>NC_134051.1:7487748-7814963 GCF_965140245.1 Athene noctua | reverse complement strand
ATTTCGATGATGTATGCTTCCAGTGCCTTTAATTTGAAAACGTGTGTTTACTGTTTTTTCTTCCTTTGAGACCACATATATGTATTGTAATTTAAAATAATCTGTGTTCCTGTTTTATGTCCCTGAAATCAGTCACTCTGCATTCAGTAGTGGTGAATATCTGCTTGGGAGATGAGAGGGGAAGGATATTAAAAGTTACCTAACCATTTGTATAGTGTTCAGCAGGGATAAGCAGCAGAAATGCATTGTGATTTCCGGATACGGTTGACTTAATAGCTATAATTTGCAAATAGATATTTTTCATACAAAAAATCCTGAAGTTGTATTACAGCCTATGTACTTAGGACATATTTAGCTGTTGTTGCAATGTAGCCCCTACTGGTCGGGTATCAGTTATACATTTTGTTTGAGTGTTGGTACCTCTAGTTGTGCTGTTCTGAGACACTTGGTCTGTGTAAGCTGAAATGTCTATTTTAGGGTTTTTTCTGATTCTATAGATGCCTTATTTATCACACTTCCTTCATTATTGCTTTTTACTTTAATTACTGATGAGATATACTGATCAGAAATGTAAATGAACCCAACGTTTTCTTGAGTGTAAAGAAAGACACAAGAACTTTTTTAAGGTTTACAAAAGGGATGGGTCAAGACAGTATACAAAACTAGTTTGGGTAATTACAGACCATATCATTTGATCTGGTTCTTCTCTGAGTCCTAATGTATCAATTTGAGTTTCCTCATCTGCCAACAGGATGCCTTAGTCAACTAGCTATAGACTGTTCTGATTAGTGGCAAAATAGTCTCATACTCTAAAGTATTTTTTTTTGTAAGACCTGCTTTCCTGATCGCCGTGCATTTACCAGTCTTTGAGTGGTGTACACTAAATATGGATGCAACATAACAGGAACAGTCTTAGTAGAGATACAGAAGGAGACAGATATCACTCAGAAGATACTAGGTTTTGTCTTCCTGCTTTTACATCGTATCTGTGGAGTTTTAAAATATTCTCCATTTGTTTTTCTGACAAAACCAATGTAATTTAATCAGTGAAATTCATCAACTCACTAATCAGTTCCTCTAAATTATTAACTAACTCAAACAAAACACTTGTTTTGGTACAAACTTCAGGGCTGTGCTGTTACTAACATTTTCCATTTTGAGGAATAGCTAGTGAGATTTTGGAAAGGCAGTGTTTTTATAACAATAGCTGTATTTTGCTTTCATTTCTCTGGTTTTGTTAGAATACAACTGCAAGTTAGGGAAATATGATTATTATTACTCGCTAAAAGGAATTTTTATTACTTCTAGTGTATTACAGGTTTTATTGTCCTTAGTGTTACTAATTAGTTACCACAACTATTTTGATTTTTGTGTACAAGTGCTTATTAATTATTTTATCATGAGAAAAATGAGTGGGGTCCAAGTGCCCTATTAATTCATTTCAGCCTGAAAAATTTTCTTATAATTAGTTTGGCAAGAGGAATGAGTGAAATTAGCTACTAATGAGAAGATAAGTATAGTAATCTTTTCATGATATAAAACTGTGATTGTCAGTAGGTAGTAATAGGAATCGAGAGTATATTTCATGGGACCTTTCTTCTTTGTGTGAAATCATTAACATCATCTGATATTGTAAATTAGGTTATTTCACACCTGTATTTCTATCACTGACTGCTAACCCTCCAGCCACAGATACTGATAAGTTTTTGCTAATTAGAGAGTCATTAATGAAGTAAAGAATATGAGCAATCAATTATGGCTTGTTTTAGTAATCCAAACAAAAATTTAATTGCATAAATTTGTCTTGTACTTTCAAGTTTTGACAGTGTATTTGTGAAACATGGCAAGAATGTCAACACTTTGTAAGTAGCAGGTGTGACCTATACAAGTTTTTCTCATGTTCAGTTGCAAATTGCTTGACTTGTGATATGCAATAATAGATTAATAGCTTGTTAAAATCCGCTTTTTTCTGTAAACAACAACTGCACACTTCCTGTTCTGGTTCATTCTATTTGCATCATTTGTTTGGTGAGGTTTATGAGAAATAATTTGCGTCTTTTTTTTATTCTACAGGTTAACAAGTTAAAACAGTACTACATAAAAAAAGTTAAGTATTTCCTACCCCCCACACACTTCAAACTGGAATGTATTGTTCTTATATGTAAGAACTGCATATCTTGTGTTTTCTTGCTCCTTTTCTGTCTAGGTCTCTAAGGTAAAATAAGATTTCATGCTGTTTGCCTCTTATTTACATTTCTTTAAATTTCCTCATGTTAAAAAATAATAATAATAATAATAATAATAAAAGTTACCATTCCAAGAAATGGAATTGCGATCAATTCTTTTTAGCTCTATTAGCTGCGCAGTGGTAACTTGGCTGAAATGTACCTTTCTGTACAAACAATGCTTTGTTATTTCTCCTAGGTAGTATTGTAAAGGTGTTTCTTCACGGTGTACTTCACATCCACTAAAGCCACTGTTAAGTACTGCATCACAGAACTGCTAATATTTAATGCAAAGTAAGAGAAAGATTGTCCGTGGGTAGGACCATGTTCAGAATACAGTGAAGCTGTCTGCATGTAGGAGCAGCTATGAAATAACTTTTAAGACGCTGCTTATTGTAAGGTGGCTGGCAAGGCAGCTTTGGGTATCAACTGCAGGACCTGTTGGAAGGAAAAAGTATAATATGGATTTGTAGCTAGAACAGGTTGCACAGTACAGTATTTCTATCCATATGCTTTTTGTGTGCTGTCTAGCAATTGGATTCAGCCCACTGTTATGCCAAAATAATGATGTCAATCCCATCAAATTAAATTAGCCTTTCTGATGAAGAAACGTGATATGAGAGAAGGTTGCTGTGAAGATATTTCTTGATGTGAAGTTGGATGAATTTGGAATTGTACTTTTTCAATTTCTCTTGGAGGTAAAAATGAGTAACATGTATCACATTACAAATAAGTGTGACACAAATAAGTAAACTCAAGAATGCCAAGAACTTATAACTTTTTCTCATGCTAAGAACTTTGTGGATATCTAGGCAAGCAGTCTCAAATGTATATTAATTATTATTCTAATAAGCTCTCTCATAATTTGGGTGCTTAAAAGGCATGCTCTAAGGGTGTAGATACATATGAAAAGTATTTTGAGGACGTGACATAAAAAAGAAGCCTACAGAGGGTGGAAACAAGGACAGGTAGCCTGGGAAGAATACAGAGAAACTGTCCAAGCAGCCAGGGATAGCCCTGATAGGATTAAATCTGGCCAGGGACGTCAAGGGCAGCAAAAAGAGCTTTTACAGGTACATTGGTGATAAAAGAAGGACTAGGGGAAATATGGGCCCTCTCCAGAGGGAAATGGGAGATTTGGTCACCTGGGATATGGAGAAGGCTGAAGTACTCAATGACTTTTTTTCCTCAGTCTTCACTAGCAAGGGCTCCAGCCACACTGCCCCAGATACAACAGACAAAGGTAGGGACTGGGAGAATGACGAATTGCCCACTGTAGGAGAAGATCAAGTCTGAGATCATCTCAGGAACCTGAAGGTGCACAAGTCAATGGGACCTGATGAGATGCATCTGCAGGTCCTGAGGGAACTGGCGGATGAAGTGACTAAGCCACTCTCCATTCTCATTGAGAAGCTGTGGCAGTCCAGTGAAGTTCCCACTAACTGGAAAAGGGGAAACATAAGCCCCATTTTTAAAAGGGAAATGAAGAGGACCCAGGCCAGTCAGTCTCACCTCTGTGCCCAGCAAGATCATGGAACGGATCCTCCTGGAAATGATGCCAGAGCATGTGGAAAATAAGGAGGTGATGGGTGACAGCCTGCATGGCTTCACTGAGGGCAAATCGTGCCTGATTAATTTGGTGGCCTTCTGTGACGGGACTAGAGCTCTGGTGGACAAGGGAAGAGCAACTGACATCGTCTACCAGGACTTGTGCAAAGCATTTGACACTGTCCCACACAACATCCTCTGTTCAAGGCCAAGTTGGACGGGGTATTGAGCAACCTGGGCTAGTGGAAGGTGTCCCCACCCATGGCTGGGAGGTTGGGACTAGACGATCTTTAAAGGTCCCTTCCAACCCAAACAGTTCTGTGGTTCTATGACACACTGGTATTACTACTAACATCTGGAAGGGATTTGTACAGCATAACAACACTGTACTGTAGTGGAATTATTAACCTTACTTTTGTTACTAACTGATTAAGACACAGGGGAGGAAGATGTTCTTACCATCAAGAAGTCATTTTTCAGAGCAGGTTTTCACACTAAATAGCTCAGGTAAGAACAAGACAGCTTGCTCTGAAGGGAATGCCCAGAGCTGTCATAGGATGTTGGTAGTGTCCTTGAGAAAATGTCTTATACATCAGTCCTTCACTTTAAAAAATTCTCTTTCCAAATAGTACTGTACATTTTGTGTCTGTTAGGTATCATCACTGGAACCCATGACAGAAGTTGGTTGATTGGGGGTTATTTTGGTCAAAGAACTAGTAGATCTGCTTTCTGTTCAAAAAGTTATTGCAATTCTACATTGTCCTGAGTTTGAGGAAACAAGTTCTGAAAATTAGTATCTAAATATCTAATAGTATTTCACTAAGCATTTCTCAGTTTGAGGATTTTGATTATTAAACAATAACTTCTTGTTGAAATAAAAGGTAGGGAAAATTCTATAAAAGCAACTTCCTTATTTAGTAAAGCTGTATCAATTTTATGTGGTATGTATAAGCTGATGAAGATGGAGAAGTTGTATTAAGCCATGAATACTTAAAATTGAGCTGTCTTTTAGCCAGAGATGTGCAACAGAAGCTTTTGCAAAAGCACAAAGTTACGTGAAATGTTTTCTTACATGAATATGCTAAGCAGGAAGCTTGAAAAACATTCTTCCATTAAAGCCAATTATATCCATTGGGTATGAAGCAACAAAAGGTTAATATACTTAAAGACCTAATTGCTGGATAGTTTCCTGTAAGTGCTGTTATTTTTTAATTTGAATTGAAGGAATAATCAAGAATAATATATGATGCATTTCCTTCTTGTTTGTATTTTGTCTTCTAATATTTGGGTTTAGGCTCCAATTAGCTGTGAAATCTGCCTTCAGTGAAATTACCACAAGTGTAGTGTGGGCTTGTCAGTAGCTGCTTAATTCTGTGGCTACTGGGCTGCCTTAGCTAGGCTTAGTAACTGAGATACTAAATGTCTTTTAAAGAGACTAGGAATAATTTAGGTTAATATTCTTCATCATCAAATGGCAATTAGAAGAAGGAATAATGCTTCTGTTTAATTCCCCTATTCCTCCTTATCTTTCAGAGGACAGCTGTCTGTCTTGCTGAGGTGTTTAAAGATGTTTGCTACTTGCTTGTGTTATCACAAGATAAGAATGTGAAAATAAGTATTGGGTTACTATTTTTATAATCTGCTTGCTTGCTTAGTTAATCTAGGTTGTCCTGTTTTCTTTGCCATCTGGGAAGGATCTCTTGTAGATCATATTTTTAAGTCCTAATTTGTTTGCTCCTAAACACCAACAAAGTTCACAAGTACTTATCCTTAGAGAAAAGAAATGTCTCTGTGCCATGAAGAGTCCCTATTGTATTTGTCAAATTCCATACCCCAATTACAGGCTGACATCCCTTTCTCCCAGAAAGTAAACCACTCAGAAGAGCTGCTGCTCTTAAAAACCAGTTGTATAAAAACCCCGTAGGGATAGGAAGGTCTTCCAAAGCAGCCAGACCCAAACTTTTAACTGCCGGCCATTCAAGAAATATCATACTATTGTTGACTGCAGATTGAGCCAAAACAAAGAAGTATTTAAAGCAAAGCTCTGCAGTATATCTTCCAGGAATCCTTTGTGGAAGCTACAGAGATGCTTAATCAATAAATGCAGCAAGGTGAATATAAAAGGCATCCTGTACGTTTAGTTTACCAAATACAAATGGAAGGTAAGATAACGATATGCCTGCACTACAAATAGGATCTGACCATCATCACAGCCTGTACTGACTTTTTGGGTCCAATTTTATCGTAGCTAACTTGAAACAGCATTAGTTTAGCCCTAAATTGCTATAGCAGCCCAATATTCTGCATAAGATAGCCAATAGAGTATTTCGTCAAGTTCTGTCACAGATTTTCAAATCACAGCCCCTTTGTGCTCCTATGGCTATGCTGTTACTGGTACCTGTGCTTGCAAGTTTAAAGCTGTGATCACATTCAGCACCGTAGCATGAACATACCCTGTATTGCTAGTGTCCTTTGGCTTGTAAATCACCTTTTACATTGCAACACTGAGAGACAGAGTATGGACAAGTCCCTTCCCAAATGGTGGAACCACAGTTGCCTCACCTGATGTGTTCTGCTTCAACACGGGGTGCTGTACTCTGCCCACCTTCAGATTGTCTGACTGAGAACAAGCTGCTTCCTTTGCCCCATAACCTTTCTGAAATTTTAAGATCTCATCAGTCTTTTAATATGATTAAGTTGCTGATTTGTCAAGCAGTGTTTCAGGATTATACCTGCTGAATGTAAGGGAATAAGGTTATTGACTCTAGAAAATACTCTTTCCTTTTCCATTTCTATCTCCCTTGTATATTTTATATATTCCCAGCCTCTCCATTTAATAAAAGTTAAACTATCTTTTGTGTATGAACCTCATCCCTCCACTGTGAATGAGTACTAAAGCATTTTTCTTTGTTCATATATCACAGAAAATAATTTTTTTTCTTAAATTCCTGATTCACTTCTCAATCCTGTTGAGAGAACTATATTAGGAAAGCAACTCAGAAAAGAATAGCGTTTCCCCTTTGAAAAGCTTTTCGTTGTTAACAGCTGCTGAGGAGCTGAAATACTTTGAAGAATTTTTTTCTGAGCATAAACTGGAGTAAAACTAAAACATATTTCTACTTTTTAGTTAGATGCTGTATCTTAACACTGACAGTTTGTCTAGTAGTTAATATCATCTGACCATTATGTAGCCCTAGACCGTTACTTTAAACTTTTTCTTGAGGGGAAAATAACACTTTATTATATTATTACTCTTATTTTTTTACGTGCAGCAATGGGAGAACAAAGGAAATGTGTTTTTCTTCAGGGTTGATGGAATTAGTTGGTGGTAACTATATAGAAAGAGAAAAATTTTGTCTTTATCCCTAATTTATATTGCATTGATGATTAATGGAAATAAGGGAAATAATAAACTTACATGTATGATTACCAAATTATGAAGTAGCTATTTTATTTCCAAAATAATAGGAGAGAAAGTGAAATGAAACTTTAGCAAAATCTTCTAAAGTCAGTGGCCGTAATTTTATGACCCAGAAGCTTCATTTGCCAATAAAAATCAGCATGAAATGTGGTTTACATGTTTTCAGATCTTAACCACACTTAATACATGTAAGTGGGAACCATGTCTCTTGTGCTTTCTGCAGAAGACCTGTGCTGTGTGGAGCCCTCAGCACATTATCCACTTTGCTTAGACTTGAGTTTACATTTCAGAGCTATGAAATAGAAGGAAAACCTTTCTACTGAATTGAGCATCAGAGTTGTATATTCTGCTATAGTTTTCATAAATTCCACCGAGTGACTTTTATGCTCTACATCCTTTCAGTGCTGTCCTGTGATGTCTGCTTTTGCTTAAAGGGAGATGTTACTGAGGCATTCTCTGTTTCGTATCCTCAGTACTTAATTTGTTAATCTTCTTCTCTCTCTCTAACCTGCTGCCATGAAGACTCCTTAGACTCATCTGTTAATTTGATGGATGCATGGAAGCTCTTCAGAAGGGTATAAATTTATAAGGATGTATCAGTGGAAAGTCTTTTGTTCATTTAAAAATGGTAATTTTAAATGTTAAAATGGAATTACAGAACATGGGACTTGAAAGTTTGAAAGTGTGTGTGTATGCTTTATGACAATGCTTACTGTAAGCAGTTTTGTGTCTTTTGCTTTTATTTATGAACAGATATATCTGCTAATTCTGTACACAAAACAAGTGTTCAGCAATAAGCAGTCAATATCTAGGATTTTCTTTAAATAGTCTGGTGTCACACTAAGGGACTGGGAGAGACACTGTGGCAAGAACTTCAGATGATGATCTGTCAAACCCCAGGGCTCCGGAATTCTATAGAAGTTCAGTGATAAAAGGGGTTGATTTTTTTATCTGTTCATTGAGAAACTCTGACCACCTCATGCCTCTTTTAGTGCAATATGAATAAAATGGTGTGAACATATTAATGCATTAGAAGCATTCCGTTGACTGCCAAACATCTTGAATACTTTCTGGTTTATTTGGATGACTTTTCTTCATTTCACCCAGATATTTTAAGCTTTGTTTGAAGTCAGTGGAATGAAAAATACCACTGGTCTAATTCAGTAGCAGATTATTTTGTAAAAAAACTCCACAACTTCCTGAAGTTTAACCAAAGTGTTGCCATAATTCTTCCAGATAAATCAAAAAAGATGCATAAGTCTCTTACCATTTTAGTAGGTAAAATGTAGATGATTCTAACTAATAAATGGAGATTTACTTGTCCAGGGAATCTAAACTTGTCTTGTCAGTGTTCTTCTGCTGGGAGCGCAAAAACTAGGCCCTCAGAATGTGTTTTCCTGAAGAACACACTGGTTTTATTATCAAGGAAGAAACGAGCTGAACATAGACTAAGAAATAAAACAGTAATTTAGGCTTTGAGATTAGGACATACAATAAATAGCCTTTCCTAGCTCCCAGATTTCCTCCAAAACTGTCTGGTGTCCATGTCTTCAAGTTTAACAGTCATGTTTTAGTACTTACCATTTGCAGTATCTAAAAATCTGAGAAGTTTTATACTGCAAACACATTCAGTACTGAAGGTGCCTACTTCGCTATTAAAACCATATAGTTCAATAAATATATGGCAATTGGGAACACACATAAAACATTCTCTATTAGCTAAACAGAGAAATACTTCTGTATTTTTTAAACAGTAGTATTACACCCATACACTTATGAAGTGTAGCTCTAATTTTCTTCACATGGTGAGAACATTTATTGTCAAAGGATGTATAGTTCTAATTTTTTGTTTTCATTGTTCCTTTTGTTCTTTGAAACAATGAAAAAACCCCATGAATCAAAAACAGTTTTATTGAGTAATTTACTGGATGTAAATTGTGTGCTCAGTGTCCCATTCAAACAATCTTTGAATATTTTAAAGTGTTTCTGTGGTAAATTATTTATTAGTACTCAGGCTATTAAACAACACAGAGCTACTTATTCTAAACCATATCTTGGGGGGAAAAACCCAGATACATCTTTTCAGTTGAGTCACATAAGTTATTTTTAATTACGGTATTAGGGGAGCAAAGTAAGATTCTAAGTGAGGCCATCAGGAGAAAAAAAAAAAAAGCAGCAGCTTTTAACCTGATATAATTTGGTAAATATAAACAAAACTGACATTTAAACACCAAAGTAAGCATCTGGGTGTTTTCAAATCTCACTTGAAGACAGTTTGCTTTAGTACTTGGTTTTGAAAGTGCTTAAGTTTATTTTTTTTCCTCATAGCGGTACAGTGTGTGTATCACCATCTGTACAGTAGCAGAAATGATAAAAGTAATGTAGCTTGGTAATCATTGCTATTCTAGAGTAAGTTTCTGGAGCAGCAGGAGAGAGTATTTTACAAGTGGCTGTACAATACCAGTTATGATATAGCAGGAACTTGCAATTTCTGTCCCCTTCAAAGAGATGACATTTAATTATGGTAATAACTTTACTGATAGCTGATACACAGTATGTTGCGCACTAAAATTATACTGTCTGTGAGAAATTACATCAAAATGTTGTTTGAAAATACAAGGAAAGAAAATACCTCCCCACGGGAGAAAATTGTTAGAAATTTCTTTTGACTAAAGGGGTAATAAAGCAGTTTTATTTCTTGTATCTTTCCGCAAAGGTGGTAAAAGATAATTTGACAAACGCTGTCAAATGTGGTAACCTCATCTAATTCCTTCACTGCACATCTTAATCCCTGATGGTCTCTCCTCGAATAGATGGGCTGTGAGTGTGGGGAGTTTTAGATGTGATGCCTTTGCAGCCGTTTCCCACTGACAGATGCAGTGACCTTATCATACAGACAGCTCTATCCAGTGTGACAGGCTAGCCATCTGGCTTGTATTGATCATAATTGATTTAAAGAAAGTGATCCTCCAAAGCTTGGTGCTGTTAAACCCCACAGCTAAATAGACATTTTATTTGGAGACTTTAACCTTTGGGGTGTTTTTTTCTCTCATTTCAATATGATTTGTAAAGCATAATCTGAAAATATGTCTTCTGGTAGTAAAATTCTATTGTCTTTCCAAACCATAGCCTTGAATATCTGAGGTGACTTAAATTCCAGAAAGATAAGAAAAGAACTAGAGTTCACTGTGGTTGAGATAGCAAATAACTGTTCACTGGTGCTGAAGAGTGACAGGATCTTTAAAACAATTTTCCAAATAAAGATAAATATTTTATTCAGTTTTCCAACTGTCACTATTTTCATGTAAATGTTATATGTATGTAGATACTTCTGTCTACAATCTAACATTATCTTGTAATACTTCAGCAGCTGTAACTAATTCACATATTTACTATATATTCCCGAGTATTTTTCTTATTTCATTTTCAAATCAGAAGTGGTTTTTTAGTTGTAATGGTCTTTATGTTTACAATATATTTGACATTAAAAGTTGGTAATTTATCTCATCTTTTACATTTGTAATTTAAATATGTTACCTAACATTTCATTTAAAAGGTATTGCTTTTAATAAAGTATAAATCCTACACTAAAAATCCTGCAGCATATGTAGTACAGGGACAGTCAGGGAGAGACCATGTGATGCTGAATATATAAATTCTCTCTGTTCTGAAATACACCTAAGCAGTAAATAAGAAGTGCCTCACTGGGGACTGAAAATCTGCTGTCTCCAGGGGCTGCTACTCTTGTACAGTGATGCTATACCAGAGGTTTGCCAAAGAAACTGAAGAATGTGGTACCTCACTGAGGTACTGAGGCAGCCAGCACAGTTCAAGAACTGAATGGGCATGGGGGCAGAACTGTGTTTTCATTCCTAAGGATGATTTCTTCTCGTTTGCCAGGAGGACAGTTCTAAGGCAACTTGCATTTTTTTGCTGTTTGTACCTCTTTTGAGGATGAAGTGGTTTAACATCCAGGGGTGTCAGTCAGTTCAGCACTTTTCAGAAATTCCAGAGGGAAGATTTTCAGAATCACATAGGGAAGACCCAACCCTCCTTATCTTTTGAAAAGCTGTGATAACTGGAGAGGGACTTGAGGTGTGTTTCAACAGTGAGAACAGTTGAAAGGGAGGATTTTTGTCTCAAACAGTTTAAAGCAGAATAACTTAATACTATGTATCATTTGTCTTAATAGTGTTTTATGTGTGGTCTCAATAGAAAGGAGGCAGCACATAAAATATTGCATAATGCAAGGTATACATGCAATGAATTACGTATTTTAAAGGAGTCATTAATCAACTATGTAGAGGGAACAATTTCAGTTGCATGAGGAATGGATGGCTCCAGGATGAATGCAAAGAGAAATAAAATAAACATTGATGACCCTCTAGATGAAAAAAGAATCTAGGGTCATAGGGTCCACTGATAAAACTTACAATTCGGATGAACCTTTGCAGATCAAGTCTGCTTTGGAAGGGACGGAGTTCACAATAAAGTATCCTGGATGCTTCAGGTAAAGCCATTGCAGAGTCACTCTGAACGCTTGACTATCCGCCTTGAATGACTAGGGCACATATTAAGAATTTTAAGTGAAAGTAATTAAGCAAGTATGAATTGTTCATTATTAGGCTATGGATGAATCAGGATGAAGGTGACAGTTACAAAGCACCCTCTATTCTGAAGCTGATGAATCTGAGTGTAGCAGAGCTTGCAGACAGTCCTGAGAGACTTGTGTCCTGAGCTTCAGATAAACCCTGAAGTGTTAGACACACCAAATATTAATTCACTAGGGTACCACCCTCTTACAAAGACTTCCCCACCCCCCCGGTTATTAAATGAGTATTAATTTTTAGGGCTTAATTTTTCAATCTCATCCAAAAAATGACAACACAATCCTTTTATTGTTGCTTAATGCATTTCATAGCAAACAGGGTTACCTGGGAGATCTCTGGAAATGTTGTTTATCTTAACCATTATGAAAACAGTGGATAGTCCTAAAGGACTTAATTTTGAGAGTTGTCTAAGGGCTTCTCAGATGTGTAGGCAAAATATGCTTGTGCAAAACCAAAAGTTGCCTGCATGAGTAAGGTGGGTAATAAGAAGTAGGCGATCCCAGTGGAGTTTTAGAGTGGGTGTGAGGAGTCAGGTGGGATATTAAGATGCTGTCAAAAGAAAGAAGAAACAGGGGAAATGAAGAGTCAGGTTATGAAAACAGTGGGAAGAGAATATTGTGCTGCAGATGTTTATTAGTGTTCAGGAAAGCACAGCTTTGCTGCACAGTTGGTTGTGGCCTCTTGCACAGACGAGTGGTCAGGGTATCACATACTGAAAATATTTCATTTTCCCCCAAGCAGTTAGTTGCTAAATGGTTACTTATTTTGCCTAGGCCAAAAGTCACCTCTAATCATATAATCCTGTTGTACTATATTATAATTTTGCCCAAAATTTTTTTAAAAGGAGATAACTGAAATTTGCATAATGTAGTGTCAATAGGGATGGTATCAAAGGGAATGATATTGGAACAAATGTAGAGTAAAACTTGCAAATAAAATATAAAAATAACTGCAAAACAAAATGAACTAGTAATTTCTGAGATGGCTTGGATGGCTGGAAGAAAAGAACTTATAGAACTTCAGTGAGAATGGTTTTAAGAAAGAGATTATTGAAAATATGAAAGATACAGACTTAATGATGATACAGAAGTAGACCAGATACCAGACTCCATTGAAAATCTTCTAATTGTTTGTTGGTTTTTTTTCTTTTCTTTCTTTCTTTTTTTTTTTTTTTTTTTTGAAATGAGGAAATGAGAAAGCAAGACCTGAGGAAAACTTAGCTCTGGGTAAAGAGAAATGAGAGTATGTGAAGATGTCCACTCTCTGAAGAAGGTTATACATGCCTCCTTGTGGAAATTACTGACATTACTCATTTGCCTAAATAGAGTTAATGAGCATGCAGGAAGGCACTCTTATTGTCCTCAGTGTCTGATAATTGCCTGTACTCAAGGTTCTCTAGTTCTGTGAAGCCTGGAACTAATACCCCCATGCTGTGACACTTTGTTTTGATTGTGCTGTATCATCAGATTAACCATTAAATTGGCTACTGAAAAAAGAGGAGAAAAATATTCTTTTGAAATTGTTTTGCAGAAGAGCATTCTTAGCTGCAGTGAATGGATAATTTAAACTAATATGAAATTCACATAGATTGTCCAATGGCATCATTAAATAAAAAAAATCAAAGTATTCCAATTTGCCTAAGACGATGGAGATTTCTCTAGACTGGTTTAAAATATTCGTGTTATGCAGGTTTTTATTGTACGGATGATACAGAATGAAAAGTTTGGGCAAGATGTATCTCTTGCTGAAATAAGCCATATATTTACCAAATTAACAATAAGAATTTTACTCTTTGAAGCAAGATATTTACTTACTTGTCTTGTGCAAGGATAAAGGCATCAAAGTATCTTGAAGATCGTACAGAATCAAAGTTTGGAAAATATAGCTCTGGAAGATGGTATTTTTTGATTACTGTTGATCTAATTTATGTTTGCCTTGTAAATCAAATGTTTTCATATTGATTGGAATTACTTCCTGGAGAAGTTTGTATTAGGTATTTAAAGTATCATCAAGTTTTGATCAATGTAATAATATTGATCAAAACAAGCTTTGCTTGTTTGAAAATTAATGTTGCAGTTTGTTCTTGCTTTTTTTTAAATCTGTAATGACCTCAAAGAGACTACAGTAATTTGTATCACTGGATCACCTTGATTCTAAGTAATAATCTGAAATCCTACGGCAGTTTGTAGGATTCTCCGAAATAGTCTATAGCAGACATTTCAAGAGCAATTCTATTTAATTGCCTGACTCTGGCTGAATTTCAAACAGAAGCTGACTCTGTGTATGTGTTGCAGGCTTGATGTAACAGGTGGGTCTTGTCATCCTGCTGATATGATTATTTGTGGGAAGCTACTGCATAATTGTTTTGAAGTAGAAAATTAACAGTAAAGAGAGCCCATTCCTGTCAGTCTTCCCACTCTTCAATTTTGGTTCCCAGGATTTTGCATTTTAGCCAACTTTTTTCTCCCAGATACAATATTGCTAACTTACCTTAAAAATTATTGGCTTTTACTTGTCAGACTGAATACATGGCAAAGTACTTTAAATTTTGTAAGAGTGAAAATTATTAGGTAAAAGCTAATGCTTTTTGAGATCACATCCTTTTAAAATGGCTTTTAGTGACTTCAAATGCCTACTATTCTAAAAGCTATGCATTTTGGTTTTGAAAAAGCACTCATTGAGGTTTACAGTTTATTTTTAGAGATAAATAAGTATTGATAGCATTTAATGAAGATTACACTGACTCACTAAATGTGCATTTACTTTGATAATGGTTGGTAAGTATTTTTTGAAACCTGGGGCATGTCTGACTTTCTTAGAAACATTGAGATCACTATTTTAGATCACTAACTCCCCCTATTTTAAAATAAGTTCCTTAACTGCACAAGAAAAGATCTCATCTCAGGTTTTGGTTTTGGGTTTTTTTAGCATTAGTACATCTCAGTTCCTCATTATCTTGTCCAGCTAAGTTTTATGAAATTTTTGAGTAATGAGTAACATGAAGTCTCCTCAACACTACTAAGTTCTTCACACTGTGTTGTATTTAAGACTCTCAGGTTTGTTGGAAAATATATGCTGATCAGGAATTTAATGTTTTAGGCATTGATTTGTTTTGTTTTTTTCTTTTTAATATAAACTTTTATGTATGAAATAGAGAGTGAATAAAGGTACATTGTTTAAAAAAACCCCACACATAGCTTGTACTATAAATCTTGTTTTCCTATAATTCCAATATTGCTAGCCATGTTCAGTGCATTGTTTCAGATGTTGATGGCATTGTTTCACCTACCATGTTGGTTTTCTGGTAATTAAAATTACATAGCATTGTTGGGAAGCTTACTGCAATCGTGTCCTCACTTGCAAATGATGAATGCATATAAACTAAAAATATTTAAATGATACGTAATTGCTTGGTTCTTGACTCAACAATTTGGTTAGCTCTAGGGAGAGGGAATGAAAAAGGAAAAATGTTCATTAGGGCTTAGGGATTCAGCCTGGTGTATTAGAAGGAATTGGATTATTCGGTTTACAGTGTTCTTAACAGATTCAATTTCAGCCAGAGATAATTGAAGTGTCGTCAAAGCTGTGTGCATCACTAAAACATACAGAAAGACATACTCCCATGGGTTCAGTAAAACAATATAGAACAATGTGGAGTAGCTTTTCAGAGATTTAACTGCCATTACATTGAGCCTGCTTTTAAAATACATTACAGCAAACTTAGATGAATGCCTTCCTGTGTAGTTTTCAGAGAATGAATGTTTAGATTGTTTTCTTTCATTGTTGAAGGAATCTATTTAACAAATTATTGTTAGTAAATATAATGCCAAAACTTGTGACTTTGCAGCAAAATTTTATCCATGTTTCTGATCAGTATATTTATAAAATTCTCCCAATTTCTTTCTTAACTTTCCCTATAAAGGCAGATTTGGATTTTAAAGCTATTTTTATAGACAATGAATGACACCACTGGTAAAAGCGTAGTTTAGTTACTGTTTATTGCTAGGTCAAAATGTACGATAATTGAGAAATATCTGTTACAGAACCCTTCGGTTCACCACCTTTGCACAGGGGATTGCTGCTTATTTCAGCCGACTTACTGCCCTGATCTCTGCTGTAAATACATTAATGCACTGGCTTGTGTACTTTGGGGGTTGTTCTTGTCAGCCAGCCAGATTCTAATGTGGTGTCATAACCGATAAACTCCTTTCGTGATGTCGTACAGAATGGGCTTAATCATATTTACTTACGTTTATATTCTAGAGAATATTTGATGAGCGCTATCTAGACTAACTCATATCAAAAATACCAGGAATGGAAATTCCATGAGATCAAGGTGGAGTTAGGGTACAGCAAAGAGTTCACATTTCATGACCATTTATAAGGCTTTTATTGATGTCAGAAAACGGATGATCAAGGTCTAGCTGATGTGAGCGCAGAAAAAATTGCTTGTTTATGACATGTTCATGCAGAAATCACTAGAGTTTTAGGAGAGATGCAGGCAGACGCAAGTGTGAATAATTGAAATAGAATAAGTGAAAGAGAAGTACTAAAATGTTTAAATAAGCTTTGCAAAAGTCATCTGCTCATTTGGGTGCTTGCTTAGCCCCTGAAGTTTATTTCTAGCTAGTTGTCTATATATATTGCAAACATTGGGGTTAATTGTGGATTTTCCCCCCCCATGTTTTATTGGGTTTTGTTGGATTTCACATTCTATTCAGTTTCTTTAAAACAAATATATTACAAGTAGTTCTTGTGAAAATAACTTCAGGTTTTTCTAGTCCTTTGAACTCACTTCAGAACAGAAATACTTCTTGTGAGTGCTAGGCACTTTTATAAAAAAAAAATCTAAAATATTCCCATTGTATTTATGTGTAATGGACATCAGCAGGGTTTTAGTAAAGAATAGATTTTAATTTTCTTTATCTCTGAACATGAGATCATTGATTTATATATAAACTAGAACAATATTTTACATTTTATAGTGAAGCCTACTAAGTTTTTTAACAAAATGTTTTATCTTCCATAGAACTGAAGTACTTAATGTATTTTATGCATTAACATATATAAGGAAAACTTTTCTGATATCAACACAGGAAATCATCCACTAGGGCTGCTTCATAACCATTTTAAAGAAGGTTTTCATAATGAAACAAACTGTTGCTTTTAGAAGGCTCCTTAAACACTGTCCATCTAGATAGAGGAGAACAGGGAGGAGGAGCTGTTGTGTTAAACACAGCACTGGCACAAGAGAACTGCAGGGTGTAATATCACAGTACAGAATACACCTGTAAGCAGAAAAACCCGAAGTGTTGGTTTACCAAGTTATTTTACCTTTATCATCTTGTTTTAGAAATTATTGAAGTAGGCAAAGTTATTGCAGAAGCTATGCTGATTTAAATGATCATAGTTAATTCTGTATGAGCTTGATAAGGTAAAGGCAATAAGAAATGGATTCACAAGATAAAACTTGGTGCTTTGTGCTGTTTTCAATTCACCAGTCTCAAAGAACTTTACCAGGATTAATATTCTAAGCCTCCACACAATTCCCAGGAGGAATTTAAGCATTATTCACATTTTAGAAATGGGTAAATGAAATCCAGAGAGGTTATAACCTGTACAAAGTCACACAGAGGCACTAGGCCTCTGGAGAATGAGGGAACAGACACAGAAATTTCAGCATTTTGCTACCTGCTGTTACTGTGTGAGTAAAAGATCACCTAGAAGATACAAAGAACACCTCTGAGACTCCATAGTTTAAGTCACTTTTAACCCATTTAATGGATTTGTAAGTAAGAGGCAGTAGTTATTTTGTGCAGGTCTTTAATTCCTAGTGAGTTATGTCATGTCTGACCTTCAGTAAAATTGTTTTCTATGTGACAGCATGCTCATAATATTGAATGATATCAAAAAGATAAGACTGCAAGTACTGGAGTATCCTAGTTCATTCATTCATCTTTCAAATCAACAGTTGGTTATGGGACTGGTGCCACAGCCAGGGACTTGTCTACTTAGACCATGGGAGTTGCTTTGAGAAACCTGGTCTACTGGGGGCTGATGGGGTCCATCTGTCAGAGAAGGGGAAGAGCATCTTCGGTCACAGGCTTACCAAGTGGGTGAAGAGGGATTTACACTAAAGGTGACAAGGGAGGGGAACCTTAGTCCATCCCACTCCTATCAGTGTGATGCCAGCACCAGTAATAAATGCCCAGAGCCTGGCGAGGGGTCACAGGTCATCAAGGGAGCACCTGAAGAGCAGCACAAAGAAATTCCAACCAGGAGGTCAGGTTCATCGGGGGCCCAACATAAATGTCTCTGTGCACATAGCATGGGGAATAAATAAGAGGAGCTAGACATGCACACACCTGCAGGGCTACGATCTTATTGCCATCATGGAGATGTGGTGGGATGACTCCTGTCACTGGAGTATTGGGGTGGAAGGACACAGGTTCTTTAGGGAGGACAGATGGCAGATGAGGAGCGGGGGTCACCCTCTATGTCAGTGAGCAGCTGCAGTGCGTGGAGCTCTGCCTGGGGATGGATGAGGAGCCGACCTCAGAATCATCTAGATTGGAAAAGACCTTGAAAATCACCTAGTCCAACCATTAACCTAACATTGACAGTTCTCAACTATACCATATCCCTAAGCGCTGACCGAGAGCATATAGGTCAGGACTAAAGGGAGGGCAGGGACAGGAGACGTTATGGTGGGGGTCTGCTACAGGCCACCTATTTTCCTGAATGTATTGACGTGCTGCATGCTGACTCTTGTTTTCTGTCTGTAATGCAGCAAATCTATTTGTTTATAGATGCCTTCTCTGAATGCAGGCACTCTGAGATTGTGCATTGATATCATACTGTGCTATTCATATAGGGACACTGTAACTATATTTTTAGGAGTATGTGTTTGAAAAATTAAAATTCAGTTATGCATGAAAATGTGTAATATTATTAATGAACCTACTTTTATTATAATTAGTGATGTTCTTCAGACATATTGATTCATCTGCTAGGGAAATCAAATTACTGTAGCATTATAGTTTTCTGCTAGTCTGTAGCAAAAGCAAATAAATGGGATAGAAGCCCGAGGTATTTTGAGCAAGGCAGGATCATGCTTGGAGAAATGAAAAAAAATACAGATGACCTTTGAAAGTACTCATATGGAGGAATTAATGTTTTCTTAATATCTTCTCATTTGTAATTCTTGTTACAGGCTCATTATTCATCAGAAATGTTTTGATGCTGTGTGGTATTGCTTTCAAAGTGGAAATATACAGAAGTAGCTGAAATCAAATAATAATAATAATAATAAAAATAAAAACCCACTTTGCCCTAGCAAAGTGAACCTTTTGCAGATGACGTCATACTTCCTTGGTTACCTTTGTGTTTCAGGATGGGTAATATGTTATTTTTGTAGCTGGAAAGAACAAAAATACCTGCATGAGAACACTTTCCTTGAATCTCCATAAGGATTCTTTTTGTATAATATCTTTTTATTGATAATTCTGTCTTTAGCTATAATGAAGTGATCAGTGAAGATTCAGTTTAGCAAAGTACTTAGTACTTGCTTAAGTTAAAACATATAAGCTGACCAGCTGACTGTAAAAGAATTATTTATTGTGCTTTCCAAACTATTACCTAATTGGCAAAAAAAAAAAAAAAAAAAGAAAGAAGAAGAAAGAGGTAGGTATAAAATTGGGTGAGAAATCAACCCTTACTCTTACAGACCTTCAAGAAGTACAACTGATGCTTATGTAATTAGGGTGCCACCTTGAATAGGAACACCTTGAAGGCAAGTGCTTTGCTAATGTCAGAGTACATGAGCGTGGTGATTGTCAGGCAGAGGCAGAAAGGTGGTAGGCTACCCTTGAGAGATGATGATCCTATTTCAGTGGACAAAATTGCAAATTTTTCAGATGGCAGAACATTCTCTTGCTCAATGTCATTCATATAAAAGGCATTCTAATGAGAAGCAAAACATGTTAACTGAAGTATGCAAAGTCTTGAGCAGTGATTACTGACTCTTGCAGTTTTCTGGCTGATGATATCCAGGTTTACAAAACCATGTATTTGATCAATAGCCACTGACAGCCATTAAACTCTAAGGTGTCAGTAGTAGCAAATAACATCAGAGGGTACACTAACAGTAGATATTGGCCGTTTCTTGCTTTTGGAGATCACCACTTCCAAGCTGCCATGTGCTACCCCAGCTCCAGTGCTATATCCACCTTCAGCTGGAGCTTCTCATCGGTGCTTCTGCAGGGGTGGGGGTCAGGCACCAAGCTAACACTCAGCTGGCGTGTCACCGTGCGCCTATGACTTCTGCTACAAACCGGTGAAGTCACATACCCTGCACATGGTAGCACTACTGTGTTAAGCACCCTGATTAATGAACTGAGGGGAGAAAAAAGTGAAATTTTTGGCTGTCATGTAAAAATTTGTTGCGACTGGTTCTTGTGTTTGTCTTGAGCAAATATTTTATTGTGTGTTTACATTCATATAGCTTTTTGCGTATATTCTGGTTGCATGTTTTCATAATGACACATAAGCTACTGTCTGTTCAGTTAATTCTTGTTTTTCAGTTAGTGATTATTGATATTTTTGAGAGGTAGGATTAAAAAAGATTTGCCTTCATTCACAGGGTCAGTGATTCATGTTTAAAGCTGGCTTTTTACACTAGTGCTTCAACTGTACTTTTTTTTTGTGACTAACTTACTATGGCTGGTCACTACTAACTTGGGTATTACAATCAGCCTGATTTTTAGGTTGTCTGAATTGGAAGAATAATGTTATATGTCATAAAATGTGAAGGTTTTTCAGTAAACTGACCAGTCCAGTGCTGGGAGTAGGGGGTTAGTGATAGCCATGTGTTATAACTGAGCAGCAGTACTCCAGAAGCCTTGCTTCAGAACTTGTAATACCCTTTTAAAAATATGGGCTCGATAGAATAGGATTTGTTTCCACCACCATGTGGTAAATTTATGCTTGGGGATATCAGGAAGGAGGAGTTCCATCAACAGGTGTCTGCCTTTCTGTCAAGATCTGATTAGTTGTGAAATTACAAGTAGCATTTTAGACATGGTTACAGTAAAGGTTACAGGCACTCTTTGGATCTGAAATTTCATTTTAGAGCAAAAGGTCCCCAAGGGCTGGTTTAATTTATTTAATTACATTGTACAAGACTTGGGTAATAGTTTTAGATCAAAGTATAAAAAGCAACTTCCAGGCGAATTTATAATATAACTCAAAGTGGCAAATTGCTAAACACTGTAACAGTTTTGCTCTATAGAAAAGAATGATAAAGGACATGGATCGCAATGATATAGTACAAGTGTAAGCCTTATATTAAAATCATAAATAATAAACTTGGAAAAGTAATGTGCTAAACTGTAATGGCAGCATATCTTCCATGAAAAGATTGTGCTACAAAGCTGAATTAAATTGACCTAGGAAGTCTCCAGGCCTTTTTAAGCACTTCTTACCCCCCCTTGGTAGTTTGGACAGGGAAGATGGGCTTTAAATCTACTATTTTCATAAAAGAATTCTATTTCAAGGGATTCTCTGCCTACGGTGTAGAAAGAATTATTTCATTAGTGTTAGGTCTTTCCTTATTAGGTGTGTCATGATGACAGGTGAAACTTTCTTGTAATTTCAGATTCCCATAATTTCAAACCTTGAGTGATACTTCTTTTCACACTTCCCACTTTCAGTTGAAATTTCTGTATGCATTTTCCTGGATGAGATGTTTGAATGTTTTTTTCTGGCTATTTTACTACCACATGCCCAATTGTATTGAGCATCTGCAAGCTGTTTCACTTCTGTGTCTGTGATTAGCAACATGATGAAAATGACTCGAAACCAGCATCACCAAAGCAAAGCCTTAATTACTCATTTCTCTAAAGGTACAAAGTGCACACAGCAAGAACCGGAAAGCATAAAAAAATGTAAAGGTCCAGATATTTCTTACACCATAATCTTTCTTTGCCAGCTCTTTTGATTTACCTTTAAGCAAATTATTTTCAACTGTCTTGCTAGAAGTAGTAAACCACTTGGTTTAGGAATGGCATCCTTTGTGTGTTTCCCTTCTAATCTGTCAGCTCTGACTGTCACTCACAGCGTCATGTCTGATTACTAATACAATCTCAAGGCCAAGGTTTCACTAATGGTAGTCATTTCTAAAACTTGACAAAGGAGATGTATTATGAGGGTGGAGGCTGACGATAAATCTGAACTGTTGTATCTGGTGTTTGCGAGTCTGACTTTTATCTGAGTTACTGTTTTACAGTTTTTACATTAAATCTTTTGATCCACAAGTATATGCTACATCCATCAGAAGTTTTTCCAATTCATCATGCATGGCCTTATAGCTTCCTTTTATAATTTTTAAAACACAGACCAGCAATTTCATTGAAGCCTTCCTTTAAATAAAGGCACTAGGACACTTTACTGTCAGTATTCCTAAGATCAACATCCCTCTGAAATATAGTGTACTTTCCTCTGTTTCATATTTAAAGGACGGTTCTGTTTGTTTCTGTATTGATGTGCTACTTTTTCATTGTTTTCCATCCTACTTACTTTTTAATCTATTTGGCAATACAGCAATGTTAGTTTTTGCACAGCTAAGGTAAAAGTTATGACTCATCTAAGAGCTGTCTTCCTAATGATATCTCCCACTTCAAATTATTCCATCTAAATAAACTTTAAGTACATTGAATTTTAATATCCAGATTCTTGTTCTTGGAACAAAAAAGAAGCAGCATACACAAAAATTACATCAGATACTGATATTTTTTCTAGAATAAACTTAATGATCAATTTAATGTAAAAGGTTAAAAATGAAAGGAGGGAATTGAAAATTGAGGGATATTGCCAGACTTAGCTTTCTCCATGGTAACTGTCAATGTAATACTAAAATTTTTCATACGGATATATTAATTATTATAGAAAAAATATTAGTAACTGTAGAGCTACAGTAGAACTTCTTTATGCTAAAACACAGACATCTCTTTTCTGGTGAAGGACAGAGTGAAAAACTGAAGTGGTACTATCTGCTCCTTGGCTCTGAGCTTATCAGACAATCTTCAAATCATCTTTTCCTTCTTTTGGCCATTTAACACTAAAACCATTCCCGATTAATACAAGAAGTTTTGTTGATTCTCTGTGTTCACTAGATCAAATAGTATTTGCTATGCTTCTTGCACAAGCCAAACAGTCGCCTTTTGTTTAAATTGTGTCATGGCAGATGATAAAATCTACTGCAGTTTCCAGGTTCATAAAATTCTTGAAACATCATACTAAACCTAGAATGGGAAAGTCTCTTTGTTGTTCACTGACACAGGAATTTAAATCTGCACATGGCTCACCAGTTTTCAAGTATCTGTATTTAAATAATTCTCTCAAAATGTTTGATAAGTCTTGCAATGTGCTGTTTTAACATAAAAGATTTAATCGATGGTCATGATTATTATTTGTGCTAAAGTCCCTTTCCATTATAAAAGAAGCATTAACTGGTGGTTAAATGGTCTGTTATGTAATATATATAATTTCCAAATGAACGTAAAAAACTACATGCGGGTTTTTTGTTTGGTTGGTTTTTTGTCCTAATGAAGTTTTTCTTTAAACTTTTTTTTGGGGGCGTGGTGGGATATACTCACTGTATTTTTTTACATTTACCACACAAGGCTTTATGTTCTTTTTTTCTTTCTATCATTTGAACATTAATGTTTTGAAGGATCTTTTCTTACTAGCTTTCTCTCTCCTGCTGGCCCTTTTAATAAGCATCCTTATTCTAGGCAGTTTCCTCTTCTGAAACTAAGTAATAGTGTATTAGATTTTCTCATTATTTTGCTAATAGTTAAACTTCTGAAATTTCGTGTTAAAGTAGATGTTTTTATGGAAGCAACAAAATCTAAACTGTGGAAAGGATTCCATGCTACTATATTAAAGCATTAAATCATCAATATCACTATGAGGTATTACAGACTATTTTTAAATGTTCTAGCAGAAAGTTGATTATTTTGAGGATAAATGTTTTCATAGTAGCTAATTTGAAAGAGTTGTTGAAATTGATAGTTCAGTTAATAAAATTTAGTTAAATAATTGGATTTGTTTAAGAATAACCTAGAGACAGGGAAATAATTTGATTATCATTTGTCTAAGGTAGAATCTTCAATTTTAATATTTTATAAGTTCCTGAAAATTAATAGCTGAGTAGTATAGAGGACCCAAATTACTGCTTCCATTAAATACAATCTCAGCAGTTATCTTTTGTAGTTTATTTAGTGGCTTGCCAGGTGAGGTATTGATACTAGTTGACCCAACAGCAGGTAGGAATCCCCTGCTGCATCTCATGATTTCTGTAGCCTGATAAAGCATCAAAGGGATGGAGTGAGGGTTGAGACAGAGCAAACTGTAGATTTGATGAAGATATAGGGGTGTGGAGGGGACTTGGTGTTATGTGTGGGACTGGACTAATGGTACTTAAGGAGTCATGAATGAAGGGTAAGACTTCAGGGTTACTGGAATTTGAAAGTGGGGGCATTTTGTAGACACAAGCATGTCCATAGATAATTGGGCTTTACTAATTCCCTGGCTGACAGAACAATGTGCTTGCTTTACAATGCTTCTCAGTGTTGTGCTTGAGGTACTGGAAGATGTGTTTGTCACCATGTTGTTTTGCTCTCTTTAATTTATATCAGGATGTTTTGCTTGCTCTAATGAATGAACTCCAGCTGTTGAATTCCATATGGGAAATGAAGCCAGCATAGCTCTTCCTGACAACTTGTGCCTGTGCTGTGAAAGCTGAGAATGAATCAGCATGAGAGATCTGGGAATGATAGTCTAACATAAAACAGATGACCGTCATCTATTATTTGGGTGGCAAGGAGAGATAAGAGGGAGGAAAGTTTGCTTTTCAAGCGGGGTTAAAGAAATGAACTTTTTGTATCAGTGCAGTTTGTGGCTCTGATTTGGAAATAATTTACAGTCGCTTGGGAAATTCTGTCTTCAAGAGTGGATTTGTAGGTGTGTACTGTGAAGAAAGAAATGGTCACAGTAGCTTCCAGTGGCTATGGTAGCTGTGGGGAAAGGGGAAAATAAGTTTACAAAGGGCAGAATACATCAAACAACCCCCCACCACCAGTCTGCCTTTAGTTGTTGCCATAATTAAAGTAGTTACTAACGGATATCTGTATTTATCATTTGACAGTCTGTAAAGTTTGAAGAAATAAGCAGCAAATAAAAAAAACCAGTTCTGTAAATCCATATTTGCTATTTCATGCATGCCTATTTTTCTCTGATTTTAAAGATATACTAGTTTTCACCTTTTTTTTTTTTTTTTTTTTTTTAATCTAGAGACACCATTAATAGAATTTAGTTGAATTAGACCCGATTTAGATTTGGTAATTTCCACGCAGAGTTCTGGGTCTCAGGTTAAAGCGAAGAGGAATTGTGTTGTATAGTGTGTATTTTAGGAGAATTAAAGACAGGGAATCAAAATTCTTGTGAAAATTTACCATGACACTCCTCACAGTTTTGAAGTATTTTCAGTATTTGAGCCAGTGTTCCTTTAAGAATTCAAGTTTGATTTCTTGATCATTTTTAATCTCAGAAATGAGTGCCTCCTTTGGGACACGGTCTGCTTCTGATCATTCTCGTTCTGTTTTCCGTCTCTACACTGATCTTGAGCTATAAACTGATTTCACTTAGCATATTTCAAAGTCAGCCCCTTACCATTTCTTTCTTCTGTTAAATGTACGCAGTGTGTCTGTTGATCTTCTCTTTCTTTCCGGTTTAAATTGATGGAGCTGGTTTTGCTACATCTTACCCATGTGTTCTCCAAAGCATGGGTATCTCTTAAGCATCTTCTCTTTCACTCCTGTTTTCTTTCAGGCAGTGGCAGTGCTACATAATGTAGACCCTGTTGATCCATACTGATTTACTTCATTATGAAATTATGTGTAATTTCAACATGAATTTATGTGTAATTTCAACCCTTGTAATGGATTCATAAGGTGTCCATTGATATATATAGAGATATATATATGTAACTTCTAATCGTATCAATAGAGAGAAGGAGGAGCTGAAACAGTTATTACATTTTTCCTTAAATAGCTTGTTTAGACCAGCAAAGGTTCCCATGAAAGAAATTATTATTTTCTATGAAATTTATATTTAAGTGACTGGAATGTCTAATTTTCAGAGAGAAGAAAAGTCTAATTTCACTGTTCAGTAACAAGCAGAGAGCAAGTGTTAAAAAGGAAAGCATTAAATGTGTATCTTTTACATAAACCTATATCATTATGATGTTGTAGCTACTCCAATTTATTTTGCCTATGTATGTTTGCTTTTTATAGGGCATATTTGGCTGCAGAAAACTTTTTCTTAATTGCTTGAATTTTGAGCTGAAATATTTTATGCTGATCTGTGCTTGAGGGTAATTTTTTTTTTTGAAATCTTGAACAAGAATGAATAGTTTGAGTCTTTGCATAGAGAAATATATGGCAAAAACACTGTTGCCATTAAAAATGAAAAACTGCTTCAATTTAGATGGAGTATGACAGTTTAAAATGATGTATATAGAAAGTTTTATTTTGAACTCATGAAATGTATTTTCATTAATGATCCAACACTGTTTGTTAGGAGTGTGCGGTATAAATACTTTATAATTCTTATCCCTGATGACACCTTCAGAATAAAAGAGGAGATTGCTCTTTTTATTTCCATAGTTGCTGTGGGTATTTTTGTTTAGGCCTGTAAGATGTCTGGTACCTTCCTTGTCTCTTAGTTCACTTTCAGAAGTGTTCAGGAAGCACTGAAATGCAAAGTGGACATCTATTCTCAGGTGGTCGATGCTCAGTAGCTGAAGCAGGTGCAGTTCTTTGATACATCCTGTAGCTCTATTGATGATAGTTGCTATCTGAAGGCACAGTGGCATTACAAAAAGTATGTTTGAGTTAAATAGATCAGAAGGAAAATGTGGAACCACCAATGCATTATTCTTTCACTGAACAATGAGGAGAAAAAAATAATTTTGAATGGTTTCTTAATTCATATTTTCAAATGATATGAATGTGGGGAATTTAGAAACAAAGTTTACAATCTGGCAATCTCAAAATGAGTTGCATTCCCCAGAGGGAGGAAGAGGAGGAGAAAAGTGTTCCACTGAGGTTTGTACAGGAAACACACGAAGATATAAGGATAACTTGTTACATTTCCAAAAATAATTTGTCAATAAATAGGCTGATACCACAAAGCAAGTCCTCTGTGTGTGTTTATAAAAGGAAGGAGCAAGTATGTGGCCTCCTGCAATAGTTACCATGAAAACAATTGATCCAGAATGCACTCATGTGAAATGTAATCATAAATTAAAAGAAATTGCTAGTGTGCCTCTCTTGTTTTAAAGATCAGTGGTGCCAATATCTTGACCCACCGAGACTGAGAAATACACCATATTTCAAAGCTTTTTTTCTCTTCTCTCCCTTTCTGCTCGTTGGGTACGTTTTATATTTGTTTACTGTAAGAAGATGAGGAACATATGGCTTTGAGTTTCCAGCAAAGTTTATAATTCCAAAGAATACACAAATAGCTCAACTTCCTTTACTTCCAGAATTTTGGGTTTTGTGCTTCAGTAGTGTGTTATTTCACTTCTCTTTACAAAAGGTATTCTTATATCTTATAAATGTGGTTGATAAAATCAAAAGATCAGTTTCAGTTTTAAATCTCTTGAGAGAATTTAGATCTCTCAAATTCTCTTGTACAATTTAAAATAAATTTTCATCTTAGAAGTCCGCAGATTCCATCCATTTTGGCTTCCAAATAGTATATAGCTGCCAAAATAGAATTAATTAATATTTCCTTTGAACCTTGGTGTGCACTAGAAGCACTCATTAGAAGCAAAAGGGTGGAAGTTGTGCAATAGCTGCCATGGATTTTGTAGTTTCTTTATCTGGTATATTGATATCCAATTTTAAGGCTCAAAAAAACCCAGTTACTGATGCAGATAGTCTTGTGACATGTGAACAGCTGTTATCAGACAGCGATTTGCAGTAAACAGTTGTAGTAAACCAAGGAATTCACCAAGATCCTTAAAAAGTCAGTATGGAGACTGGCTTTCAGAAATGAAACCTCAGGTCGGAGTTGCACAGTAGTTTCCAGGTTTTGTGAACTTGATACAAATACATTTTCACTGAAGAGTGCTTATTGCTCCTTGCTAAGGTTATGTCAGCACAGCAAATCGAATCCTTCACTGTTATGCCTTGTTTTAAAGAAAACTAGCATTTCTCCCAGGAATGGCTCTTTCAAGACTTTCAACTTGCAATGAAAAATAGGATTAATTACCTTGTAATGAAGGCACATACCGTTAGTGATGCAATGTGTGGCATTCTGCCTTTATACTGATTGCTTCTAACTTTGACTCAGATTCTTTTCCTCTATGTAATTTGTATTTGTTTGTTTTTCCATTTTTTTTTAAATACTGGACATTCTGACGGGAATTCAGGAAAGCTGAAATTTCTGTTTATTTCAGAAGAATTCCAGGGGGCTGAGTGGAAACCACACGCTGCTAAAATCAAATAAACATTGTGTTTTGTACATTTAAGAAATATTGTGTGCATAATATAAACAAGACATTTATTATAATCTATTTTAGCTATTTTTTCTCTGCCAACTATGCAAGCAAAGCGGCAAGGTAAAGGTCCCTCATCCATAGATTTAATCTTTCTTCAGTTCAAAGCTTTGTAAGTAAAAGCAACCATCTGTACAGGACAGCTGTTGAAATCCCTCTCTTACAAGCATTGTATTGGTGCCAAAGTGAATCTTCTTGCCCTAATATCATTGTGCCCTCATTAAAAATAAGCAGCCCAAACCCTTCTATGTTATCCTTGAAATCAATTAAATGGTACGGCAATTCCTTGTTACAGTAGTCTTCTGCAGTGGTTCTTAATGGAGAGCCTCAATACACAGGGGTCATTGCATTTTTCAGCCAGTGTATCTTTAATAAGGAGTTGGGCTTTTTTTGACATTTAAATGATGCTGTGAATATTGTTTTTATCAGTTAGGGCAACTAACTATCCATTCATTCAAAATCATAGAATTATACAATTCAAGTGACTTTTTTTTTTTTTAATCTCTGTAATATATTTGTTCTCTATATATAAATTTTAGTCTAGAAAAAAAGAAATCTAAGAAATTAAAATAGAAAAAAAATACATGCATAAGGGCATGTATTTTCATGAAAGAATAGGCTTTCACTAACTGTGAAAATACCTTGTCCAGGTATTATCAAAGAGAACAAAAATAGAACAAGAACAATGTATAACGGCAAAGAATTGTTTTTAATATAGTTGGCTGGTATTCATTTCAAAGGCACAAGAATAAGGTTCAGATACATTTAGGAATTTTTAATGGAATTTTCTTTCAGTTGCTTAATGATGCAGATGATATTTAAGTACCAAAGGGAGGTGGAGGGTGTGGGGGGGAACTAAGACTATACATTTGATTTTCTCTTTTACAATGCTTTTCTTACGTCCTTTTCTGTAGTATTCTTGCCTTCTCAAGTATCTGTCTTTGAAATCAATTTCAGATGTCAGGAAAAAAGTTAAAGATGTTGGCACTAGTTGTCACAGATCAGACTACGATGTCTCATTAAACTGAGCAAAGAGAGAGTGCGAATCACCTTTAATTTTCAGATTGGTTGGTCTTTAATGTTAAACTGAATGTGATTGATGCCTTGCAGAGTAAAATGTGATAATATTTACTGAAACTTCTCTTAAATATTTGAAGGTATATTCCTGTGTCTGCCTGGTATGAATGATTTAGTTTTCCTGTGTTCTCCTTTCTTGGCTGATGGCCTCTAAAAGTGAACTTTCAGAGCAAATATAGAACAAGTCAGGCATGCCCCTGTTGTGTTGATAATATCATCTTGACAAATGTATTCTGAATTTTGCCTGCAGCCATTAAAATGGAAAGCGAAGTTAGAAGTGTTTTATGGGAGGTTTTTTTATTGCTTGTACCAGCAAGTATTGTACTGATTTTGTCAAAGGAAAACATAATTTTTATAAAGCACTTGCCCTATTGACTCCCAACTAGAACAATATATTTTAATCCATCATCATGTTATTTTTACTACTTCATTGTTTTATTTGCCATTATTGCACTTTTTCTGTTTACATCTAAGGTGATATGAACTAAAGGCCAAAAGTCTAAACTAAATAAATATTTGTTAATGATAATTTAGGCTGAGTGCTTATTAATAGAACTTGTTTTCTATACATAATGAAGAGAAATAACAGAGGTTGTTGTTGAAGTTTGCATACGCAGTTTTCATGACTTGGTTGCTTATGCAGAGGAGAAGGTCAATTCTGGTCATGTTCTTCTGTCATGTATACCATTTTTATTAATTTTATTTATTTTTATATTAAATTGTATTTGAGGTACATTGTAAATTTGAAGCAGAAGGATAGAAATCATCAGCTTTTGTCAGATACAATGGGTTTTCAAGAAGCATGTGTAGAGAAGTGTCTTACCTAATTTAAGGTATGTAACTTTAATTTAGAAATTACCATTTTTGTTGTACTGCTGCTGGATTGGCCTTTGTCCAATAAAGGTTTTCTGTAATCATGGAACATGTTAATGTGTTTTCACATTAAAATGGTGTCAAAACAAGTACCTGTTGAGTATTGCTAAACAAAGAGAAAAACAACTAATTTGCTTCTTAATGAGCCAGTAATAATGTGCTAGCATTTCAGTCTATTTACTTTTAAGTCAGACAGTGTTTCTGGTTGAGCACATTTCGGAAGATCTGCTTCGTAAACAAGCCTTTTAAAGTCTATGTTAGTAAAAGACATTTTCATAAACTACATCAATGAAAGCTCTGACTGTATTGTGAAAAATGTATGAATAGGAGTATTTATGTGATAACCTCTTAAAATAATAACTGGTAGGGCATTTAGAACATACCACAGAAAGTTAAATGATATTTGGGCCAAATTATTCTCTTATTTTTTGCAATTCAGATGTTAATTCCTTTAAGAATAAGAAGGGGTACCTTACATGCACTTTTTCCTTCTTTTTCTCTTACTCGCATCATGATGGGAAGAGAATGTAAGTGCCCAGGAGGCTGCCCTCTAACTTCATTTACTGGGATCACTTTAATTTCTGCTGTGCCACAGCATGTGCATTCAGCCTTCCAATTAGAACTTGCAAAATGAGTTTTACTTGCAATAGTGTATCAGAGTATCACTAAAGGATTACAACTGTGTTCTGGTTCAGTGAACTCCTCCAAAATAATTAATCTATAAAAATCTGTGGTTTTGTTTGTTGAGCAAATAGCTACAGGCTTTCCTTTCTTTTGTAAATCCCCTTTTGATATTTAAGAAACCATTTTCCAGGTATTTCTAGAGGATTCTATTTCTGTTTTTTCTGTTGCTAGATTTGGAATGTTTTCATATGCACTTCAGAGAAATTATTTTATTGTAAAGCTTTGGGTTGCAAAAACAGGAAGTATACACTGATATATTTTAGTCCTGTGTTTAAATATGGGAGGAATTTAAGAGTCAGAAGAGAGAGAGCAGTAAGCATTGTGTGTGAAACTTAAACCTCACACAGCCCAGGCCATTTTCCAGTTGGGTTGGCATTAAGTGCCTGGTGAAAGGTGAAGCTAACTTTGTTGATCTAGTCTCACCCATTGCTTTCCTAAAACAAGTTAGCACTCATGTTAGACAAAGAACTGCTCTTTGTTTAAAAATAACTTGAAGTTGCCAGTTCTTTCAGAGAATGTAATTATTTCCTCTGGGGAAAAAAGAATAACATGCCTTATCTACTCAAGGAAAGCATTTAGATGCCCTTTCCTGCTTTCTTTGTCCTGCAATAATCTGCTTTTTTTAGCAAGAACATTTCTGCTGTCAACGATTTTCTATGGTGGAGCCTGGTGAAAATAACCTCAGTCTGTATTGTCCTGTGATGCACTCCTGGTAAATATATCTAATACGTCAACTATATTTGTCCCTTTCTCCCACGGAGTTTAATAAAAGAAATTATTTTGATGAATAGCTTTTAGATTTAACAGACAACACTGTTTTGGGTTATAGATCCATCTGGTCCAGTTCCTAAATTGTCAGCTTGATGATGTATGTGAATGTATACAGCAGAAACAGATGACTGGAGGGACTTGTGAAACCCTGAATTAAGTCGGCAGATTGTTTCCCCCAGTGAGCAATTTTATAGAACTTGTTAACCCGCCCAGGGCTTACCTCTTACAGGATACAGGAGTTCTCAGGAATGGAGGTTCAGACTTATTCCATATTCCTTTTGAATATCCATCTTCATTATTGTCAGGTTGTCTAGGTTCAAAGTGAAGAGTAGAGGTTTGCTCTTCATTTGTTTACCGCTGCTAAGCAGGATTTAGCAAGACTGTCTGTATTTATTTGATTAGGCTCCAGCAGAAATGATCAGGTGCATCTGAGCTGGATTGCATGAGGGTAGGATTATGATATAGTACAGTAAGTGTAACATGTACAAGTGTGGTGGTTGTTTTCTTCTTTGACAACTTGTATATTATGCACCAGTGAGATGAGGCTAAACTTTATGTTGTATTTCTTCATGTAAGTGTTCTGTGATATATCTCTTGACCAGTCACTCATGGACTCTTTCTGTCTTCTGACTCACTGTTTAAAGTTGAACAGTAAGGTTACATGTGCAGAATTCCTACATTTCACTTGGATAATATTTTCTCTTCTCTTTAAGGTGACTGAGGGCTTGCACAAAATTCTACCAAATTTACAAAGACAAGCTTTACCTAAAACAGTTAATCCACTTTCTCTTTTCTGCCCATACTTCTTTTAACAATTTAGAAGAGCAGTGTTTGTGAAGGAAAGTCTTTTGCCTGATTGCTTGAAACACAGTGCTCAAACTCTGAAGACGATCTCCTGACTTTCCTTGCATTAATTGGCAGTCTTATTAAAGTTATTACACTGTCGTCCAAGACATGCCTTAGCTAGTAGACTAAGTGGTTTCATTTTTTTGCTTTAAAACATTTTGTTAAATAGAATTTCATCTTTTTCCAACCAGGTTTGAGGGAAAGTTTATAAATGGTCTTTTTTCTTTGACTTAGACTCGCCACTCTCAGTTATTCCTTTTTATCTCATAAATGTTCTAACACAACTAGTAGATGGTAGTCATTACCTGTTGCTTCTCATGACTATTGTCCAGAGTAGCAAAGCAAATGAAGTAGAGCCTACTTGTGCTTAATTTAATGTTGTGGTGATACAACAGAGATGTCTTTATTTTCTACTCAGATAAATTGCACTAAAATATAGTGATTACATGAATTACTTCTAAAGAATAACACTCTTCAAGCTTACATTCCTTAACATTTTGCAACTTTAAAAAGCTCCCCTGATGATGATTTTATATGCAAAAGGACTTTTTTGTCCGTTCTTTGATTTGGACATAATATATTGTGTAATTATTACTTCTGTCCTGAGAAATCTATCCATACTAGAAGGAAAACAATTTTCCCTCCTATTTGAGTACATGATTATACATTCTCTATATATCCACGCTTCTGATAATGGGTTTTAACCAATATTTTATTGATTTGCTGTTGTTACATACAGAGTAATAGCTTTCAGGTCTTTGGAATTTCCTAATTTTAACATACTTAATGTCTTCTTTACAAATGGCACAAATAAATAATGAATATTAGTAACACTGTGAGCTGTATATCTCTTCAAGATGTTTGGGTACATTAGCACTAGCTCTTAGAATTATTTTTTAACTGTTTCTTACATTATAGTTCATAGTGCAGTGAACGCAGTATTTGATTTATGATCAAATTTTTACTTGTATATCCTTTAAAATTTTAAGCACATTAACTGTAGCATGTTTGCAAATAATAAAGTAATTATCGACTATGTTTTATTTTTTTCTGATCACCAAATATCATGGTTAGATAAAGGTACTGTGTCCTGAACATCGGAATACTTTGGGAAGTGCAATTCATTGCTCCTACATCCTATAGGATACATAGAGTCAGTATAATAGTTCTGTGTGCAGAGCATCTGCTTATGATAGCTTCAGGACTTGGCATTAAAAGAAAAAAAACCTAAACAAAACCAACAAAAAACCCAACCAACCAAAACTCCCCCAAAATCCAAACCCCAAAATACCAAAACAAGAAGAAAAGCTCTTAAACCTTAATAAAGTTATAACATTATTTTCAAAACACTCTTTAAGTTCCCTCTCTGACTGACTGGGGTTTAACCCTGTCTGACTTACAAAGAAATCTTTTATTCTTCCTTTACATATCCTTTTGATGTATGTCATCCATCAACGTTAGCAAGAACAGTGAATGCATTGATCTATTGCTACACTTGGCAAGTTAAATAACACTTTATGTAAGAAGTATTGATTTATAAAATCCAGTACATGTAATTAACATTACAACTGTCAAAAGTTGAAAACAGTATTAACTTACTGTTTATTTATAACCCAAAGAAAATTAAATAAAATATCCACATTAATAAACTAACTCCTTTTTTTTGCCTTCAGATGTGTCAAGCTAAGTTATGTTTTCAAGAACAGAAATATGTTTCTTCCAATTCTGACAAGAAAAAAATTATGTGTTTCGTCAGTATAGATGAAAATAATTCTATAGTCTCTAGATATGTGTATTATAGCTGAGGTGGTGAAAGAATTCCACTTGCATAGTTCTGAGAGGGTTTAGTGTAAAAAATGCAGAAATAAGTGACAATATTAGGGAAAATTAATTTAGCCAATTTATGTCAGGTTTTCAAAGAGCCATTGATCTGGCCCTTAATAAGTGCCTGCTCTTCTGCATGAAAGTATGCAAAGGTGTATCTCCCTGTTTGCATGTAGAGCATATTGCCCAGCTGTCTACACAAATTACACAATGAGGTATCTGAGAGCTCTGCAATGATCACTTTGTGCTTCTCTTTCTGTCTCAAGCACTAACCAGGTCCCTGTTGAGGATCTTGCTTAAGATGATGGGAATATTTCAACTGAGTTCTGTGAACTTTGGGTGGGAGTGTTGATCTGCTCGAGGGCGGGGAGGCTCTGCAGAGACCTGGACAGGCTGGAGCCATGGGCTGAGCCCAACTGCATGAGCTTCAATAAGGCCAAATGCCGGGGGCTGCCCTTGGGCCACAACAACCCCCAGCAGCGCTACAGGCTTGGGGAGGAGTGGCTGGAGAGCTGCCAGTCAGAGAGGGACCTGGGGGGGTGATTGACAACCGGCTGAACAGGAGCCAGCAGTGTGCCCAGTGGGCCAAGAAGGCCAATGGCATCCTGGCTTGTGTCAGCAATAGCGTGGCCAGCAGGGACAGGGAAGGGCTCTTCCCCTGTACTTGGCACTGGTGAGGCCGCCCAGGGCAGGCGGGGAGTCCCCATCCCTGGAGGGGTTGAAGGGTCGGGTTGACCCAGCGCTGAGGGATCTGGTGGGTTGAGAACGGTCAGGGTGAGGTTAATGGCTGGACTGGAGGATCTTCAAGGGCTTTTCCAGCTGAGATGATTCTGTGATTTTGTAACTCTAGACTGTGCTTTGATTGCATTTGTGTCCTAATTCATCATCACACAAGGATATTAACAATGCGGTGTCCGTTCATTATTGTGTATGATCATGTGCTTGCCACTGTTAAATTCAGTAGCACCACTGAGATCCTTTGAACGGAGTTTGTTGAGGCAGACCTTATCCAATTTATAAATCTATTTACATTTTTCAAGTTTAAAGGACAAAAAAAGAAAATTAAGAGTTACATGTAAACAAAGTAACAATAGCAGTAAGGAGTGGGCGTTGGCTTTTAACAAAGATCTGTGCATGAATCATTTCCCCTTCAGTACCCTTGATCTAAAGAGATGTGTGTTTATATCTTCTATGGATATTCATAGCTGTTTTGCTATTTAGAAAGAATTGTCTACTTGAAATAATAAATAGGTGGCCTTACATGGCTTTCAAGACTGGCGGTACCTTTGCAGTGCCAGTTTCCTTCTGCTGCACTTGTGTTCCTGTTCTGGTACTTCCAGACACTTGTCAGCTGTTTACTTTTTTCATTTAATTAATGTTCTACAAAATAACCCACTGAGAACGCCTCTTATACCAAGGATGAACTTGTGGAAAGCACATTTATGTTTTTATCATTTCTGTTCTGTTAAATGTCCTGTAGGGTTTCATCCTGCCTTCGTCCGGGTGTAAGTTGGAATATTTAGTGGATATATGTTGATGGATGGGTATCACTGTGCTCAGACTGGCCCTCCAGTAGTTGGAGATAATAGATTATGTAGTAACAACAGTGGCTTCCTTTGCGGTTAAAACAATGACGGAAATCCTGCTATATTTGGATTCTCATTCTCTAAGGTAGTTTTGCCTTCCACCTGCTGTGCGTTGAGATTTAAACAGTAACTTACTTTCTTGAGACCTCCACAAGTCTCTGTAAACATCACTAGATATGAAGAGGCTATAAAAAGCGTGGAGGTTATGCTTTGATAGCAAAATCAGCCCATAGAGGTTGTAGGCTTCTTTGGAGGTTTTGTTCTGGTTTTGATAGTTAATGGGTTCTCTCTTATTTCCACACTTTGTAGTCTGTCATGACTTTTTGTCTCAGTATATTTGTAGCTTTCTTTAAGATATCCGCATGAATATTTCAAAAAATAATTCTGCAGCCTTTTTTGAGGATGAACTACACTAAACATAACTTAAGAACATCATCTGTGGCTTCATGATTTTTAATCTTACAGCAGATGTTCCATGAATTCATGAAACTATGAATTGTGATTGCCTTCTGATTTATAACAAACTTTTTTTTTTTTTTTTTTTTTTCCCCTGACTCAACTGAAGTATTACAAGAGGTCAGAAAGTGAAACTAAAACATGAGGTGGAGAAATTAAATGGGGAAAGGAAACCTTAGTGGGACTTCAGGTTAATACATCAGGCGCTGCTTGAGGCTCAGTGAAAATTATATCAGTTCTCTCTTTTTTTTTTTTTTTAAATTCTTTTTTCCCTCCTTGGCTGGTCTGCAAAAAAAATCAATTTTAAGAAAAAAATGCTACAATTGGATGTGGGAAAATTTTTCACAGTGTATTTGGATATAACCAAATGTTTTATGCTGAATTTTAGATGGAGTGATGTTGCCAACCACTGTCTTTTTTAACATCAGAATCAAGGTCCTGTAAAAACTCTTTTGTGTTTTTGTGGTCTCTCCTCCTTTCAGTTCTGTTTTGAGTGTTTCTAATAAAACTCAAGAAATCTTTTCTCAAAAGGGAATTCTTCCTCAAGAAGGGATCCTGTAGCGATTGAAAGGATGGCCTTTAAATAGATGATAGAGTATGAGGCAGTAGATTTTATGAATGCAAAGAATAGGTTATGTTTAAGGACTTTTAAGCAACTGGTGATACTAAGATTTCCTTTTTTATCATAAAAGAACTGCTCTAGCTTTCTCTGTTGTTTTGTCTCAGCACAACATGCCAAGTACATTATTGTGGTTCATCTAAAGCTATTTGTAGGGAAAAATGGAAGAAGCCTGAGAGATATAGCAGGAAACATTTGTGTCTTAAAACAAGGTAGAAAGGTTGGAAATATTAAAACAGGTTTTCTTATAATAAGTCATTTTGTGGTGTGTATCTTAGAGTTGTAAATGTTTCTAAGGGAATGAATGATGATGTTTGTTCTTTTAAACAGTACTATATATTAGTCAAGATTTGGGAAAAACATTTGATCTTTTTGTATCAAGAAATGAGGAGCTTAGAAGCAAAATGGAATCTGAATTGCCATTTAGGTAATTCTAGTATAGAGAACTGATGCTTCAATTAAGGAAAAAAAAAGAACTTTTAATTAAATCTACTTAACTATCAGTTTGAAGCACTCATTTTTGCCACTTGGGACTCCTATTCTATTGAATTGTTGAAAGCTAATCATAACTATACATTACAGAATGTTTAGTTTTCCTCTTGGGATAGCGTGCAACAGGTATGCAATCTTAAATCCAATATTTCTTCCATCCAAATCAAATATATGATTGGCAATTGCCCAATAACTAACGTGCCAATTAGTTATTTGACCTATTCAAGGCAAAAAATGTTACCCATTGAAATTTTGTCTCCCAGTGACTGTACATTTAAAAGAAATAAATGTCACTTATTCTAGAAATATGTAGGTTTCCTTGCAGAACTTGCTGAGTCCTAAAACAGTTTAATTCCATCCCCAATTAAACCTTTAAAAGCACTATCCATCAACTTCAGCTGATACTGTATTTGCATTTAGAGATTGTAGTAGAGGATTCCAACAAGCAGGTTATCTTTTGTATCAATAGGAGGACAAAAGTGAGTAGTGTGGGCTCATTTACTTGACTTATGAAATTGAGGAAGACTGATTTAAATACGGTTGCTTCAATATTACTCCAGCATAAAATCAGATATCGTCTGTGATAAAAGTTCAGGAAACCCACTTTAAGAGAATGCTTTATACCATTGTGTGAAAATTCTTAACTATGGCAGTATATTTGAAAAATAACCTGATGTTTTAATGAAATATTCACTATGATGCATCAGTCCTTTCAAATCCAGGCTTAGAATGAGGTAGTAAAATCCAATTTAAATTTAATTGTTGTACTTGGTGATTTATGTCACACTTCCAACCAAGAAAATTTGAATCTCAAATATCCAATATTTTGGGCAGAATAGCCTTTCTACAAATCAATACAGTTAAAGTGACTGAACGCTCTAACTTATGTTTGACATTGTTGACAGTTTATGAATAGATCATATACTAACTTTCACAGCATCTCACAAATGCATTTTAGAAGGTTTGAATTCAAAAGAAGATTGATTCAAATATATCTGAGTTCAATCTGACTTCCTGGTACATTTCCCAAGATTTACTATGTAATACTTCCTAATTCTTATGCCATATAAGCTACTGAAGTTCATTTCCACAAGAGAATACAACTTGCATCCAGAGCTAGCACATGTATGCCTGTGTATCAGGAACTAAGATAGTAAGATTGAAAGATCCTTTTGAAAAGGAAAAAAATAAAAATCTTTTCCATATCCAAGCTGGGAATAAGAAGAAAACAGTCCTGGTTCCCCAGAAGGTTCAGTTATCAGCTGTCAGTCAGTGCAGAGCAGCTCATACTCAACTGTATGCGCTCTGAAGCATCAGCTTGTGAATGTCACAGCTGAACTTTAATCTGTTCTGGGTGGGATTCTGCTGTTCATAGTTGTACCTACTTCCTTTGGACTACTGAAAAGATTCTTCTTCTCTTTAGTGTGCGTTTACTGACTCTAGTTTCCTTTTTAATTTAACTATACTTTTATGTTATACATTCAATTGCCTAGACGGATCTTTTAAAATACTCCTTTTACAGCAGTTCTCATTAACCTACCTGAAGATGGCTCACATCCCTTTTCCTTGCAAAGAGTGAGAGCAAAAGCATTTCTGTATTGTTACACTTCTCCTGACTGATCGTTCAGCCTCTGTAGGTAATTTATTTATCTAGTCTCATTTTCCTGGAAAATTCCTCAGAGATATTATGTTGGGGTTTTTTGTCAGTTGATTGTAGCTGTAGACATGCATATGAAGAAGGGGTGATGTGCATCGTCCTTTGACTAGGGACTAATAAGCTAAAATCAATATAGGTGTGTTTTTTAATAAACTAATTGTATTTTTGGGTTTCCTGAAAAATATATCTCAGTCAAAAATATATTTTCAATATCTGTTGAGTGAACTGAGCAATGGAAAGACAGCTACTCAAATGATATTTATTAGTGATTGAGCTGTATCTGCTCTGACTTCCTGATTGATGAACAGGTTAATCTACTTTTAATATTCAATATTGGCTTACCTAAAAATGACTTAAAAGTAGAGATACATAACAAAGACAAATAGCAGTGGCAGTGAGGATCTCTTAAGCTGTTCTGTGCACTCACTACATTATTCTTCTGCTGTGTGTGTTCAGAACTAAAGTAACTAATTTTGTCAAGATGTGAGCATGTGATTTTACCTGTAACTGTCATTATCCAGCATTTCTGGAGGCAAAAACAATGCTGAGATTTTAACAGGGTATTTGCAGTGCTTTTTAATGATGAAGGTGATGTGGTACTTCTGGAGTGTGGTAAGTTTCCTCATCTCAGGGGGATAGAGGTGTTCAACATCAAATTGCATCTTCAGCTAAAATGTATGAATTCCTGAGGGATAGGACTGCAAGACTGCTTTCAAGATCTTGTAGCACTCTGTAGTAACTGAACAATCTACTTAATCTGACTTTGCTTTATGTATTTTACAATTGTAAGCTGTTGGAGAGCTAAGAACCATTAGCCAAACTTTGAGAGTACGTTTGAGGTCCTGGAGATGGTACTCCTCAGTTTCAGAAGTCATGTTGACTCACGCTATCCTTATGAGATTAGGTTCCATTGGTTAACTAATGAGTAGCAACTCTTGGAATTTTTGTTTTCATTCCATTCAGTACAAAGCTGTACAGACAGACTGCCCTCTCCTCTTACAGACTGTATTTGTAAATTCATGCCTGAACATGATTTTCAGGGAGAATAGAGTATGAGTGAGCTCTCAGCTTTTCTGTGATACATCTCACCTGCTAGGGCTGGGGAGAAGCCCAGAGTAGATAACAATTGCGTACAGCACCAGTTTTGTATTTAAATGTCAGCATTAATCCAAACCAAAGTGTACGGGCATTGTTGAATTAAGTCCTGAAACTATATTTGGAGGTAAAATCCATCTAAGCTTTGCATGCACCAAAGAAAGAAAATAGATGGGCTAACCTGGCAGTGTAATGGAACTCTTGCAGTTTAATGATGCACAAAAGCAAGGCAGGCATATTTTAGAGCAAATTTCCACATAATTTTGGCATATTCAATTCTATTTTTTCTTGTGATTTACATAAAAATAAATCTGCACCATCCTGTTAAGGATACAGGTCAGGATGTTAGTGAATTTGGTAAGCAGTCTTAATGAAAATTTGTAGAAGCTGCATATATGTGCTATCCTTTTACTCCGCCTTGGAACTCACATCATTTTTTTATTATTTTTATTTTTAAATCAGTGTAGCTGAAAAGCCAGAGAGGCTGGAAGTATTAACACATTTCACATTTAGAAGAAAGCAACAGGGTATAGTATGAATGCTTTTTTTTTTTTTTTTTTTTGGTAAGCACAAAACTATTTTTAGCTAAGAATATTAATTCCAGTATTTTATTATTCCTGTTTCTAGGAGTCAGAAAGGCTTTTTATTAGCTTTTTCCTCCATCCTTCAGGAGAAAAAAACTGAGATGCTCTCATGGCTTCTAAACACTTGATTGGCTAAGGTTAGCCTTATGGTGAGCCCTTCCTGTATTTAATTAATAAAGTGCAAGTATCTCATACCTATTAAATGACCCTCTTATCTTCCATCCCTTAACCACTTATTCCTGTCCTACAATTTTTTTCCTGAGATGGCTTTCATTTTTCCTGCCAATTTTCCCATTACTCTGGGATGCTCTGTTACAACCAAACTTGTCCTTATAGGTCTGGTTTAAAATTCTGCTTTCCATTACGGCTTAAATATGTAAAGCTTAGGGTGCAGCACCATTTTGATCATGTGTCTGAGGTGTGAGCAGCACTGTGCTGCAGAAATGCCAAAGTCATCAAAGCTTTACTGCTACCTCTTTTCATGGAATCTTTGCTCAGTATTTTATTTTCATTTCTGCTTTCAGTGCATATTTAGTGAGCTCTGATTACATAATTGAATTTGATAAACTGATGGTATGTGATTGATGAGAAAGTCAGGAATAAAAGATTAGAAGATAAAATTACTTCAAGGGTTTAAGTAAATCTTCCAGAGAGCTGGGGTAATTTATAAAGCATGCTATATTCTTTATAAAAATATTCCCATAGGTCTATTAAATTTTAGCTTCTACCAAAATTGGATTGAGTTTTGAGAATCATTTTCATGTAATACCAGCTTGATTGTGATACTTTAAATGGGAGATAGCTCTGAGTGGGTTGCAGCATCACTGGGTTTGGAATATTTGAGTGGGAAATGTAGGGCTGAATAATAGACTTGTGGGCAGCAGTCTTTGTCTTTCAAATAAATAATCTTTCTTGGAAAGACATAAGTTAGAAGGAGTAAGTGGATAATTCAGAGTGAAATAATGAAGGAGGTTATACTGCTTGAGTCTTTAAATCACTGAAAAACAGGATCAACAAATTACTCAGAGGTTTATAGTGCAGATACCAGTTTCATTGTAATCTCCCTGGATGTCTCAACTTTCTTCAAGAAGGAGGAGTTTAACAAGATCATTTCATGAGTGTCTATATACTAGCAGGTTAATGTCATTGTTTTCAGGGGACTTGGCACTAATAATTTCAATTTACCAACTGGGCTCTGTTACAACTCCTTCCCCTACATACCAGCACTCCCTGCCACTGTCTTTTCATCTCTAGAGGAAGCCTGACACCTTTAATCTTACAAGGGTCGAATGTCTGCCTCAGAACTCCTTTGGGAGACTCCCCAAAGTATATGCAAAGCCTCTTGAGAGGATTTAACATTTCCTCACTTGCTTAGAAATATCTTTGTAAAAAATTGCTTTTTGCTCTGGGTAAAATAACCGTATTTCACACTAACACCATCTAACTCTGACAAATTTTTCTTTGTGAAATTTTAAAATATTGGTTGATTTTACAAATTAGGAGAAAATGGGAATTGAGATAAGACTTCTTCACAATATTTGCAGTCATTAAAAAAAAAAAAAAGCAGCTTTGCAGAATATAATCTCATGTAATAGAGTGGAGAAGTGCAAAAACCATCTTTGGTTTGTCTGGGACTATCTGCTAGTTTGAAACTTCCTGTGTTCTCATACCTTGAATTGTCATAGCTACCTGTATATCCAATTTATAGAAAATATTACTGATCTGCATTAGCCATTAATCAATTTGGTTTTCCAACTAGCATTGCAGCATTTTAAAATGCTACAAATCAGAAAAGGGCCTTATCTCAAAACAGTTTTTTAGTTTGTTTTAGTTTATTTTTCAGTTTGTTAGGTCAGATTTTGAGGAAGAGTTTATAAGTTGATGATGATGTGCTTTTTTTCTGCAGAAATAACTACAGCTTTCTGAAGTTAAATTCTGAAAACTAGGGAGACAATTTGTCAATGCAAATCATCAATTGTGTATGCAGCTGATGTTCAACTTGATAGCCAATTGTAGCAAATAGTTTGGCAACAGTCAACTTGTGACTCCTTGACCACATTCAGCTGAAGCGCAGCTGCTACCCGGGGACTGTACCGTTAGGCTGATAATGAGTCTGTGGCACCATGTGGTCTGCTAAGTAATAAAAATTCCCTGATAAGAGGCAAAGCGAAAGATAAGGGTTTAGAGAGGTTGACATCACCAGGCCGAGCTGCATACCCACTGCCATTCCAGGCTTCAGCGGAACGTGAGGGCACCTTGAAAGCCACTGACACCCCTTGGCTCGACTTCCTTCTTCCCCAGTGTGTGTGGTTGCTGTCTTGTCGCTATCAACTATGAAAGATTATAGTATGTGACCTGTGGATTCCAAAATTTCAGACAACCTTGAATAGTACACGAGGTCACTTCCCCATAAACTGTAAAAGAGCTTAAACTCTTCAAATAACAAGTATAAAAATACCTGAGCTTAATCTAAAATAAGTTTTAAAAGAAAGATTAGCAATTTAACTGAATGGTTAGTTGCACTAGGACATGTATATATATTTTTTCTTTATTTTATGTATAAAATATGCACACACACCCTGCACTCCTAAAAACCAGAATGCAGTAACAACCTATTGAATATTATTCCATATTTTGTATTAAATCCCTGATTTTGAATGTAACTTGTATGTTTTATATGTATACATAAACATGTTAGTTTAGATTATACAAGGTATTTGTAAGCTTCTAAGATTAAGTCTGTAGTTCCTACTACAAGTAGAAATTTGACATGGAAAGTGTGAAAACCTTCATCTTCCAGAGGTGGCAAGGGGCGGGTGTCCAGCAGGTGTAGACTTGTAATAAATCTGCGTTTGAGTGGAGCTTTGGCAATTTACTGGTCGAGAATTTTGCTGCTTGGAGTATTTTGAGCATTTCTGATCCACGGGAGAACAAGTGTTTGAGACTGCATGTGACCCTTGAACATTATTGAAGTGCCCTAATTCAAAATCTGTTAGTGGTTTCAGGTAATATAATTTAACACATTTTAGTTGGCAATAACGTTGAAAAACACATTAATCTTTTGATTTTGCGAGTGTTTTTTTTCTAAACTCTTTTTTCTATCAAAATTCTTCATTTACCCTGAGACTTCTCCTGCTGTGATAATCATTTCTATCCAAGATTACTCTTCTGGTTTCTATTCAAGAAATAAAAAAAAAAAAGCTTTGAGTGGATTTAATCCTCACAGAGGAGAGGGGAAAAAAAAGCCAATAGGGCTGTTCACTGCCTGCCACAGCAGACAGTGCTGAAATTCTCATATGTATAAACAGTAAACATGGACAAAAGCTTGTCTGTGTGGGCACTTCTCTTCTAAATAAGTACCAAGGACAAAGATTATCAAGATTTTGTGAATTCTGCCTCTAAAAATAATGCTTAATTATGAATGCAACAGTGTAAACCTTAACTACTGAATCATGTTGTCTCTTGTTCTACGATGGCCATTTTGAGAAGAAATTAGCTAAATATCGGTGGCTTATAATATACTCACTTAAATAGCTTATAAAACGATTTTCTGTTTGTATTTCAGATGATGTTGCACCATACTTCAAGACTGAACCAGGCTTGCCCCAGATACACTTGGAAGGAAATCGACTTGTACTTACGTGCCTTGCCGAAGGCAGCTGGCCCTTGGAATTTAAGTGGTTGCACAATGACAGTGAAATAACCACCTACTCCAGTGAATATAAGTAAATAAAAGCTATATAATAAATAGCCTTCTCCAAATGTAATTGCAAAAAAACCCCCAAATAAACACACCTCCCTAAATTACCAATACCTCAAAACAACTTTGTAGATACTGATACACAGAAGACTGGGTTTTGTAAACAAATAAGATCTGTTTGAGGGAATCTTCTTTGCTAAAAATTATATTTCACACTTCAAAACAAGGGTCCTAACATAAAATTTTAAACTACCAAAAATACTTTTTTGCTGGAGGTGTAATCTTACATGTATCTGTAATAAACAGCAGGTGTATTCCTTAGCTAAATATTACACACGATGTGCTACTCATCCTTGAACAAAGCTGAACTCAGTGAGACTATTCCCATAAGATCTAGAAGAATGGGGTCTATCTTGAATAGTATATGAAAACTTTTGGTTTCACTTTTGAGAATGCAAAAATTAATCTTACAGTTTAACGAACTATTCTTCTATGATTAGGTACTTTGCTCTCAGGACCTCACTGACTCCCTCCCCATTAAACCCATCAAGCAAGAGAAAAACCATACTGTGGCTAATCACGCTACATTTTTGCTGATAGGCAGCAGATGGCTGGCCAAATATCAAAGCACAAACCAGCTAAATTTTGTCTGCTTTTCTTTAATGGGAGCATTAACTTCATCTCCCCTATGCAACTCGCAATTTCTATAACCTTATAGAAATGTCGTATTTATGTAACTTACCTGTTGCTTTCAAACTTTGTTGAAATTACCTAGAAAATTCAGAATTTATGAGGGGTGGGTATGTGACAGAAGGAGCCCTTGTATAACACTTGTATCTTTAGCAAACCAAGCTAAATACTGCACTTTTGTAGTTACAAAAGTGCCTTAATGTAGAGAAGAATTGTGCTTCATCACTATAGACAGAAATTACCGTATAGATTAGTGTAAAAGTGGAGATAATGATATAAAGTTCTATACTGCTACACAAGGTAGTCAATGATTACTTTTCTTAAAGATTTTCAAAATTGTAACCGAACATTAGTTATATTTTCAATGTTGTTTATATTTACAGAGCAGTATGGAAAAGAAGTCCCTTAAATAGCATTTCAAAATTTTTTTGGTCATTTAGCAACTATGTTTGCCATCCAAACATACAGTTCTATGTGAACTTTCCTAGAAATTAAAGACTTTTGATTCAGATGAGGTCACTTAGTCCTGAGTAATTGCATCTGTTAATGGTTGCTGTTTTCAAACCTTGAGATACCTCAAAATGGGCCATACACACACATAGAAGAGGTTTTCTAGAAAATAATTTCTAATGGCACAATTAATTGCAGCAGGTTCAAGCATCACTTTGTGTAAATGCACTTGTTTTGATCAAAACCAGCAGACTCTGTTGTAGTTTCTTGGTAGAAGAAGCTGACAACAGCTCTTAGCCACGTAAGGTGCTGAGAAAGACAAAGAAATTGTGTGGGAGAAAAAACCACATGAACATGGAATCAACAAAAAGCAAAGGTTAGAACACAAGCTTTGTAGATGTGCTAGTCACCGAGAGACATTTCATGACAGTAGAAGAAACCTGAATAAGAGTGTGTGACACTTCAAAACTAAGATCGGAATGCCATGATATTTCTTAAATTAGTGCACATCCTAATATAAAATAATAATTTTACTGTGTATGGCAGTATAAGTTAGAATCAGTGTGTTGGAACACCTTTCCCAAGCAGAATGTATACATATCTGTATACAGTACCTTGTTTCTTATCATTGGACTTAATTTAGTCTAGTGAATTCAGGTCATGATACAAGCTATATTCATTAATTTTGCTTTTTTTTATATTGTTCTTTTCTATTTCTAATTAAAATATCTGCTGCAGAGGTGATTAAGAAAATAGGAAACTACTGGTTTATAATAATAAAATAAAATTGATAGAAAATATTAATTTAGAAAGTTGCAGCCCTGCTACTACTGCTACTATACCACAATCAGAGATAAGCCAAACAGGATTTTGATTCTACAGAAATGCAAAGCTTTAAGCTTCCGAAAGGAATTATATGGCATAGGTGCATTAGGATGAATGAAAGCAAGGAAAAGATATGCTTAGACATATAAATTCCAGTTGCAAAATTTAAACTTTGACCCCATAATAGTTTGCTCTGCAGTTCTCTTGGGTAAATACTCTGTTTAAATGCATGAATCTTTCCTCTGTAAGTGACTTCCGCTGCTATTTGAATCATCAATCAAAAATTTTTGGTAATTGATATTACTTAGTGTATCTCAGCTAAAGTAATGTCTATATTGTAACAGGATGAAAATATTCAAAGCTTATAACACACCAAGTGAGTAAAGAACTAATTGGAGTCTTTGCATTTTGACATTGGTGACCCTGAATGAACAGCTTTTCTTTGTATAACGATGCTGATTATGTGCACAGCCTGGCTTTTATAGTGACTGTGCATACACTGGCTTCTATTAAGAATTTATAAAACAACCTTATAAATTCTTTGTGATCTGAGATATATGTAAAGAAAACAAATCAATATTACGGACTGCAGTAGCAGTTTTGGTTGTATCTGTCAGTTAAGACTCGAGAAGTTCAGGCAGCAACTCCTTTCTTTTCTTTTCTTTTCTTTTCTTTTCTTTTCTTTTCTTTTCTTTTCTTTTCTTTTCTTTTCTTTTCTTTTCTTTTCTTTTCTTTTCTTTTCTTTTCTTTTCTTTTCTTTTCTTTTCTTTTCTTTTCTTTTCTTTTCTTTTCTTTTCTTTTCTTTTCTTTTCTTTTCTTTTCTTTTCTTTTCTTTTCTTTTCTTTTCTTTTCTTTTCTTTTCTTTTCTTTTCTTTTCTTTTCTTTTCTTTTCTTTTCTTTTCTTTTCTTTTCTTTTCTTTTCTTTTCTTTTCTTTTCTTTTCTTTTCTTTTCTTTTCTTTTCTTTTCTTTTCTTTTCTTTTCTTTTCTTTTCTTTTCTTTTCTTTTCTTTTCTTTTCTTTTCTTCTTTTCTTTTCTTTTCTTTTCTTTTCTTTTCTTTTCTTTTCTTTTCTTTTCTTTTCTTCTCTTCTCTTCTCTTCTCTTCTCTTCTCTTCTCTTCTCTTCTCTTCTCTTCTCTTCTCTTCTCTTCTCTTCTCTTCTCTTCCCTTCCCTTCCCTTCCCTTCCCTTCCCTTCCCTTTCCCTTTCCCTTTCCCTTTCCCTTTCCCTTTCCCTTTCCCTTTCCCTTTCCCTTTCCCTTTCCCTTTCCCTTTTCCTTCCCTCTTTTCCTTTTCTCCTTTGTTTTCCTTTTCTCCTTTGTTTTCCTTTGAATTAAGTTCTGAACCAGGTGTGTCTTTCATATGTGCTTTTGTGGCCTAAAGATATTAATTTATTTGAATTTAAGACACAGATTATGTCTAAACAGCAGTACACTTTCCTTGCCAAACTACTTAAAAGTATCTGATTATTATGTTTGTGTTTTTAACATTGTACATGTTTCAATTTTATTCTGTATAGAAAGTTAGATAAGTTGATGCATCCCTGTTAGAAAATTTGAGTAGATAGTAAGTTATATGATTATCTAATAAAATACATTTGGTTTTAATTCCGTCTTCACAATTATGTCTATTAAAAACCTGTAGCCTGTAGGTTCACTTATAACTCTTAGAGCATTTAAAATTAAAATGAAGGTGTAAATTTGAAATTAAGAATGAAATGTGTTAGCTAGCATTTCTCCTTAGGTGTTTGATACCACTTCATCCTTAAACTCATTGCAGTCCTAGTGATGGAGCATGTTATGCTCTGGAAGACTTCCCTTGAAGGTTTCTTTTATGTTTGTTGCTTTACATCTTTCTATGGAAACTTTCTAAACAGCCAGTTTCTGGTTGACTGTACCATTCAAAACAGAGAAACGGTCTAGTCTGACTTCTATAGAGTATTTGCACAGATCCCCAGAAACCTTAAGTAGCCTCCTGGCATCTATACAATGGGAAGATGTTCTATCCTGAAGACTGTAGAAAAAATTAAAGCAAAATTATGTCTTGTCACTGTAAAAAAGGGTATTAACCTTTGATATAAATTCATTTGTGGAAGAAAGTCTCATTTTGAATTTAGAAAGCACTATCCATATCCCTTCTTGCATATTAGAAAATAAGTAGAATGGTGAAAGCATAACACAAAAAGCAATATTCTGACTGTTAGGTCAAAAGAAAATTAGATTTAAAAAAATAATTGGACATATGAGGTGCATAAAGGCTTTAAAATTGTAAACAGAATCAGAAATTCCATGAATATTTATCTCTTGCCCAGGTTTGTAGTTTTCAAGTTAGTTTCAAATATTGTAAACATGTTATATCTCTTTCACTTTTGTTAATTACTTCTAATTTTGCTTGCCTTACCTGCACGTTGTTACCCAGTAGGTCCACTGAGAAGTCAGCTACTCAGTAGGTCTGGGCTGCCTTGGGATTTCCAAGGTAGATGGGATTTCCACTGTAAATTTTTAAAATATTTTCTTTTCTTCAGGCAACGTATTAAGAATGTTTCCTACTGAAACATTAATAACTCATAAAAGAAAACAAAAGTAGGACACTTCTGACCCAATACATTTGTTTTGTCCTAGTGGCAGAAAAACCAACTACGTTACTGTCTTAGTACAGATAAATACCAAAGAGAGGAGCCTTTAATTTTGTCTCTATTTAATAGACAAGCAGAGGAATAAATATTAGCCAAGTACCACATTAAATCTTCATGGGAGGAAGAAAGAATTGTTAAGGTATAAACTGTTTGGTAAAATGAACTGTAAAAATGAATTGTCAATATTTATTTGTCAGAATCCTCAATTTTTTTTTCGTTTTGTTTTGGTTTTTTGTAACAATGTTTTGCAACAATCATCTGCCTGGCAGAGAAGGAAATTATTCTGTAAGGAGCTAGGGAAGCCTTATGTCCTATTGATTTCTATCCTATGCCTGGTATTTTCACCTATTTTCTCACTGTATTTCCTATGATATACACATCAGACAAGAGGCAACATAGCTAATTCAGAGTTATATACTCACTGGCCAGCAAGTATTTGTGTGATGTTTTTCAGGTTTACTATTTCCAAAGAGAGTCTCCCTTATCTTCCCAGTACAAATTGTCATAATCACTAGAGAAAATTTGCCAGTTGCTCCAAAGGAGGTCACGAGGAGTCAGCTTAGGCACACAGGCAGACAGACAACACAACTGCCTACAGCTCATATACTTAGGAAGCCAGGGTCTCCGAGGAATCACAGTAGATTGACAAAAATTGTCTGTGGTGGTGGGCTCTTTTTTAATTTACTTTAATTGGTTGACTGACCTATTTGCTATAGACTATTTGATTGTATTTATAATGCAGTGATTATAGTCTTCATTTATCACTTAAACTAGATTTCCTCTACCTCCTTTGTTTTATGCTGTCTGATCCTGTTCAGATACTAAGCTCTGTGTGTGTGTATATGTATGAGAAGAGATGCTTTTTTTTTAAAGTGGAATTAAATTTTGAAGATTAAATTTCAGCAATTTTATTTTTTTTCTTATCTTTTCATAAAGACTTTCATTAATCCTACCATAATATCTCCAGAAGGTGACCGAGGGAATACGCGCTTTGATTAATGTTTATTTAATGCAGGATTATCTATATTATTCATGTGTTTTATTCACATTAAAACTGTGCCTATCAGCTCATTTTCATGTTGAGTAATCAGATACAGTTGAATGAGGAAGGTGAACATTAGTGGACTAAGTGACTTCTTAAGCGTAGTGAAGGGCAGAACAAATACAAGGTACAGTGCACTGTGTCTTTTCCAGTATTCTTCTGAGTTACAGTGGTCACACAGTGTAATACCCATCTTTTTTTCATTGGAAAGCTTTGATATTTCTTGCAAGTCTCTCTAATGCCTACATTTAGATTGCAGTCTTCTTGTGCCATCTCTGAACAAACTACCAGGCACCTTTGCCTTATGAATGAGTGTAGATAAAACTGAAGAAAACATTTAAGTCTATATTTCAAGAGAATATATGAAGAACTAATTAGTATTTATCAAATATAGATCTTAAGACTGAAAGATATTTTATGCATTTCAAGTATTTTTTTCCTTCTGTGTAGTACAGACATTATTGTAGCCAAAGACCAGAGATTGTATGAGAATGCTGCATGTAAGAAAAAATACAATAAGCTTTTGAGACAATGTGTAAAATATTAGTGGAGAAATAAGAGATGCCACAGAAAGTAACGCTGCTTGACCTTTAAGAAGTGCACTGCAATTCTGCTTTCTGTCTTACAGGTACACCATCCCAGCTTTGCAGAGGTCTGATGCTGGCTTTTATCAGTGTGTTGTACGGAACAGGATGGGGGCATTGCTGCAAAGAAGATCTGAAGTTCAAGTGGCATGTATGTTTGAGTGGAAGTTATTCTGTGATTCATTAGATAACTAATTCTTTTTTTGGGGTAAAAACACAACATACCAATAACATTTGCTAGTCTGAAAAGTTATTAGATATCATATTTAATAAGTTTTAAAATTATTGCATCACAGGAAGTTTCACACTTACTGTAGTTATCTCTGGGAAACTGTTCAAAGTAGAGCAGCGAGTCTTTAGAACAACCTTTGAGCTTTTCAAAGCCATCAAAACGAGATCATTTGGAGATAGCTGTAGCATGAGAAAACTATTATACCTTTCCCTGAATGCACAGGGATCAAGAAAGGCTGTAGAGCACAAAACAAACAATCAATCAAAACAACAACAGAAAAAGAGCCCAGAGGACAGTAGAGGATATCTGAAAGAAAACTGTGTGGTATAGATAGCTTTCAGATCATAATCCTTGCAATACAAAATAAGCAGTTGTTTCACAATGAAAACCTTGCTAATGAAACTTTAAAAGTCTGTTCTCAACACCATTCTGAACCAAACCCTCCAATGGTTGTACTGCTTCCGTTTGGACTAAGCAGAATTTTGAGTTGACCTCTGATGTGGTATCTAACTTCCATTTGTAAATGTTAAATTGATTTTCTCAGAAGTACTTGTTAATATGACCTAAGAAATGACTGAATAATTTTTTTCAGTTAACATAAAGAAAATATAACCCAAGTAACTTCTTTGGGAATAATCATAAAAGTAGACATTATTCTTCTTTCAAAGTAAAAACAGAATTTTTTTTTTTTAAAGACATATTTGTATACTGCCTGTAAGCAATCTGATACATGGGTCAAATCTCTCTTCCTCAGGATCAATAACTGAAAATTTGTAGTAGTAAATGTCACTTGATAAGTGGAATTTAATAAATTGAATTATTTATTAGAAACCCAGTTCCAATAATCTGATCCAAGTTAACCACTATGTCATGAAGGACATTATGTGGAATTTTCTGTGTTTTAAAAATAAAAACTGTGGCAAATATGATAGTATGTAAGTTTTGCTATCATGTTCACCAGTTTACTATGTTACAATAAATTGTGTTACGATGTCAGTAGTACCAGTAATCTGATGTTTGATTTCTCAGTGATATTGTTTCAGAGATGCAGGGAGCTAATATAAAAATAAACTTCTGATAATTTTTTTTTTCCTGCCTTCTACCAACCCTTCTCTCCCTGCTGTATACACCTGCTATCACCTTGTGCTTGCTCTGACGTGTCAGACACTTGCAAGTACTTTTCTGAATATTATTCTTCTGTTTTAGTGAATTAGATCAGATGACAGAAGATCTAATGAAAGCTGGTGTGCCTAAGCATAGCTATGAGTGGGGTGGGGGACCTCCAACAAGGTTAGAAGGAGAAGAGAGAGCAGGGGCACGTGAGATGCTTCTCGTTCTGCAGCAGTGAGCCATTAGATTAGCCTAGATGCCTCTGGAGTTGCATCTACAGGTGTGGTTTCAGGGGACAAAGGCTTTGGTAGCAGTACCAGAGAAAGATGAACCCATTTTCTCCTCCATCCCGCTCGTCGTTCCCACTCTTGTATTGCAGTGTAGTACACTATCCCTTCAGGCTCAGCAGGAAAACTTGTTTGTGCAGCTGTGGACTGGGAAACTTCTCCAAAATTTAAAATAAGCAACAATTATTTTGTAGGGTTTGTTTAAAATAGTTCTTTTTGCCACCCGGTCTGATTCCCTACACAGCTGTGCAGGCAGTTGTACTGGCATAGTGAAGGGAGCAATTCCTGGGGAAGTACTTGTGGGAACAATAGTGAGAGGGAGGCACAGGAACACTTTACCTTGATACTGCTGCTAAAGAATTTTTTCTCCTGAAAAGAGAGCTTTATTCCCCTCTGAATGAGGAAAAGATTTGCAGTGAAGTGTTTTGTTTCTCCAGGCTTTTTTTTGTGTGTACATGTTTGGTAGTTCTTGAGAGAGAAAGAAGTATAATTGTTTACTTTTCTTTGGTTTTAATTTTTTCCCCCATTTAATTTGTAGTTCTGCATTACAGAATAAGGCTGAAAATCTCTCTCTTAAAGACTTCTCTGTCTGAATTAAGCAGTCAATTTATTTATTTCTTTGGTTTTTTTTGTTTGTTTGTTTGTTTGTTTTTCACTAATAAAGAAATTGAGATGAAGCAAAGCAGATCTTATAAGGCTTGTGAGACCTTTGGTCTTGGATATATAGTGACATATATGACTTCTATAATGACACTTGCCAGTCAGACTTGTGCTTTATTCCTGCAGATTAAAGTATTCTACAAATTTTAAATATACTCTTTCTCTTCTACCCACGGTAGCTAGTGATACCATGCGATTGTTTTCTGTATTTTAACCTTTTCAATCTAAATTAATTCATTTAAGCTGTGTGGATACAATGAAGTACCTGATATTTTACCATATTTTACGTCTTGGTTTTTCTTAAAAATGTGTTAGAAAGCAACATTCCAAGGGGTTACTAAAGTCATCTTATCCAGCCATCGAGAGTTACAGGGAACTGTATGTTAGAAGTTTAACTCAGAAGGGTTCACAGGAGATGAACTATTTTTTCCACTGCATAGAGGATGCTTCCCAATATACTTAAGCTCAAGAGCTCTAGTGAAAAATTGAAAGGCACAATTGTAATGTGCACTGAGAAAGATCTGAGGTATTTTCCACGTCCTAGATCTCTGAAGTAGCAGGGAACTTGTTAAATAATTTAAAAAATGTTCTCAACACATGCTAACATATTACTTAACTGAATAGGAACAGATATTTATGAGAAAACTGCTGAGTAAATCTTAATTACAGAATGGGCTTAAAAACACTTGGATTGTGAAGACTAAAATAATCATATGACAGTGAAGTTAATTAGATCCACCTACGCAGTTTGAAACTTCTTTTCAAGTAGATGATCTGATTACAGTTGTAAAAAATATGGAGCAACAGAGGAAGTACAATGCTGATTATGTCTGAATAAATAACTTGAAAATCATGAAGGTGATTAAAGCTTCTTTAAAATACCATGTGTTTTTAATTTCTGCTCTTGTTCTGTCTCTCCTCATCTCCTGCCATCCACAGACCTGATAGCAGTCTTCTATGTTTCAATGTTCTTTGCATCTGTCTCTGCAGCAGAGATATTGTAAAGAACACTGTGGTCCTTAAATTAAAAAAAAAGAAAAAAAAAAGAAAAAAAGGGAAGGGAATTCAGTGGCAGAATTCAGAATGATTCTCTGTGTGTGTGTGTTCTGTGTGTGTGTCACTTTCTTAGTTTAAAGCATATTAAAATGCACAGCAGTTCTTTGGAGGGTGAATAAGTAGGAGCCTACAGCCCTGTTAATTTTAATGGATAGGAATGTGATACAAAAGGCCATAGCATCACAGAATTGTTTAGGTTAAAAAGACACACCTCCAGGGATGGTGACTCCATCACTTCCCTGGGCAGCCTGTTCCAATGCTTGACAGCCCTTTTGGTGAAGGCATTTTTCCTCATATCCAATCTAAACCTCCCCTGGTGCAACTTGAGGCAGTTTCCTCTCATCCTAATACTTGTTACTTGTGGGACTGACACCCAGCTTGCCACAGCCTCCTTTCGGGTAGTTGTAGAGAGCAGTGAGGTCTCCCCTGAGCCTCCTTTTCTCCAGGCTAAACACCCTCAGTTCCCTCAGCTGTTCCTCACAGGACTTGTGCTCCAGACCCTGCACGAGCTTCATAGCCCTTCTCTGGACACACTCCAGCACCTCAATGACTTTCTTGTAGTGAGGGACCCAAAACTGGACGCAGTATTTGAGGTGTAGCCTCACCAGTGCTGAGTACAGGGGGACAATCACTTCTCTAGTCCTGCTGGTCATGCTGTTTCTGATATGAGCCAGAATGCTATTGGTCTTCAACAAGAAGAACAAGAAAATGTTCACTGAATGTTTACAAAGACTCCATAGATACATGAACTTGCCTATGAAATAAAGTCTTCAGAGAAAGAGGCTCTGCAATTGGTGTTTTCTTTCTTCCATTAAATCTTTTGTTAAAAACTGCTCTGTAATAGTACTGTAATAGTAACTGAGTTTGTAAGCGTCAAAGATCTAGATACGCTATTTAAATCGTAGAGTAGTGCCAGAAGAACTAGTAGCTAACATCATGACTATAGCCTTGTTATTTTGGTATCCATTTGGGTATAATGGCTTACTTGCATAGATCTGACTATACACTGGTTTGACTACAAGTGATACAGCTGCTCATCTATTTGTGTAGCTATGGGTAAAAGGATAAAAAGAAAATTGGTGACCAACAATGTTATAAAATTATATACCTCTTTTGCATTCCTTTTGCACAAGAATTTCTTTTATGCTGTTCAAGGTTTTATTTTAAAAACCCCAAACCTCCATTAAAATATCACTTTCAGTTAAAAACAGTTATTGCAAAAGAACACTGAGGCCATGCAGTACTGCTGACTGAGGCACCTCTTGTGTGCACCAGCAGCACTTGGATTTGCCTTATGCCTTATGTTCATCCAAATCTGTATTAATCAAAACTGTCTCATGATTTGCAGTGTCATATTGACTAATTATAGCAATGCCAATGACTACTGTAAAACACAGTTATTTCTCTGTCCACCAAAAAGAACTGGGGAGAGAGAAAAGAACTTCTAGGATTCTTAGTATAATTTTTTCTTTGCAGACATGGGAAATTTCATGGACACAAACCAGAGAAAAACAGTGACTCAAGGACAAGCTGCAGTTCTAAACTTCCTACACATACTCAGCTATCCAAGACCACAGGTGACATGGTTTAGAGACGGGCACAAGATTATACCAAGCAGCAGAATGTAAGTCAATTTAAAGCTCGAAATACCCCCACCCTAAAATATGATTAATTATATTTGATAACACAACTCACATTTTAAGTACACTAATTAAGGTTTAAAGAGAATAAAGTAGCCTTGTTCATACTAAGTTTGAGATAAATGACTATTTTAAGACTATATCTGAACTTCCTAAGAAGTTTGACAAAATAATTCATGTGGTTTTAATGGTCCTGGTGCAGCATAAGGGACTAGATATGCAGTATGTGTGCACTTCCTTCACACTATCATTTTCATGATACGTTTTGGGAAAGTAAATGCTTATCTCTCAATTACTTTTACTGGAGTGGACTAACTTAATACTGAAATTTTTCTTTCTTAATATATGTCTGATTTTTTTTTTTAAAGTAGAATTATGCTTATTATTTTTGTCAAGATAAAATTCTAAATATTGCCTATTTTTTTCCTTTTGAGCCTACAATGATAGTTTTATTTCTTTTTGACTAATCAGCAACTCACCCACTAATGGCACAGTACTTGCACTTTGATTAGTTATTATCTCAAGGTGTGCTCATTTATCCTTTCCTGAAACAGTTATGAAGCCATCCTGTGTTTTTACCTGCACAGTTTTATTTAGAGACTGAAGGAGTTAGAACTAAATAATGTAGATAAAATATTTTTTAATGGCCTAATTTATTCAGAAACTGTTGAAATGCCAAGAATGTTGGTGGTTATTTTATTTTGTGTATTATATTTTCATGTGTTCAAAGGGATAGATGTGCTAGCAACTGATGGTAATGGGATATTGCTAATTTCCAGAAGTGGTGGTGAGTCTTTAGAGTTTATACTGGACAGGGAAAGCTCTTCTTGGATTTTAATTTTATTAATCCATACTGTATATTTTACTGCTGCTTATGTGCATTTTTTAAACCTGAAAGCTAACTTTACAGCCTCTTTGAAACTGTTAAAATTAGTATTGCAGGGCTGTGAAGAAACTATGTAATAATTTATGAATAATTTAATAGTAATTTGATGGGAAACAGCTGGAAGATGAAACAATGGGTTTCTGGGCAATCTCTTGAAGAGAGCTAAGTGACAAATTTTGAGTTATTAACCATTAACAATCTACTTCCTCCACTCCTGCCACATTACAAATTTTCTTTTGTCAATGCTGAGAATATACAAATCAAAAATTTGCAGGTGGTGAAAAAGCCTTGTTATCGAGGTATCAGACAGTTTCTTGGGAACTATTATGGGGGAACAGAACAGCGTGACCTAGGCAAGCATGCAATGCCTGGAAATGAGGTTTGTGTGAGTTCTTGTACAGTTTGGGAAAATTGCAAGTAGAGATATATGTGTTGTATGTTCATTAATATAAAATCCTAATTTTCATATGCTGTGCTTTGCTCTTACTCCTACTCTGTTGGGATTGTTAGGGTAAAATCACTTGTAATTCATAGTACTGTGGTAACACTTATGAAACTCAGTTCTATAGTAAGGGTGGAATATACTTAAACATTTTTACATGTATTTTATTTCCCTGGTCAGAAATTTTGTCTGACAGGAATTTGAGGACATTTGTCTGGCCTGTGTAGGAATTTCTGAATACTTTTGCAGTAGAAGTAAGTGTGAACCTCCTTGGAAGTTTGATATATGTCATAGAGTAAGCCTGGTAAGTTCAGGAAGTGACAGATTAATGGTAAACATACCAATCATCAGTGCACTCTGTGTGCAGTAGATCTGCTGCTTCCTCAAAGTATTGGAAAACCATATAGCATCCACTCACATATTGCTGTCTATGAAATTCTGGAAGTAAATATGGCAGCCCTATAAAGACAGGAAACCTGAGACATGGAGAGGATGCACATAAAACTGTGAGAAATGTAAAAATATCTTACGGGAACTCTGTTTCTTATCTATGGAGCAAGTTGTGCATTTAACATACTTTCTGTACACAAAGAGGTATATCAATTTAACTGATCAGTTTAGCAGGTGAACCAGCTAGACTGCTGCATCAGTCTAACTGGATCACCTGCTAAACCGATCAGTTAAATTGATACAACCACCTTGTATGGATGCTCTTTAAAGTGATTAAAAGTACCGTATATTGCTAAATCAATATAAAGCTTTTTTAATCCTCTTAAACAAGCTTTACAATGATTTGGCGAAATCAATCAGCTAGTCTGTCAGCTATAATGGTTTCCAAGAGTGACATCGCTGCAGTGTATGCAGACTGAGGAAATAAGCAGTGCTAAAAATGTGGACAGTAGTGGTGGTTATGGTACAATTCATTCAAGTAGTTGGTCAAGTTAACTCTTACTCACACAAAAGCCTTAATGTACATGTACTTAACGGTGCACCATTTTTATGCCTTAATAATGATGCCGATGCTCATTTACACAGAGCTACTGTCACCACTAGAATGAATGAATTTCACTGATGTGCAAACAGAGGGTGTGCCAAGTTGTCTTTACGTGAGAAATATGAAAGATCAAAAGTAAGGACTAGTTCTGAAAAAAAAAAGATTTTTAAGATGTTTCAAGGAATGTCTTTTAATTGGCTCTGCAGTAGGATTTACCTAGCAGGTTGAAGGCAGTAAATGCTGATGTCTTTCTCCTCCACTTAGGACATTTATGAAGAGGGATTCTGCCAGTGATTCAGCATTTCAAAAGTAGTGTACTTCTAGGGAGCCAAGATAACACAACTGATGAATTGTCAAAAAATTCTGGTATCACTGTTATATATTATTTTACTCTTATTTGTTCTTTGTGTTTTCTAATAATTATTTATACACATTAACACAGTTGCCAGTTCTAACAGATTATAGAATCATAGAATAGTTTGGCTTGGAAGGGATCTTTGAAGGTCATCCCGTCCAACCTCCCTTGCAATGAGCAGGGATGTCTTCAGCTAGACCAGTTGCTCAAAGTCCCGTCCAACCTGACCTTGACTGTTTCCAGGGATGGGGGATCTACCAACTCTCTGGGCAACATGTGCCAGTGCCTCACTACACTAACAGTGAAGAATTTCTTCCTTACATCTAACCTAAATCTCCCCTCTGAAGCTTAAAACAGTTATCCCTCATCCTATCCCTACCCCTCTGATGAAGAGTCTCTCCCCACCTTTCCTGTAGCCCCCCTGAAGTACTGAAAGGCCACTATAAGCTCTCCCTGGAGCCTTCTCTTCTCCAGGCTAAACACCCCCAACTCTCTCAGCCTGTCCTCATAGGAGAGGTGTTCCAGCCCTCTGATCATTTTTGTGGCCTGCTCTGGACCCGCTCCAACAGGTCCAAGTCTTTCTGGTACTGAGGACTCCAGAGCTGGATGCAGCACTCCAGATGGGATCTCACCAGAGCAGATATTTCTGAATTCTGATCGCCAGGTGTAACAAAACTGTAAATTCTTGTTTTTCTTACTGATTATTAGGCTGGAAAGTGTCAACTTAGGCTGGGGAAAAAAAATAAAGATTCAGCGTATAGCTTAGGTTTTACCTTTTTTTAGTCAGAATGGTAATCCTACTCCATGAGTGTGCATGGCTGTGATATTTTCTGGGAGGAAGTGTTTTTTTGACACATAAGGCAATGCTTTTCAAACTGCATGTTCTGTTTAATTTAACTGGTAGTGTAAATTTTGCCACAAATAGCTATGTATGTATTCTCATTTTAGTGGTGTTGGTGCCATAATATTTTGTTGAAGTTCCCCGGATAAAATAGCATAGACATAAGATATAAGAATAGCATGACAAGTTCCTCCTAAATGAGTGGGCATGCAAAGTCAACAAATCCCTGTATACCATATGAACGTTAAGCAAATGGCCTGCATATACTCATGGGGTTGTTACAGTTTATGACTTAAGACAACTAACAAATCTGCAGCAGAACTAGTGCGACATGATGGTGTGTATTTAAAAATTTAAGTCCTAAAATTTTCTCTCCCCGCCCTGGCTTAGTACAGTGTACACATATATTCATTTTGGCTTTTGTGCATTATCTGTCACCAAAGCTCAGCCTGATAGTTTAAAGGAGTGTTTCGAGACCATCAGAAGGAAGTTGTGTACATGCTAGGAAAGTATGAAATGGAGAATCAGAGGGAAGACCAAAAGATCAAAAGCAAGAGAAAATAAGCAAGGAGAGGAATTAGGCTTTGGGATGGTTTTTTATTTTGTTTTACGTTAAAATTTTCCAAGAAGTTTTAGAAAAGGCTTCACATTACACCTAGACAGATTAATGTTTTCCAAATACACCAGTAGACTAATGCAGAATTACAACGGCACTGTTATCCAGGGTCTTGACTGATGAGATGATTTCACCTATTTCCCCTCACGTCTTATAGAAAACAATAGCCTCTCTAAAGGTAACTGCATCAAAAGAAATTGCTACTCTGAGATGTCAAGTCTTCAGCTTGCCTTACCTGGGTGTACTTCATCAGACTTAAAAGCAGAGCGCATTTAACTTTCTTTACACAAGGCATGTACAGTACTTTGGAGAGGCACAAAGGACAGTAGCACGGTCAGGGTCTACAATTGCCTTTCAGTTGTGGTATTGAGGAACTAAATTCTTAGTAGTCTTAGAGGATTTTTTAATCATTTTCCAAGTGAAAGACTTTTTCAGTGAAAAGATTCACTCTAGCCATCAATTCATGTATTGCTGGTTTCTTCTTTAAGAAGACATTATTACTGTCTTCATTAACTTTCTTACAGTGGAACTATTTTTTTTTCTCCTAGTAAGCTTCAGTTAGATGAATATTAACTCATGTCTTCTGTTATGTCTGACACAAACCAGGAAAGTTCATTTTTGGCATATAAAGGCACTTCTGGGGTGTCCCTTTCAGCTGGGTGGACATTTTGTCACTTAGTGAACTGTTAATGAACCAAAACACTTTACAAATGCACTTCATCCCACTAGACAGGGAAGATGAATTGCATTGCCTTTAGGTATACGTGAGTTTAATATCTATTTTTTGCAGTAAGAACAATTCATTATGCATTTGAATGTGTGTGGTCATTACTAATTCTTACAGAGAATAAATGTGCTGACATACTGTGGAATGAAAACATGTTAGGCACAAGCAACTGTCAAATATGACTTGCTGTGGTTTTGAACACTTACAATACCTTGCAAATAAGCAAAGCTGGTGCCGATATACTAGCTATTTGTTAAGGTAAAATTGTAAATTTATTAACGATGGTCTCAAAAAAAAAAAAAGTAACTGTAGCTAAATAGGCTTTAAAAGATGAGAAAAATTAAAATATCTAGGAATAATACATCAGATTTTGGGCTGATATTAGCATTAGATTAGGTTTTGCCTTGATGATAGCAGGTCACTTAATGTGCCATGTATATATTTTTCACTTTAAAACAAACACCACTTAATTATTATACGAGCAGTTCTAGTGCCAGCGTTGCAGTTCTCTGCAAATACTAGCCTGTCATACAACTTACGTTAGTTGCACATAATTACTTTTCACATACACCAGATAATACTTTAATTAAAATTGTGATGATTAGCATTAGTGAACAATAAATTCAAGGGCTGTCAACTCTGCAGTGTATTAGCTGAGCAATACTTTAGAAAAAAAGTTTGCAGATCTCTTAAGTCTGCTAATATTATGGAGTGACACCTCTCAGCAGTAAGAGATGTGACAAAAACCTACAAGCTGTTTTAATCTGTCCATACCTTTTACAGGCTCCAGATTAATTTAGAAGTCAGTGCCTGACAAAGAAGAATATTTTGTAGAATTAAATTATTTCCTTAAACTGAAATTCATTAGTGCCCTGTTATTATTTTATTTAACTAAACTTCTGCATTGAATAATTTCAATTTGAAGGAGCAAGCAGCACTAGGAATCATCTTACATAAAATTTTACTGTTATCCCCAAGGCCTATATGCATATGAAAGACTGTAGGGAAATCTCCCATCATCTCTTCAAGTACTCAGTTTGAGTAGTCCTGGATGCTGTCAGTGGACTGTTTTGAGTGTTATTGTCTACTGTGTTCAGTAGAGGAAAACGTTAACACCTCAGGGTAAGCAAATCCCAGGATTATTTTCTAAAGCTGTTTGACTTGTCTAGATTCAACCTCACTGTTTTTCTCTGTGCTCATAATTTTTTTGCCACAGGTTTTAAACATATGTTTCAAAAGTTAATTTATTCAGACCTCAACTTTTAGGGTGAATCTCATGTGTTGGTTAGATGAAGGGAGAGGAAGACCGGGTCATATCTGAGGACCATGTATGTGCTGAACACAGGGTGTGTAGGAGTAACACAGCCCATCACAGGGTGGACGAGGGACAGCAGAAAAAAATTGCTGCCAAGGAACATGCCTTTTAGCAAGGCTCATCTGAAAGTGGATTCCTCCCAAGAGAGACACTCTGACTGATGAGATGCAGGGCACATTTTGGGATTTGACCAATATGTTTCATTACAAATTTGGACCACAAAGCACAGAGGGTTTTTAATATAAATTTTTTTCATAAGCCAGAGGAAGTTGCTGCCATTATGCTAGCACTGTAAAGTTCATATTTTTTGCTAGAAAAAGGGTGGCTGGTTGGAACTAATACTGTGTTTTAATGGGCCTCAGCTGCACACAGTATCTTTCAGCACAATCTTCAACAGCTGTAAATTTCAATAAAACTTTAAAGATCACTGTCTAAGAGGAAAATCTGACTGTTGGATATTGTTGTTCCTAAGACGATCACATTTAAAGAACAAAAACATTTTATGTGCCACTATGTTTATTAATCACAGATTTGGAATTTGTAAAACAAAGGGAATGGAAGTGTCACTAGAAGGAAACCTTTTTGCTCTAAGTATGATTTAGTTACTACAGTTTGCAGTAGAAATTGATTTATGACTTTGTTGCTTTCTGGGGACAAATGTACTTTGAGAGAAAAAATATGGACTATGAAAAAAGGTGTTAATAGCAATACTCTTTGGAAGTGAACTATACACTGCATTTTAAAAATCTTATCCAATTTAGAGGTGGGTAAATATGAAAACTCATTGTCATTGTACTTCAGGGCCCACTTCTTGCACCTGCTGCATTTCTTAAACAGAACTAATTATGATATTAGGGACAAATCATGAATATAATCATTTAACAACTAATGTGGTTTTGGGGAAAAAAGTTTCTGTCCATCATTGAACTACTCTGTCTACAAACAGAAATATTTTAATAGGCAGCCAAGATTGTAAGTGTTGTACTCATTCCTAAGAGCAAATATGCAAAAGAAAACTACTGCTTTATGCTTAAAAAGTGGAAGGTCACAAATTCCTGGAAACAGTTTATCTCCTGTGACCCCCTACATATCTCTGTTTTTATGGAAATAGATGCAAAATGCTTGTGACTTATCCAATATAATGGAGGGTAATGTCTTATGTTTACCAATTAACTTTTATTAATCCGAACTGATTGAAGTAAAATGTATCAGTCAGTACTCCTGGCTGTATACTACAAAGCATTATTAATTTTCTTTCTGTGCAGAAATGCACAAATGTCATCCTTTCTCATGATTCTAGTGGATTTTTGTATGACGTACAAAGGTGTTAAGACATACAGGTTTGTAATTTTATGATACAGATTTATGTAGAATAAATTTAAAATACTTTTGGCAGATTTACTTTCATACTGTTGTGTGATTCAGGAAGAAAAAAAACCCACAGAACTTTGCACTCTGGGGATGTATTGTGGCTTTTGTGGTTGATTTGCATCAAGTCTACTTTGTTAACAGTATTCAACTTGAATTTAAAGAATTTGGTACATGGAAGCAAATGTGAAGCAGACCTTACATTAATTAATGCTGCAGAGAAAGGAGGAAGCTGGCAGCCTGCCTGTGGCTTATCTCTGATCCTTAGTTGTGAGTGGAATCTTTAGCTGATTTGTGTTTGGCCTTCATCTAACAGATTCCAAATGAATTTAAATAAATTGTAAATACCCTGTCTGAGGTTTCATGGGTCTATCTGATCTGTATGAGATGGGTGATTTTTGACTCTGGTAAAACTTTGTAGAGGCATCTTGCAATTAGAAGTGAGAAAAAACAGTCAAACTCAGCCAATATTCATATAAAATCTATTTTTGCTGTATGTTAGCACTACCTTTTATTTCTTAATATATGCCTGTGGCTATTTTTATATTACACAAATCTGTTGTTTTACACGTCAGGACCAATTCTAGACATAGACAGACAAGGCATCTGTTTATTGGGGTGACCACAGTCATCACTTGCTTGCTCAGTTTTATTGTCTTTGCTTGTCCCTCTAAACTTCTATCACTAGAGTAGTGAAATAATAGAACAGATCAGCCTACCTTTCATCACAGCAGCAGCAAAGGGAAAGGATAAGAAAAGGAAGTGCTGGAGAAAGTCTGTGCTTCTGTTTCCCTTCCACCTGGCTGGTACATGCTGCCAACACGGAAGTGAAGAAAACCATAGTTGGGTCAAGATGGATGCATGTGTGAAGTCTGTGGGTACTGGGAGAGAGATGGAAAGTGTTGTTCGACCCTGATGGAGAAAAGACAAGACAGAGAGAGGAACTTAGAAGATGTCATGGCCCAGGGAAATGGTTGCAAATCCTAGGAGAAAGAGAGGGTGGATGAGGAACAGTTGGGAAGACTGCTCTGGGAGTGGTGGTCTTGAGCTTCCACCCACATGGCAGAGGGAGTGCTGGTGTCCTGAGAGTGTTGTTCATGTCACCGTCTTATTGTGAAGCCCCACAGGAACAAAAGCCAGCCTTCCCAAAAGGTCAGAGGAGCCCTCATGCCTGTTCCATGAACTGCCTTACTCTTCTGTAATTTCGTCCCCCAAATTCTCACTGACACTCTTAATCTGAACTCCCACCCAGATCCCCCATATTGCCACCGATCCCTCCCAGACATATGTCCCCTCTGGACCTACCCTCTGGTCACCGGAAAACTGAACATTGCCAACATTTTGTCTTTCTTTGTAGTGGCTTATTTGTAGGATTAGGAACCAATACCTAATTGACTTATAAATTCATAGCTCAAAAATTAGGAGAAGAAATATCTTGCAATTCCTAGTTTGTATGTTCTGGCTGCTTGAATTTTCAAAATGGAGGTATGAAGGAGACCTTATTTAGGAAAAGCCCTTGAAAGCATTGAAACGAAGATCTATACAACAACATTTTATGTATTTTTCTCCAAAATCTCAAAGGGTATTCACTTTTAAAACAGAGTTTTCTAGATTTTGCTCCACGATTTTTTAAGAAACTGCATTTGCTGTTGTCATTCAGCAACCAATATGATTTGCAAGAATTTTAACAACTCTGTTGCTGTCTGCCAGCTGCCATGTGTTCTTTTCCTACTCCCAGCATAATACCTCTTCACTGGAAGAAGAGTGCAATACTTTCATAATAATCACTAGTTCAAATCACTGATTATTTTAAAACATCAAATCTCATTTTTGGCAATCCATCATCTGTTTCCATGGGAACTGAAACCGGCCTTAGCAGCAACAAGAAGCAGAGTTTATTGGGATACTTATAAATTTCAATGGCTGTTGTTAGACAGCTGCATTTTCTGTTTACCCAACAGATATTGCAGCAACAACCTCATAATACACTTTTAAAATTCTATGTACATTTCATTTTAATTTAGTTATATTTTTATTCATATTTTTCACAACTTAGCAGAAATGTTATGATCAAGGAGAGAAAAAATGTCAATAATCTCCAACACATGTAGTCAATACTGGATATTTCCATCAAGTGTTTTTACCCTTCTTTTAATTAGGGCTGTGCTAATAAAGAATGGAAAGATGTCCTGCCTTGAGGGGGGGAAAAGGTAGGTGGAGGCTCCCAGTTTGAAGGTGTCAGGTACAGTATTGTCCCTTGGTAATCTTATCCCAGGGTTTCTGTTCTCCAGAGTCTTATTTTGTCCATATGTTTTGCCCCAGAACAACCATTTCCCCAAGTCTGCAGCTCATCTTCCTGCTCCAGAGCTCAAATTTTCCTAATTCTTACTATTTCAGAGCTCCATGGAAATTCTGTCTGAATTCCTGCCTCCCAACTATTCCTGTCATCCACAATCAGGTTTTCAGGCTGTTCCCAGCTCAGACATAACCCCTTTTCCTCATCCCTCCATGTAGACACCTTGCTACCTGTCCACTAAGATCTCTCATCAAAGCTGTTGCCTTATGTCCCCCAAACATTTTTCCTCCTCTTTGCCCAAAACTTCTAGCAGTTTCTCTGCCCTCTCTGTCACCTTCTCCACAGGACCCTCTAACTCAGGGGTCCAGTACTTGCTGCTCAATTCCTGTCCAGCCATTGCTGCTGCTCCCTGCTGTCCTCTCGCTGGTCAGTGTGACCAGAAGTGCCCATTTTGCTCCCTGGTGCTCGCTGCATGATGAAAGCATTACCTTTGATTCTGGAAGAGAAGCAGAAATCTGAACTGAGCCTGCACTGACCATACATCAGCACAGACAGCTGTCTGATCCAAGGAAAATGATAGTCATATAAACACCATTTATAAAACCCATTTACCAAATTATTAGTAGTAGTTGTGTGGATTTAAATATGCTATTTCACTGTAGATTCGTATGGAGTATTTGAGTAACAAAGAGAATAATTGGGCAACTAATTGAATGTAGTATTAATATGCATATCTAGCCAGCTTTTTTTCCAACTGTTTTAGAATGAAAACCATTACTTTTGTAGCTTGTCATTACTTTGGTTCAGAAGTGAGGGAGCCATTAAAATGAATCTCAAATCTTGAAAAGCTGTTCTAAGACCTTATACCAAACAAACAACCCTATCATCTTCTAATACTATTTTTGTCATCACAGCTGGAAGTTGGCTCACAAGGAAGTATTTTGGGGCAAAATAGAGTACTAATAGACATGCTGGAATTAAATTGAAGATGATTTGTCTTGCAAAATAAGAAGAGAGAGAAAACTGTTAGATGCTCCATCTAGTGCTGAGGTACAAGGGGATAAAGGCTGATTTTCTCAGGCTCAAATTATCTCTAAAAAGTTTCCACTAACATGAAATATCTCTTAAAACTACTGTAGAAGCTAGCAAAAACATTCCCTAGCCTGTTTGTCAGCTACTAATACACTGGATCTTACTTGGTCAAGTTTGGATAAATTAACTGTCCTTTAGTAAAATGACATAATTCCTTGGTTTGTTAGATGATCCCAAAATAAAAGTACTCCAGTGTTAATTCTGCTGCAAGTCTGGCTAGTCTTTATATCCTTGATTGTGATCCTTCATCACAAACTCTGTCTCAAATCTAAAGTGTGCGGAGGTTAGTAGAAGTGCCTTGAAAATTCTCAGCACTTGCTTCTTTATGCAGTCTGTGCTTTCACAGGAACTCATCTTAAAACATGTAATTCACTGTTGCAAAATTTACCACAAAACCTGCTTTCTAAACTAGGTATCTGCCCTCACATCTTTGTGTTGGCTTGTTTATTGATAATTTATTCACATTTAGCATAATTATGAACAAACCAAGTTAAATTTTCAAATAGATAGATGTCTGCATACATACGTGTGGTTTAAAACACGCTGCACAGAGGGGATTGATAAATACCTGGTAATTAATGGCTAAAGGTGAACAGCAAGAGAGTGTGAGCTGAAAATATTGTGTAACCCCTTCGCTGGGTCCTAGATCTCATATTGACGGGACCCAACTATGGTTTCAACAGCATTATCTGAAGAGTAAATTGGTTTATTTTTAAGAAACCTTTTAGCAGAAGTAGGGAAAATGCCTTGAAGGAATCTTGTAAACAGGCTTTTATTGTATATTGATGAATTAAAAATTTCAGTACAAGAAATAAGCTAATATGTCACTAATAATTTAATAAAAACAGGGAGCTAGCCAAATCTTCATGTTTCAGTGAAATAAAGAGAAGTGGCGGTTTAATATTTTAATGCCTGATAGCTTCTAATCCATAGCTGTCAGTGTTAATTTCACAAAGTAAAAAACTTCATGGTGCTGAAGGTTCACTAATCAAGATTCATAAAGGTACAATTTCAGTTGTCATCCTCTTGCCTCTTTGGGAAGCCACTTTTTTTTCAGGAAGCAATTCCAGAATGCAAAAAATGCCAAGCAGGAAGTGGAAAAACTAGAGAGTAAAATATACCTTGTTTTATTTCATGAAACCTACAGAGGTACTACTGGACAAATAAAGAATCTGAACATCATTCCTGATGTTTTAAATTATTTAAGCAAAATTATTTCATTGGTAGGAAAATCTGTGATTGAGGAACACCTTTTAGAGTTCTCTTTTTCTCACTGGGAGATCGTAATGAATTACGGGGTGTCTGAGACTGCTGTCAACTACTCTGAAGCCTGCTGCACCCAATGGGACATTCACTTAATCTGTTCTCATACATTCTGTTACTGATAGGTGTGAATTTTAATCATTTCTATAGTAAAATATGCATGTTCATCAAATGCAGTACTTTTTTGTTGTTTTGATAGGTTTATATTAGATAGCGTAGACAGATTGTTTTACACCAAAAGCAAAGATGACACATTGTATTTGCTGTGCTTTGTTTTATATATAACTTGTGTAATATAAAGAGCATATGCATGATGTTAAATGTGGTCAAACAGTGTGACAACAGATCTAAGCTACCCAGCTAGATGCCAGATGATTTGCTGATAGTTTAAATTTTTAAATTCCCTAATACTTCATTTATGCCTCTGAAATAACTTAATAATAAAACCTGTCTTTGCATAACATCAAAGTACTTCCAAAGGGTTGCATTTTGTACTCACATGCAGACCTCAAGAAAAAACGTCCATTGAGTCTTTACTCACATGCAAATGTTGGATATCTTCTTTTATTAAACTGCAAAAGGGATTTACCAGAATTATGAAAAGGACTCCGAGCTTTCACTTTATAAATGCAAATATAAAATTTAGTATTTTAATGAGTTTTTTAAATTTGCATTTTTAAGTATCATGCATTGGGTGAGCTTTGAAGGTGCACCCTCTTACTTCAACATTTACTTCCTGCTCCAACAGTTCCCTACTTCTTTAATACAGTCACACTTAAGAAGCTCTTTGTATTTTCATCTTTTAAGTATTATAGATTATTTTACCCTGTGCTACGCTAGCCATAAAGTGGAGGGGAAGGCGTGCAGGGTGGAGGTATGCAGAGGCTAGGGTATGTTCGGGTAGGGAAATAACCTTTAGATCAGTAGCCTCCCCAGCCCATGTTGTGACCCACAATAGAAATGAGGTGCTCCTTTGCATATCCCGGGTAAGTGAAGAACCCAGGTCTCCTGAGACAGTCTCAGTTCTGTGGTATCAGTGGCATTTTAAATTAAATGAATATAGTGAGGAGAACCTGTAGTAATATAACTGAAAAGAATAGAAATGGAAACCTTTCTAGAATAGCTCAAAATAGAACAAACCAGAAGAGAAGATTTAGTTGCCTACTAATTTATATCAAAATTGTTCTAAGCCTTTTTGCTATGTGAATGGTTTATATTATTCTTTCCAGAACTCCATAGTGTTTTACATTGGCTAAAGCTCGCTTTTCCTTTCAACCTTCCTTGCTCAGTTGTCATGGGTAGATAAATACTGCTTTGTGCTTTGCAATTTTGCCATATCACAATTTAATCATTCAACATCAGCCAATTCAACATCAAAATTGTCCAGAATTAACTCTGCCAAACTCTGAATTGACCATTTGTATGTAATGTTTATTTTTACCTCAGTTGAAATTCTAATCCATCTCATTGTTTTGCATCTTGTATGATAATGTAGTTTTCTTAATATCAGCTTATTAGAGTTTTTGAAAGTTCTGATGTAGTACTGTGTAGTTCTCCTTCATCCATGCTTTTGTTGATACAACTTAGCAAAATTAATAAGGCTGTAGTATAAATTCCTTTCATTTTTTAATGATTGTGAAAACAGTTCAAATTCTCAGGGAAATTTTTGTGGTATTCTGGGGAGACTTGGGCACTTAATGAGTCCTTGAATCATTTTGCTTACTGCACTACAAGCATGATCCCTGCACAGTGTTTAATGGAACAGTGATAAACCGTGTACTTCTCTTTAAGCATGTGATTAACTTACTGCATTTATTTGCATAAATATTTATAGGATCTCATCTCTGTTTGAAGATTTAAAAAGCATACTTTTGTTCAGCATTGTTTAATAGAATAAAAGGGTTTTACAAGAAAACTTCATTCCTATATGCAACAGTCCTTTAGAGGGTCTTTTACATTTAGAGGATCTTTTAGTTTAGAGGGTCTTTTACATTTTTAAAAATCTCTCAACTTCCCTTCAAGGTTCCAAGATGAAAGCAATTGTGTTACAAACATGAACTGCTTAAAACTGAAATTAGATTTATACTTTCATAAAAATCAGACCTCTGCTTCTACATTAAGAAGTTTTATCTCTACAATGACTTCTGTGTAGAGTGGTCAAAGATTTGAGAGACTGGAACCACACGTCTGTGTTTTCTAAGTAACATTTCTAACTAAATATTGTAATGAACAATTATCCTACTCAGAATACTGAGCAAGAGGCTACTGTATCACTTGAAATCTCTACTTTAATTCCCTTTATTTATAATGTAGCTCATTAGGTAGTATTGCTAACTGTGTAGATAATATTAGGCGCCTTAAATAAGGACAAAAATAAATAAGCACAAAAATGTCGAAACAAGCATTTCTCTATGAAGCTCATTTTCACTGAGACTGAAATGGTTGATACTTGCATTGCGTGTGGCGCTTGTTTGTTTTATTTGTTTTTCCTGGAACTGTGTTTTCTGTCATTTGCAAACAAGAGAGATCAGTCTGTTATTTACTGAGGCTGAGTAAAAACAGAGTGTATGATCCAGTTAGAAGACAGTACACAGAGTAAGCAGACCAGGAAAATGTATTTCAATTACTTCATTAAGTTGATAATCATCTCAATATATTCCCTTACAGCTTCAACAATTAGTAGCCTTAGTTTTGTTTCTGTGCTTATCTTTAATCAATAGTACAAAAAATATCCCCAAGAAAAATTCTATGGTATTTGGAAGCTTCCAGAAAAAATGTTCTCATGTGTGGAGTGCTGCAGCAATAAGAGCCAGAGGACCAAAATTTGCCTCTTGGTTCTGGATTCCGAATGGTGGAATTTATCACAGGTGATATAACAGCAGCTCACCTCTGAGGAAACACACCTTAATTTCTGTCACAAACCATATGTTTCTTCAAAATATATATTTTTTTCCAGATACCTCAACAGTAGGACATGGCCACATGCAGAGCGTATCAGTGACTTTGGTGGCCCAATTAGACTGGTGTCAGAGTTTAATATTCTGTGACTGTGCTTATCTCCCTTGGGAAGACCATGAAGAATTGCTTCTATTCTTGAAAAGTGGCTCGTGTGTTATTAACACGCTAACTTTTATGCTGGGATTTCATTTTTAGCTTCTGACATTTTAGTCTAAGCTTCAGAAGGCATTTTTCATGTAGCTTCAGAATTTTTCAACAACAGATTAAAAAAAAAATCAATAAATTTATTTACAGAATATGGGAATAAATAATGCCATAGCGAAGTCACCATGGAAGAAATATCCCCTGTGAAGTCCCCCTGAAGTGGAAGACAGTGAGAAAAACCTGCAGCTGGCTCTCACCTGTATCGATCTCTCCAGCTCCTACAGATGCACGTGGACAGAGCCATTCCCTTGTCTCACTCAGCCTGTGGTCACGAGGCTGCCAGCCACTCTGGCAGTTTTCCTGATCGACTCTACTGGGTAGAACCACTTGTTCAAACAGTGTCCTCCACTACAGGGAGAAACTTGTCCTGGGCTTCAGGAATTTAAATAGATGAAATGGCCAGAAAGGGAGGGAATAGACAGTGCCAACACAGTAGTGCTATCATTCTAACCTGGATGTCAGTTATTGTGATAAAATGATTTGATGTTACTTTAAATCTTTTTTTTTTCCCCCTCTTTTTGTTCCTTTCAGGAACTGTTTTCCATAGTGCTCATGAATCTTGGTTAGAGATCACTTGGTGTTCAGAGAAGCATTTCTGCCAGGAGCCTTCCAATGTGAAATCTGGGCCGCTTGGTACATATTTCACAATTTTCATAGACTGAGTACAGGCCAGTAATGTGATATATACATCCACACTCAGTGTTTAAGGCAAGCAGCCTCCTACCACACAGACTGTAGAAGGTTTTGAAGGAAGGTAATACTTCCCTGAGGATCAACTCCTTTCCTCAAAAGCAGTCTGAATTTTGGCCTTGGATGCCTTTATCATGTATGAAATAACGAGAAAAGAAATGCTGAACAATATTATTATGTAAGTAGATTGAATATTGAATATCTTTTGAAACTTAATGAAACAATACCCAAATCTGTGAAACGCTCCTTTATTTTCAAAAATAATTTTGTTTAATGAGGCGTTTTAAAAAAAATTGCAGATTAAAATATTTTTGGCTAACATATTTCAGTCTAATGTATTTGCAGTTTTATTCTGAACACAGACAATGATTTCTGATGCCATTGCTTAAGAAGATAATACTGTGTCACTAGATCAGTGACAGTGGAGATGAGACAAGCAAATAAATGTTCTTGAAAGGGTTACTGGCTGTTATGGTGTCCAAAACGTGGTGTGCTAAAGCCAGTTCTGTATCTCATGGGGAAGACTCCTGACTTTGTAGTTGCAATGTTAAACATCTTCTCTTGTTTTGAGGAATCTGGATACTTAGAACGATAACTTATAAGGACATTTGTTTCAGAAAAAATTTCAACAATCCAAAACTTCCTGTTCACTTTGTCCCTGTCTAGAGATGATGAAAAACTTGGGTTGCATATTGAAGACAAAAAAATGTCAAAAGTGTCTAGAGTTGTACATACACATTAGGCTGATTTTAATAAAGTAGATGAATTCTTGATACTACAGGCTTCAGTGTGGATTGAAGCTACACGAACATCTTTCATTCATTCAACAGTATTCAAGGTATATTATTTTTTTTAACTGACTTATCAATTTTAAATACATGTTTATGTGAGATAAAGTGTTACAGTATGTTATGTAACGTGTCATAAAATTCGCTGAACATCATCTGGATTGATTCACACTCAGTATGAAATATACTGATAGAGCGTTTCCTTGGCAATTTCTTGTTTTTCTGATCATGGCTTTTAATTCTCTCTTTCTAATATATCAGACAGGTTTTTCTCACTGTGGTGAGCTGAAAGGCTCATGGACTACAAGAAACTTCAGTATTTTCCTGTGCTCCCTGCTGCTTTGTGTATTCTGTCACTGGCATATTCACTTAATTATATGACAGGCAATAACTGCTCTCTGAGGGAGTAAAAACAACTGTTGAATTCATTTTTAAATTATATCATATTGCTCTGTTCGAAACCTCTTTTAAATAAATGTTGAGGATAGAACTATTGATGTGGTTTTTAAACTTTAAATTTCAGTTAGTTCAGATCATTTTAAATAGTCCTTCAGCAAGAATAAATCAGTTTTTATAACTTATAACTTTCAATTACAGTCTTTGGAGAGAATAACAGAGTGTTTCAAGGAGCTGTAAAGTACAACAACAAGGAAATGTTACTGTTTCATTTGTGCAGGCTTTAAGCTCCTGTGGAACTGAACAAGAGTTTTTTGTAGGGAAGCACATCCTAGAGGGATCCTTGAGTGTGTCAGTCTAGGTGTGGCTTTGATCTAGTGTTTGAGTTTTCACTTAGGGAACTTACTGATAAACCTTATGGGGGGATGATGCTGACCTAGTTTGCTGTATTTCAGCTGTTCAATAAAAATGGACTGAGAATCACAAGCTGTGACAGTCTTCACTGAAGTGCCACTGAATTGCATGAAAAGATGTTTCCTCTGTATGAATTGCAAACTTGTTGGCTCTGATGAAGGAGAAATTTCAGATTTAACTAATAGCTGACTCCATTGCAAGGTATTGGACAATACAGAAGCTTTAAAATGTGGAAGGAGCAAATTTCAACTAACTCAGGTATGGATCTAACAAATATATTTGTTAGATGCAAACTAGAAATACTGATTTAGAATAGGCATAAGTGTTCTGTATTTAGAACTAATACTATGGAATTAGGTAGGTGGATAGGTAGAACCCACACAATAGCGTGGACTAAATCGGAGGCTTGCCTGATAATTTATTCTAAGTGTGCTGAAGGACCCAGCTGATTGGTTCTCATCTGTGAATGTTAGTTTTTAACAAATCTTTCAGAGCCTGGTCAAATCCAAAGGCTTATATGACTCCAGTATAATTCCAGTCCTTAAAAAAGCCCAAAAGAATGACTCAAATGGCAATCTCATTAGAGGACATCAGTCCTGGGCAGAGTAGCTGAATGGCTCAGTTGGCACTGTAGCAACAAAAAATGGTAAATTCACCCTACTTTAATTCTTTAGAGTGTCATTTACTGATTTGTTTCTGCCTGAGCTTTGTTTCTGTGTATGCAGATTCAGCTAATAAGATGACTTTGGAAATAATGTGGAAAGAGTAGAGTAGTTTTTCTCTCCTCTTTTTCTGACCCTCTTGCCTGATGTTGGCACTTACTCAAACAGCTGGTATTGAGAATGGAGCATGTGTTGCTGTCACTGCATTTTTTTTTTCTCTGCTGGACCCTTGGTCCACCTGTAAGATGATGGGTGCTAGGAGAGAAAACGGTAACCATATTAATGTTTAGCTGCTTATTATGCAGGCTTCCCTCAGAGCAGTTAGGCAACATGATTCCTGAAACTGTAGTACCTGGTTTCATTGTTTCTACCATTGCTTTACTGGTGAAGCAGAGATGAGGAAAGAACAGTTTGAAAGTGCTGTCTGAAATGTTTAGCATTATTACCCCTCTGAAACATCTATTTCTTGTTTGCATTCACTGACCTCCTCTGTAGCATTAAACACTTTAGTAGCTATTGTTTTTTTCTGTTATGATAATGCCATATTCCATGATCTAAGGATTTTTTTTTTAATAAAGCCTTTACATCTTTTCTTTTTTCCACCGACACAAAGACAGATCAATGAAACTTATAAAAACATTGCTGTATTGGTATATTCAACATTAATTCCAGGATATCTGTGTTACAGATTGACCTGATATTTTTCCATTTTAAATTAAGAAAAAAATCAGCATAAATAGATGTATAAAGGATAATATTTTCTCAGGTGAAATCCCATTCAAATTGTCAGGCATATGAATTTAGTTAAAATAAAGGTGAGAAAATATTGTCCTTTAAACCAACTTCAATGAAATGATACAGATTAGAAAAGCAAAGCTGTAAAGAGTAGAAATATGAAGAATTTCCTAATACCAAAAGTATTTTTCTTTCCTTCCTTCACTCCTTTTGCCTTTCTTTCCCTTTTTTCCCCTTACTTGCAATGCATGGATTGCAGGGTTTCTTTATTTACTGCACAGATCAGTCTTTTACCTTTTGTAAGTGATTTTCAGAAATTTCCTGGCTTAGATTTATATCATGGAATTCAAATTTTGTTACCCTGTTACTAAGGATCTGAGTTGCTGTTTGAAGTCTTCAGGTGCTTTACACTTTTATTTGACCCCTGATGAAGCTGTGTTTGCACAACCATAGAAAATACAGAATTTTGAACCTTTTGTTTCACAGATCTTGCTCCACTTTTCTAAATGATGAGTTGGGAATTTTAGGATGTATTTCAGATAGTTCTGTAAAATAGTATCTGAAGTAGGATGAGGTATATCCCATCTCCCCATGTGCCTCAGGTATTTCCCACATCGTTAGTGTTTTCTTCATTGCCACCCTACTAGGTGAAGAGGGACCTTTTCACCTCTGCATGTCCACTGTCATTGTCCTCGAAATACAGATTAGGGAAGGGAAGTATTGTACATGAGCTTGAATCATGCAACACAAAAAACTAAAGAAAAAATACGTGTAAAATTATATTGGGGAATCTAATAATTTTACTTTGTTCAAATTTTCAAATGAAGGACTTCCATTGAACACTAACCTCTAACACACTGTCTTACTGCTCAGTATAATCCAAAATAATTGCACATATAATTAGCATTCAATTAACATGAGTTACTTTTCTCTAACTGCTCCTAACTTTGAATCTCCATTTACAGATTGTCCTAACTTGATAATAATATCTGTCTTTTATGGTGTCTAATTGGCTTTTAGAAAAGATAAATTAGGTTTTCCATTAGAACATAAGAAATGCCCTATTGCCTCAGAGTAATGGTCCATCAAGCCCAGTATTCTGTCTTGCCACTAGCAAAATGAGATGCTCTTTAGGGAGAGCATGCAGCTGTTTTCTCTTGTTCTCCTCCAGCATCCAGAATTTTTGGATTAGGGGTGCTGGAGGCTTCATTCCTGCTCAGTTCTTCTAGTATCTGGTCACAGACTTGCTGTCCATGAGTTTGTCTAATCCTCATTTGAACCTGTTGATATTGTCTGCTCCATAAATTTACCAGGATTTTTTGCTGTTATTAAATATTACAATTTTGATACAGCTTTATGTCATTGTAAATGTGATTTCTTTAGCACAGATTACATAAGGAATATTACAAACAAACAAATGGATTGCATGTATCTTTTGCATTTACAAATCAGGAGGGTAGGATATTCACAATGGTATGATTTATTTCTTTAAAAATTTAGACAGTGAAAAAATTGCAGGAAGACAATTTAATCAGTGACCTATTTCAATATGAAAACACATCTATGAAAATGTCTCTCCTATTTAATTGTAGAAATTGTCTAGGAAAGAGGCTAAACACAATACCACTGGGGTAACATTCACAAATTATACTAAATTTGATGGAATGCTAAAGGACTGAAGCAAACATCTGGAGATAATAGACAAGGTAAATACAGCGTGACATTTGGTTGAAAAATGGAGACTCTTTAAAAAAGGAAAAAAAAACCGAAACCTTGGCCAGACATTTAATGATCAAGAGGTAGCACTTTCTCTGGTAGAGTGTTTGAGTCCAGGAGTTCTGGAAAGAAAAAAAGAAGTAAAAACTTTTTGTATGATCTTTCTGGGTATTCACCTGACTCTCTAAACTTGATTCAGAAAGAGGGCAATATATGTTTCTCTTATTTCTGTCATCTTTTCTTCTAGGCTGTTTCACAAAAGACTAAGTTAGAAAAGGTTTCCTGGGTGTTATGCTGACTGTATTTCCTAACAGATACAGCTGTGCATTAGTAATAAGGGAACGCTTATACCTGTTATCCTGAAATAAATTGTCGTTTAATCACTGAAAAGCAACTTTTTTTTCAGGGTTAGGAGTCACCCATCCCTATACAGATATTACTGATAGAACCGCTTACGCATTGTGGCTTTTGCTGATGCAGAAATGCTTTTAAATCTCTAACTGAATTTACTGCATTGGCAAAAATTCTAAGTCTTTACTAATACAAGCGGAAGAAATTTCTTGAACTCTCTTACTCTACTCTACACCATCTGAAGCTTTTTCACAATCTGCCCTATCATCACTGCACTGAGCTGATTAAGGATTAATGTGTTACAATGACACTCCACTGGGGAGGGGGATTAGCTATGCATCAGTCCATAGCAATAACTCAGGGATCATCAAAAAAGGCACTGAATAGCCATGTCTCACATGGAATGCTTTCCTGGGTTAAAACATAGTTCATCAGCTTCTTCCTCTGTTGAAGAGGTTCCAATCTCTAGCAGTTTCCTTGGGTTATTTGTCAGCTGTAGAACTGTTGACTGTTGAAACCTTCTTCCTCAGTCATGGAAGAGTAGATGACAACAGAAAACTAAATAAAATGCCACTTTTCTTATGAGGAATTTATTGAATAACTGCTAATGCTTCCATGCCTGATGATTATCTGCTATGTTAAACAGCAGAGACATCTAAGATATTAGGTAAACATTTCTGGGCAATGTTATATTTTGTTCAGGAGGAAGCCTTTTGGACCATGTGACTCTGCTGAATTACAGTTTGTTTAAAAAAAGAGCTTGTAATTGCAATTAAGTATCAAAAATTACAGCAGTCAAAATCCAATTTCATAAAACATTAAATTGAGTCTGCTTTAGAATGTACTTACACAACACTAAGAAAGGCAGTGGAATGAACTATAAATTTTCCATTTTACATGCCAGCCAGAATGCTACAATAAAGTACATTTGCAAAATCACACAAAAAAATTCCATAGCATGTGCTTGCATGACATCTAACTCCAGTGACTGTCATCACTTCTTGTTCCTGTGAGGAGCAGGCTTACACTAACAGTGAAGATATAAAAGGTTATTATTACCAAATCCCAGTATTAAAAAAGGCTTTAGATCCAGCAGACATTTAGCAAAAAGATTGTATACTGATCAGCATCTGGAGACAAATAGGGTCCTGCAGGAGGATGTTAGCTGCAAAATAAAAGCAAAGAGGATAATAAATGCAGATTATAAATAAACAATAAGATTAGAGAAGACATTTCAGCTGTAAGCTCTTTTTAGAGCTATGAGAAAATATATTCTGGTTTTTTCCACAGCCTGAAGAGGGTCTCACAGCCCAAATGTCATCTCTTATTTGGCTTCTCCACTAGTACAAATTAACCCTTCATTCAGTGTATTTGCGCTCTATGCTGATGCTGAAAATTATATGCAATTGTCCTATTTTTAGCCTTAGCAATGTTCTCAGTAACTTTCTGAACAATCTTAAGTAGTTAATGACTTTAGAGATAAATGGATTGGTTTGCACCATTCATTCACAAATGTAGTCAAGATCAGCAAGATGTACAACAGAACATAATTACAATCACTGGCAAATATGTACATTCTGTAGCTTCTGTTAAACCCCAAATGAAAGATATTTTTTGGACAAATTTGTTTAGAATGAAATATCCTGAACAACTTTTATTTCTGCCCTTCTCAAACTCTCCAATATATTGTGAGTCCTTTCAATTGATCTGGGTAAAATTAATCTTTTTTTAAGAAATAAGGATTAATTGTATGATCAAACTCAAAGAAATCACAGATTTAAAAAAATGATGTAACATTTCCAGTGAAATTTGGTCATTTCAGAGGTTTCTATATTTGTATACTTTTTACTTTTACTGATAAAACAAACCAATCAATATCCTAGGAGATTTTCTGAATCTGTGAGTAGAACCTAAGAACTGTTTGTCAAAAGCTTTGTAACATCTTCCCTAGTGAAGGATCATTAAAGAGGTTTCCCCCTCTGACTGACATTCCTGGGAATGTGTTTTTTAACCTTTACAAGAGTGGCATGGCTGTGATAAGGAACAAGAATGGGTGGTTTACTGTGGTTACAAAGAGACACTGATGCTCCCTCTGTTGAAGGGCATTGATTTTTTCATTTTGGCTTGCATCATAAATAGACATTGAGAAAAAGTACCATTCAATGATTGTTTGCATGGCAAAAGAGACTTGAGATGCTTTTCATTTAAAAGGGAATCTTGTTGCTGCATTGATTTTATCTGACTGCTGTTTGTTTCTGTGTACAGATCTAATGTATAATCAGAATCACTAAACAGGGAATACAGTTAGTAAATCGCATTATATGTTGTTTTACAGTAGCAGAAAATATAAGAACTGGTTTTAGAAATGTAACATAAAATTTGGTTTTAATTTATCCAAATAGCCATTGAAAATGTGAACAGTTAAACAGTCTGGTGACCAGGAAATGAAAATTCTGAGATATATTCACATTTTTTTCCCTTAAATACTGGGTGCAGGAGATTTCTACGCCTTCTCTTTATGTCAAAAATGTCGGTTAAATTAGGGAGACTTTTCATCTAAATACTTTAATCATTGCAAGTGTTTGCTTTACAGTCAGATTGATGCTCAAATTGTCACACAGAATTATACTGCTGAGAAAAAACAACTTCCAATAAAATTTTTTAGCAATTTGCCATCTCAACCGATTTTTCATGTTTGGTGGTTTGTTGTTTTTGGTGTTTTTGGTTTTTTTTTTTTTTCCTTTTTAATGTCTTGGGAAGAATTCTCACTTATTAAATAACACATTCTTCTTGTTGCACCAAACATGGTGGGTCTGCCTTCACTGAGAGCAAAATTATTCCTCCTCAGGAATCTGGAGAGTACCTAGCTGGTACAAATGCTATTAAGTGTGCTAAATTAATTGTCATTCAGTTTCTTCTAATACTGAAAAGTCCTTGAAGAAGAGTGTCACAGGAATGAAGAACTGAAAGTAAGCAACCACTTAAGAGAGATGGGAGATGTCTTTCTCATCCAGTTAAAGAGATGAAAACCCATTTGCAAGGCTTCATTGGCATTTAAGGAGAAAAGCCCAGAGTTAGAATGAAAGATGATGTGCTGGAAAGACTTAAAGAATTGGAAAATATCAAAAAGTGCAACAAGATATACTAGGATTAATTTCTAGTGCTGATTTTTTTTTTTTAATAGTCTTCACCTTTTTTTCCAGACTTTTTATATAAATCCGTATTACTTACTGAGTCTTACATTTTTCACTTTTCCTTTATTCAGTTTTCCTTTACCTTCCACATATTTTCTCTTCCTCTTTTCATCTATTATTTCTTAATTTTCTCTTCCTCTCCTCATTTTTTAACCTTGATCCATATATTGGCCATGCTTTCAAGTTTTCTTGTATATTGGATCATAGTTGCAGTAGTCAGCCCAGAAGATATGGCAAAGGCCTCTGCTCTGCAGGGAGTTCCCTGGCATATTTTTGTTTTGTTAGAGACCTTTGTACAAATTTTTTGCTTTCCTGAGCTGCTTTTTTCCCCAGCTAAGTCAAAGGAAGAACAGAGAATCTTTGTAAGACTCCTCATCATTGTGATACCTGAGTAGTGATGTTCCAGCTTTCCTGTCAGCCACCCTGTTTTCCCCAAAAGTGCTTTTATCCATGGAGCTGTATCCTTCAAAGTTTGCACTGAGTTGCTCCATAGCAGAAAAGCAGCTGCAGGCTTTGTGTAGTGGCTATCAACTTGGTCTCCAGAATGTAAGCTTTTGGTTGTTTTTGTTTGTTTTTTTTTTTTTTTGTTTGTTTTTTTTTGTTTTTTTTTGTTTTTTTTTTAAAAAAAGAAAAACCAATCAAAAACCCCAGAGTCTATCTTTCCTGAAACTTCACTAGTCATGTCATTCAATCTATGGCTGCTCTTGTTAACTCACTGACAAGAGAGACACAAAAGCCTCTCAAAACTATATAGTTGAGGAATTGCTTGAGATAGCTTGTACAGCCAGAGGTACAGGGCAGAGCTCAGGAAACCTTCCCTCAAGAGCTGTTTGCTTAACCTCATTCCACATTGCAGACAGATTAACACTGTGACTTAATCAAGGGCAGCTGGTCTTCCAGTGGTTTCTTTACATCTTTGGGATACCCCATTCTGTGACCTAATTTGACGTCCATCTATTACCAGTTCCTAATCAGAGCCAATAGTGCCCAGCATTCTGCTCTTCAGATTGCCTGATCCCAGAACCAGCAGCACTTCCGATACAGTGCTCTCTGACTTTCAGGAAATATGTTCAAAAGCTTTCATTTTAGTATTTTATCACTAGTCCGAGTCCAAACCTGTGAACACAGTTGTCTTCTAGAGGAAGAACAAAGCCAGAACTGTAGGAGAAGAACCATGCTTGTTAGAAATCTAAAATAGAAAATAACAGTTGTTGTAAAATTTATTAACTATGCATTTGTTCTTTTCTCACTCCAGTAACAAATTAAAATGTGTTAGCTTTTTTTTTGTTATACATAATTATAAGCCTTCAGCAACTAGACTGAAGATAGATAAATTTGTATGTTTTGTTTGATAACTTGAGCAGATTAAGAGGATATGCACAGTCAGTTCTCATGGCTCAGGTGACTAGTGGAGACTCTCTAAGCTGCAGTGATTTGTCACTTTTGATCATCTGTCCATATACTGAGAGATTTGTGAACCGTCCTGTTGAATCTGGATTTTTAAACATGGAAGGCTCAGGTTGACACATGAAATGACTTTTAGGAGATCTGTGTAACTGGAGATGGTTTAAAATAAAGAGAGTAACCTCACATCATGTTAGAAACATTAATTTTGAGGAATTACAACAACGACCAATTACAAAAACCAGCACCGTATACTGATGAAGTTATGTAGAAATAATTAATGTATTAATAAAGATTAAAAAAATACTGGTAGCTGTATCAACATTACTGGAAGACTATTCCAAGCTAACAAACTGTTTCTGGTTTTCTAATGGGAATATTTATGAATGCTATTTGTTATGTTTGGAAAGTAGAATCTCTTCTTAATAGAGTCAAATATATTGTATTCTGAAACAGGCCCACACCTAGATAAATGATTTTACCAGGTGTTACAGGATGTGCATAAGCCATAAGTGAAATGAAGGCAACCATTTTCAGTAATTTTAGGAGGTCAGTTTGGCACGATTTACTTAGTTTAATTCTGTCAGCTCCTCAAAGTACATACTATTTGGAGAATTTCTTCCCTCATATTCATTTTCTGCTGGTTAATGTGATGAAAAGAAGTGCCTTTGAAGCTTACAGTTGTCATGATGACAGTTTTGCTGTTTCCTTTGCATATTCTGACATGTTCAGTCACGATTCTGTTGTGCTCAAATGCAGTATGTTTTAATTTACTTTGTAACTGAGATTTACCTTCCTGTGCATCTTCACAAAGGGCTTTATGTAGATAAATTTCACTTCTTGCAGTCAACCTGTCATCTCCTACAATAAGATGATAGAAATCACAAGAATATAAATATCACTTGAACACTGTGTCTTTAGCTGATCTAAATAAAATATCATGGAGATAAAACACCAGTACTAAGAAGTTTTTCTAAGTATTTGTTAAGTAGGCTTAGAGGGAGGAGGAGTAGCTGGAAGGTTTGGAGGTAAGTTAAGAATAGAGCCCGGATGTGGTTTTTAAGGAGAATGATGATGTGTGTGAATGCAGTACTGTGTTGCTAACCTCTCTCAATAATTCTCAAATTATAGTAAGATCTAACGAGAGAATAACTGATTATAGCATAGGACTGGAGTAACCTTGATTAGATTTCATGGTGTCTTGAGGGCTATTCACCAGTGAGGTACTTTTTAACATGAGGAGAGAAAGCTGGTTCAGAGTATAGCTTGCATTAACAGGACTCCAAAAACACAATAGTAAACTATATCAGTTATTCTTTTATGCCTTTCATCCTTAACTTATTCATGCTTAGTATCACCAGCTTACGGTGGCAAATAGTATGACTTGACAAGAGTTAACACTTTCCATATTATGGCCAGAAATATATAAATTGCCACTTCTTGTGGAGTGCTTCAATACAGATATTCTTCAGAAGATACCACTGATAAGCTTGGAGTAGAAATTGAGTGCTTTTGTGAAAAAAAAATAGAAACTTCCTGACTTTTTGTAAACTTTTAAAATTCCTTAATTTAACCATAATCAGATGTAGTAATTAAAGCAGATTTTCTGTGTTGGTTTTCCTTTAATGGCACTCATAACTCATGGGAAAGGATGGTAATTTTTTCATCACAAACTCATTGTCATTCAGAATCAGGAAAAAACCCCAGTTTTTCCCTGGATATTTTCAGTAGAGTGGTAGTTGATGAGGCCGTGTTTATCAGTAGCTTCCTTTGCATGCTGTTACATCTTGTAAAAACATTTTGGTTTTTGCTCCAGGTACTTCAGTTCCAGTCCAGTTTTAATGCTAATGCTTCCTAGTTTGAAGCAATTGTAGAGCACTTACAGGTCTTTATCTGGTGGCTGTTCATTGCAGGCCACTCCTACAAGCTATTGAATGCTTTCAGCTCTGTCTAGAAGTTGAGGGACCTCAGCAGTTTCTCATGTAGAACTCTTTATTAATCAGGTTAATAGAAGAAAAATAGCATTCATAGAGTTGCTCAAGCTTACTAAATGGTAACAGAGAAGGTCATTAGTAATGATGTCAGAAAATGGAAAAATATGTTCTGCACATGAAACTTTGTATCAACAAAAAGGTCAGTATATTATAGTAGTTAGTATATTACAGTAGTTAGTATATTATAGTAGTTACATCTAGTCACCAATAATATAATCAGCAGGAGATAAATTGACTGAAGTAATGGATTAATGTTCAGTCAACTAAAGTGTCATAGGAAATCTCCCCTTCACTATACTGATCCTTCAAAATTCAGGACTTGTATACAGAAGGGACAGTTGGCCAGAATAATTGTTATCTCTTAAAATAGGAATGTTCTTATTTGTTGCTTTTATGAAATATTTGTTACACTGAAGTTTACGATTGACCTTTCTTTTGAATAATTTTTCCAGGTAAACATAACTCCTCAGAGGAAGACAGATACATCAGTGTTCTGCCCAGATTCCCATTAGACAGAAGAGGGCAAGCACTGACTACTTCAAATAATATAGCACGGCTACTTAAGATTTAGGCTTATGTTCATTTTCAATAGGTTGATGTGGTTTAAGAAGTTACTAAGCCTTTTGGTATCACTGTCCCTGCTCAGCTGGAGACTGCCATGCTAGAGCAGAGCTGGCTGTAAGAACACTCCCCAAGTGCCTAAGGGCAAAGTCTGCTGTCCTAGTTTAAACCACAGGGAAAGATTTGAGCTAATAAGTTTGAATTGACATTGTACAAGTAGAGAGCTGACCTGTGGTTCAATAACCACTGCCTGGGAGGCAGGGGAGGAGAAGTGGTGTGTTCAGCCCTGCTCCAGAGAGGCCATCATGCTTCCAAGTTCTTGCCAACCACACAAAATGAGTATAGGAGTCTGTCTACCATGTGATATTTTGCACCTTCTTATTGCTGCCTGTAGCTGTTCGGCTACATTTTGACTTCAGGTTACTTGTGTATGTTCCAACATTCTCTTATAAACCCAATTCCCATCTTGATATCATAGCAACATCAGCAAGAAAAAATATCAGTGAATTCTTAGTTTTGTTAGAAAGTAACTCTGAACAGATTACTTAGCTCACAAGGATGTTCAAGCCAGAGGCCTTTTTAAACAAGTGAAAAGATAGAATAAAAGCATTCTTTGAGCTAGCGAAAAAATTCAATTGATGCTTTGAGATAGACTTCACAAATTTACCTGCCTGTTAAAAGAACGTTTACATGGAAATAGGATTTGGATTAATCCTGCTACTTGTTGTAAAGAACTAACAAGCATATCTATCATATATTTACAGGAAAAACTGAATTAAATATAGAAATTAGGAATTATGACAGTCTAGCATCATTCTCTGCTTCTAGTGGAATCACTTTTATACTCTGTTAAATCTGGACTTGCTGCACTGGTGACTGATGGAGCCTGTGTGAACCTATCTGACACCTAGAAGAATATCGGTTCTTCAGTACTTTACATCTCTTGCTGTTTATTTCCAGCTTCTCTGGTTTTATGAGTGTTGACAGTAACTCAAGTTACGAGTCAGTTGCCTGAAGGTAGTGTCTGGTGCCATTTTAGACAATCTACACTGTCCCACTTGCCTCCAGCTGCAGCTCCAAGAAGACAGAGGTCTCTGTTATGTCTTGTGTCGTGTGTACTCTACACGTGGAGTGTGGTACCCCAAGTCACCTCCCATGGCGCTAGATACCTGGTTTTAGGCAAATGATTCAAATCTCAAGAGGAAAGAAATCTAAAAAATCCTATTACAACTGGTGAAGATGTATTCTCTTACCAAGCTGGCTGAACAAGTGGGCAATTAAGAAGCTAATTAAAGAAGAGGATGAGAACAAACAGTGAGGGTACTAATGTCTTTAATCAGGCATTTAATTTGCCTCTTCACATGTGCATGGCCTGTGATACAGCTGTTTTATATTCTTGCACATCTCACAAGCAACAGGGTGAGGTAGACCTAAGGGCTTAAAGTAAATATAAGTGGGTACAATTTGCACTACGCACATGTAACTTCTGATTTGTGCCTAAAGGTGCTAAACTTGCTTGTGGAAAAGAATGTCTCCTAGTATAAGGCTCATACTGAACAGAATGTTTTAAAACATTGGCCTCACAGTGTACAAAGGAACCCTGAACTGACAGAAGAACATTAACAACATGAGGAGGAGTTATTATCACACCAACCATCCATTTCTAATTCAAATCAATAGAATGTATTATGTGACTAGACTGAGCCTTCATCCAACTTCTCGCATATATTGAGAGGTGGGACTTCATCTCAGAATTTTGCCTGTTTTAGACAAGAACCTGATATCCTTATGAATTGGCAGAATAGGAGGACATCAACAAAGATAGAATGGAAATGTTTGACTGCTGGTTTTCTTTCAGAATTGGGACCTAGAATATTGATTTCTTGATACAAAGTAGTAACAGCTAAATAAACAATAATTTTCCTCATATATGTCATTTTAGGCAATGACTATAGGTGGAAAAGGCTGGAGGACAATAAGGTTTGGTGATTGCTAGCACATTGGTACTGACTACTTGTGATGCCTTTAACATATTACAGTTTATATGCTGTTGTCTTTGGTGAGAAGAGAGCTTAGTCATAAGAGTGCCTGCATACTACTCCACAGAAGCATGCAACAGTCATCTTAGAGGCATAGTTAGGGTGAAAGTGCCAATAGGTGCGTTATTCATCTGCATCTGAAATAAACTTTATTTGGTCATTTCAGTGCTAATACCAGAGTTGCATCAAGAATCCTGAGAAATGTTAAATGTTTTTGCTTTGTTTACTAGTACAATCGCGGTGCACAGAAAGGTTGTCTACACCATTCCTTTATCCCGTAGTTGTTTTTCTATGCATGTTTATGTGTGTGTATTAACTGATGTATTACAGTGAAGCTGTAGTTGCCTTATCATTTTCAGCTCTTACTCTCTGAATGCAAAAGAAGAACAAATACAGTGTTTACAAGTTGGTTAATTAGTTTAAATATATGCATTTCAAATTGACCTTGTAAGACAATGTGCGGGTAGCAATTAAAATAAAATTACTACATTGTTTTCCTTCCAGTCTCTACAGACATTTAACAGTTTTATGTTCCTACTTTTCTTTACCGTGGAAACCTCTTGGCATCAATGACACTGTGATCCTGTCATGGGATTTATTATTGTGGAAGTGAGAAAACAAACAAAACATAATGCAGAATGAAAAAAATGGTTAAGGGGAAAATTTTATAGGCCATAGTTTTATCATTCTGCACCTCAGACCTTATTCAAATGGTCTCATGTAAAGCTCTGGTACAGAAGGTCAAAAAGGAGGACACCACTCAGTATCAGAAATGGGGAGAACAAAGAGGTTTCAATGTAAGAGGACTAGTGATATTTTTTTCAACAAAGTTGATAAATAAATACTTCTTCCACACAGACAGTGATTTCATGTACTCTACAATTAAGAATCACCTTGCCAGACCAGCTTTCCTATAAAAAATTATGCAGGGCAGTTTGAGAGCTGTCAGAGGTTTGTGAGGAGGAAGTGCTGAACTGAAGTGAAAATGCTCTAGATGGACAATGAGAGCTGTGAAGAGGATAACATGCCCGTCAATCAGACAAAAACTTCTGTACTCTGTTCTTCATCTGCCTTTTTTGTCACTGTTTCAGTGTGCACTCTGAAACCTTCAGAGTAACATAAAGAATGGAACATCTTTGGGAGAACGATTGCACTGCCTTAATTGAACTCAGTCTAGGATACACGGCCTCCGTCTTCCTGTAAAATGATCTCGTCGTCTGTCGTACTGAAGCTGCATGGTACAGGGATGCTATGGTGGCAGGTAATGCTGCAAAAAGTCAAGCTGCAGTGCCCCAAGTACAACGGGTTATGTATTCCCAGCATCGCCTCCAGCTCCCCAGTGTCCGCGCGCCATTGCACTGGCCTGACATGCACAGTCCGTGAATCAGTAACAAGAAACTGAAATTCAAGTCAGTGATTCTGAGAAATATCTTGATCTTTACCAAAGCTGACAGGTTCAGGTTTTTTTCTGCACAGTTCTAAACAAGAGCGGAAATCATAAAAACTATGATGTCCTCCTATTTATTTCTTGTCTTTTAAATTTTGCAGTTAAATCATGTGTAAGAATTCTTTAAAGAAACATATTAACATATTTATTCCAGGTTGCTGCTTAAGGTCACCGTAATGTGATGTAGACATGTAGAAGAAGCTGTGCTAAATTCCAAATACCTTTAATCTGTAATGTAATTAGTCTGATTAAGACTGGTTATCTCTGTTAATTAGCATATCTCTTGGAAGCATTGACTGAAGTGCTTTTCATGATCACAACCACTTCTTTATGAATTTAGAAATCCTTTTGTTGTGTGTTGTGGGGTTAACTGGAAAAAGATCAGATCTCCTTAAAGATGTAAAACACTGTCACTGCGGAGTCAGCAGTTCTCTGAGAACTGGCAAATGATGAAAAGATGAAGGAATGGGATTTGTTTAGATTTAAAAGATTAGGAAGGAACATGATAACATTTTCTAGCACATATTAGATTATTAAGTGGATGATGATCAGTTTTTCTGTATAGATGGTGCATAAAGGAGACAGAACAAGAAAATAAATCAGCATAATTTATTGTAAGAAAGATTTGGGTTAGGTCGATTTTTCTAACCAAAAGAAGAAATTGATATTGATATTTCTCTGTGAAAAGAGCTTTTGACATATCCTTTACAGGTAATTTTTATAAGTATGATAAGACAAATTTCTCTTTGGAATAATCTAGATATTGCTGTCATGCCCTAAACTGGAGGATTTATCTGGATGATCTCTTATGGTTGCTCTAGAAATAGCTGGTTCTATGATTCATGGTTCTGTGATTAAGAGGAATGGGTTATTATTCATAGGCAATTCTTCTGTCAAAAGCTTGGGATAGGAAATTTAGGAAGGCGCTTGCTTCCCAAAACTGATGAGTTTCTGAAGTTATGGCTTTAGTTATAATTAATGAATAAAAGGCTCAGCAACTCAACTAAAAGAAGGAAAATAAGGAAAATAATCTATTTTATATAGAAATTTTCACATACTGTGAGCATAATTAAATAAATGTGCATTGCAAGAATTATATATTTTGTTATTTTGGTTTTAATAAAAATGAACAAGCTAGGAACACTTAGCAAAAAGCAATGCAGGAAGGTGCTTTGTAGATTATTGCTTGAGGTATTTAGCATGTATAGAAAGTTTTTATTTTTCTTCTACAGTATTATTGAAAGAGTTTATGAGGTGCTTTACAAGTTTCTCATGGTTGAAAGGCTCAAATTGACTCTGCTAACTTACCTCCCATGAGACATTCTATACTGCATAGGGTAGTAAATTTTTACAATCAATTTACTTAATTAATTTAGTAGATCAATTTATTTTTTTTCTGTGATGTATTCCTTCAAGGGCTTTAAATTTCCTTCTTTTTTTTTTTTTCCTTTTCTGACTGTATTTTTTTTTCCTAAAGCTTTCATGACTTTCACTTTGATATTTATTTACTGAATGTACAGACTTATCACTTTAATACATTATTCCTTTGTGGTTCTAATGGATTAAATTAAAAATACATGTTAAAAAGTGTTGCAAGTTGCATGCCGATTAGTATTGCTCATCAGGGGCTGAGGAATTTTATGGCTCTACTTGAGACATGGGTCCACATTCAAAAAATCTGAAAGACTTCGGGCGGGAAGTCACCTGATGTGTACATTTTCTTAAATATTTTTTCCTCCCATTTAATTTCAATTCTGAAAATATGTACTGGTGCACTTTACAGCTTCATCATCACTGTTTTCCCTGCATAGGCTTCTAGTTTTCTAGCTGTACAGCAGCCATAGAAGGAAGTCAAATGAACTCCTTCCATATGATTCATGATATACTATACACATTAACTCTGACACAAACTTCTATATTTTGACATGTTTTTCTGGGTGAAAGAGATGCAATGTTTTGTTGAAGACATAAGAACAAAATTGTTTCTTTGTAAACAGTTATTCATTCGGTATGGGTTGAGACTAGTAAAATGATCCGCTAACTTCCTTGCAATTTCTTTACATTAATGCATTTAAAATCACATCTATTTTAACTGATTTGTTGTATAATTTAATTTCAGTTTCTGTCCTTTCCACCACATGCCAGGTCCCTATCTATCCCTTCACTTCCTCCCTCCCCTGTTTCTACATGCTTCCTTTCTTGTATCTGTTGTAAACTATATTTTCTTATGACACCCAGGACTTTAAAGATGTTTTGTTTGCATGGTTGGAAATCAAAACATGTTTTGAATTCTTGCATACTACCTCACCCATTTTACATCTTCTTTTTCACCAGTTGTGGCCAAGAGTGTTTATCCATATTTTTAATTGCTGTGTTTAATACTGGGAAGATTTATTTTAATTAACAGACTAGATTAACTAAGTGCATGGTTGGAGATCTTTTTCTCCCTTTAAGAAGGTTTTCATGACTTCTTCAAACCCTGCCTGCCCAAAATCATCAGGGCATCATCCAAGAAAAACTTATTAGCTGGCTAAGCCTGCCTTGTTCTAAACTTGTGTGTGATAGATGAAGGCTTCCATATAACATTAGCTTAAAACATTAAAGGCTTAAGAAGCATTTCAATCAACTTCAATATTTCAATTGATATGCCTGAGTAAGCTGCCAAAGCGTATTATTTAGGCGAAACCTTTTTATCTGGCTACATGAGAATGAGTGCCATTGACTGAGTAAGATAGATTTCTCTGTTGTGTATGTCTTCAGAAGTTTGTAGATTTACGATTCGTGTCTTGAAAGCCTGAAACATTTAAAACGCCAGTTGTTTTAGGAAATTCAGTCATAGATTTTTGTGCAGAAATTGCAGGTGAGGTTGGGCTTTTTTCTGTCTGAAGTGATACTGTCAGAAACCTTCCTGTCCGAGGACAAGAGGAAGATGAGTGTCCAGCATCTCTATGGCAAATGATGCTTATAAATAAACCTTCATTGCTATGAAAAACAAAAGCAGTTTGCACAGAAAAAACCCCTCTTCTATAACAATCTTTCTACACCTATAATGTTTACAGAGAAACTTCCTGGGAAAGTTTAGGCAAGCATGTGGCTGAAAAACATTTCTTTCTGAAAGCCATCTGTTGTAAGAGATATAAAGAAAAGTCAGAACAAAAATCTGATTCAACTGAATTTAACTACTTTTTGGAGGTAACTATAAGTACTTCTCTGAATTGGATGGTGCTGGCGGCTCATGCGGTATTCATAACTGAATTCTGAACTGGAGGAGGGGGGTGGATACGACATTTTTTGCTTCCTTGGGCAAACTTTGTTCTACGTTCCTGTCAGAATAATTTTAAACCCACATCAGGTAATTTAGCACAGATTAATCTTTCCCTTCTATTTAGGAATCTAGCAGACTGTTGTAAGTAGTCAGAAAGAAAAGCTTTTAGAAATGAGACTAGAAATGCTAGCTTATTATGGAGTGAATCATTTTAATCAGGTGCTGGAAGCATTCCACCAGCCCTCTCTCCACAGCCCTCTGAGATAAGCTCATGGAACTTCTTTTGCTGGGAGGATGACATATGGGAATAAAACAATTCTTTTCCACGCCATTTCTCCCTCTCTTGCTTCTCACCAAAAAAGTTTGGTTATGCAGAGATCACTAGCAGTTATATCAGCATGACCTGGTATCCAGGCAACCCAAAACCTTGTCAGCGGTAACAATACACAATGAATAACTCCAGGATGATGAAAGCAGGAGTCTCATTTGACAAGATAGCACCTGTTTCGCTCTGAACAGCCAGTGTTGAAATAATGATGGCATTAGTCAGGGGAATACAAGAGGTTCAAAAGGGTTTTTGTGACTTTGAAAGCGAATTGCAGCACAGGGAGCCGTCACCAGTTTCCTCCTCAGAGATGGGTTGTTATGTCTCCTATTTATTTGGTAGCCAGTTTTTATGATTTTATTGCTCCTAATCTATTCCTGCTCTCAGCTACAGCTACTTACAGACATGCATAGGCTTACGTCTCTGAAGTAAACAGAGTCTCTTCTATATTGAATGTATCTAACAATGTGAATTATAATAAACTATGTGAAAACTGTGGTATGTAATGAAAAAATGATTACATTGTTGGCCATGATTTTTAGTGACTCTCCCCGCGATGTGCCACATGACACTTCAGTGATCTCGTGTACCTGGTATATTGACTTTTCTCCTACTTGAGTATTACTGCTTCTGTCAGATGTCAGTAAATCTTCTGGACTGAAGAAATGCAAAAGGAATAAGGGGAGTATTTCAAAATACAGATGTGGAACAGGTACAGAGGGGACTGAAATGATTCAAAAGACTGAGATCTGAAGAAGCAGTAAGAAACATGAAAGCAACTTACAGCAAAAGAAACAGAAAGATGGGGAAATTATAGAGGCAACTCAGTGGGGAAGCAAAATATGTAAAATTGAAATATTCAGATAGTGGAATAAAGCAAGAGCCGTACACTACAGTGGGAAATGATATGAAAATGAATTAATCAGGCAGCAGAAGTATTACCTTAATGGAATTTAGTTAGGGATAGCCCATGAAAGAGGTTTGATGGCTCACTGGGGTGGGAACCAGGGGCTCAGAGGGCATCTTACTTCTTGTCATTCACTGAAGCTTAATCAAGGCTCTGAGTGACCAATATCATGTACGTATGTTGACACTTTGGTAAACTGTAAGAAATGAGTTTATGATGTGGGGTATCTCCAGCAGATAATAATGACAAATATTTTTTTTAACTCTTACTAGCAGCTATGGACATGTAGGAAATAAAGCAGTAGTGAGAAGCACCATATTCCACCCAGACATTATAATCTATCTAATTACTTTTTTCAACAATAAAAAAAAAACAGGCAGAATCACAAAATTAGTAATATAGTGTACTGAACTGTAAAATAAACATAAAATGGAAACATGTATTGAACAGAAAAGTTGAAGAGGGATAATAAGCTACCATCTCTTTCCACTTCACCACTCTTTAATGTATCTCTTACTCAGAAAAGTTAAATGATGTGAAACTATTTTATCTACAAAACTTGAAACTGGAAAGTTAAGTAAAATGATTTATGTTTGCAATGGAAAAGGTTAATGTTAAACTAGGTTTTACAATCAAAAGAATATTGAGAAGAAATAATAAAAAAACTCCTCCAACTTATTTCTTCCGCTCTTGTTGTCTGTCATCCCCATTTGGTTTCACCCAGTTCCACACCTTTCTGTCTCTCTGACTCTGTCTGCTCTTGGCCTCCAGAATCCCTCTGGAAGCTCATGGCTGATTTCAACGAAAGTTGACAGAGGAGAGATGTCTTGAATTCTAAAAAGTTTTGATGCTAATGTGAAGCTGGATGGAAGCCAGAGACCAGTAAAGCATCTAGTGTGAGAAAAGCTACAACCCTTTTTAGACATTAGAGTATCCACGCGGGAGCTCAGCCTGAAGGTACAATCTAAGAAGAGACAAGGCTTCATTAGTTCCCCTGCTTTTGGAGCTGATTATTCCCTTTTAACCTGCTACCTGGATTTTGACTATTCTTTTGTACTTTAACCTTTTGTTGTGTTTTTTGTTTGGGTTTTTTTGTTTTGTTTTGTTTTTCCTCCTCTGTTCTCTGTACATTCTAAACAAAAGTTGTCTTTCATCAAACAGTGAGGAGGATGTAGGTTTTGTACAACCAGAAATTAGAGTGGTCAAAAATTCGATGTTGGCAGCCCAGAAGACTTGGGAAGGTGAACAGAAGCAGCTGAAATACTCTGGCATTGATACATCAGGAACTGGAAGGGGTTTGGAACAAAAGGATCTCACAACTACACATATGTACATAGGTCTGTGGTTCTATCAGTTCTCGAAAGTGTGAGGTAAACATAAGAATGGACAAAAAATGTACAAAACAGATCTCTTTTGCAAAGGTGTCTTAATTTTGTCATTTTTCATCCATTAGTACAGCTTCTTATGACCACATCACAGATCTTTCATCATGTTCTACCACTAGAAAAAGCAACAATCCGAAGCATCATATGTAATGCTCCAGCATTGTCAAAGGACTTACATTAACAAAACTCACCTGTATCGTCTCATACTCTGCCACCTCAGGGTACAGAAAGGACAGTGCAGAATGCAGGAGGATTTCTGGGACTTTAGGATCTAACGGATGTGTTTGGTGTTTATATGTTTGGGGATACGTCTGGACGTTGTGTAGCATTTCCCTTTTTCAATTTTAGTGCTAGAGTAGAAGGTTATAGTAATGGTTTGGTTTGGAGAATTAAAGGTGAGGTGGCATAACAATGGAGTTTTCTTCAAATTAGCAAAAATGTGTTTTCTTACAACAATTTTTTCATATTGCCCTGTCAGTGACTAAAAGAAGCTTTAAAAATGCATTTACCACACAGTTATAATGGTAATTAGTGGTGAAAAAACTCTCCAGATTTTAAGGGAGTTTAAATTTAAGTGTAGAAAGATAATGTAGCTTTTAATATACTAGAACTTTTAGGAGGAATAAATGAATGGATACGCAATTGTTGCTTTGGAACTTTGTGATATAGTAAATCTCAGTATTATACTCATTGATATTGAAGATTTCTTAAACTGAGCAAACTGTAAAGATTGACTTTTCTCCTAGAGGGAGTGGATTACGTTTGTCTGTTATTGGAGCTGAAAATGCTGAACGATTTCAGGGATAAGCAAAGAGAGGGGATTTTGTAGATGAGTTTGCAAGCACTTCTGTCTTTAGTGGACTCAGTGGAGCCACAGGAACACAATTCTTTGCAGTGTTGTGAGCTTCAAGAGTAGCTTAATATCCAGGCGGCTTTATGAATCTGCATTAAATTTTTTCTGATAAAAGAGACAATGTAGAAGTCTTGTGGTAAAGAGAGAATTAATTTAATCTATTTTTAAAATGGAATCTTGCTAAAGAAGCTGAATGTTATTAATAAAACAGTCTTTAGAATGATAATTGAATTTATGAGCTATAACTAAAAGAAATTCTACATTAAGATTCTTGACTATTTTTTCCTTGCTTAAAAAAAAAAAAAAAGAAAAGAAAAGGAAAACTTGTATTTTTTTTTTGAGGCATCCACTGATTCCACTGAGTTGGAACTGGGTCAGTCTCCTACAGTATTGATCAAATAGCAGATGACTATTTCCTTCATTCAAATGGATCCAATGTAGTCTGTATTTTGGTAATATTGAAGGTAGTCTGACACATTAATGGGGATCTTTATTAAAATTATGAAATTATTTTCATTATTTTCAATTAGAGATAGGACAGCTGCTGAGTTTCACATTTTTCTGCCCATTTGTTTGCTAGATGCAGGATTGAACAGTTTTTAGTTTTCAGCTTTTACACAGGAATGGATTCTCAAACTTTATGATGTAATTTTATTTATAGTGGTATAAAACTTGAATATATCTTTAAGATTGGGAGAAGCACATTTCTGTCATTCTTTTTATAACATTTTTTGTCATAACAATATTTTTTCACTATTTACTTATAAAATCATAACAATCAAATGTTAAAGCCAAAGGAGAAAACCTTGAAGTAAATCTTTGTTACTCATTTTCTGTAGGCCAAAGAACAAACACGTTAGTTGACAATTAATAGACTAAAACTATAATTCTCAAACAATCTACATGCATAGTTTAATGACATTACTTCAAGAGGGCTTGCAGGTGTTTGGCACCTTTTAGGCTTCTAACGACTATATAAAAGAGACTAACGTTGATATATGTTCAGAGACTGACATCACTGACAAATTGCCATATTTTCCAGTAACAGAGGTAACATTCTTTGTTGAAGACTGGCATCTTGCCTTGTATGAACAAGCTAACCAGAACTTTCCATGTACAGAAAATACTCTCAGTGTGTAATAAGATCAGTTTTACCTCCTTAGTATTTCATATACTTTGGTAATATAAAATATGCAAACTAATTTTTCTTCCATCCCAGTTTGAATGCTTTGTGAATTCACGCTTCAGTAATCTGATCCATCTTAGACATACAGTCCAAATATCATTACCTACAAACTGCATGTCCTCCCATTCCTTGGATGTTTTATTTTAAAGATTTGAGATTAGAGAGTTAGCAGGTGCTGCGGGGATGGAGGAAAATGTTTTTTTGAAATTCAAACAGCTTTTCCCAACGCAGCTGATGAAAGCTTTTTCAGAATCAGTTCTTCCTGCAAACTGCCTGCCTGTTTTCCTCACCTAATTCATAGTGAGAAAGGACTAGAAATGTCTGACCCGAGAGTTTGTTAACTATGCTTTCTTCTAGTTCTTTTGCACAAAAATATCCTAGAAAAAATTACCAAGTCTTTAAATCTGACCACTGAATTTTGAAAGTTATCTGTCTTTAGGTGTTGCTTCCTGTTGGCTACATTGTAAAGCACTGGAGAGAAAATATTTGTCTGTCTTTTGGGTCTTCCCACCCAGTTTAAAGTCTGGGTGTTTTTAAGTTCAAAGATTTGATCTGGAAGGAGCTTGGGCAGTACAGAGAGCAGAGTGGTGTTTCACAAAGATTTTATTTTTGTTGTTAAATGGTCACAAATCATGTGCAGACCCCAAAGAAAAGCACCTTTTCCTTGGCTTGTGCTCTGAAAGACAAGATTTTGGGGGTGGGAAGAGGAACTGCCACCAGAATTGTGAACTTTGAGGAGGATCTTCTGAATATGATTCTGGGTTCTCAGGAGATGGAAGCTAGAGCTAAACTTTATACTGGAGTGTTACTTGAAAACCTAATTTCACATATGATGTATGTTACTTTGTTGGGTTTTTAGTTAAATAATGCACAGCAACCTTACAAATGCAGACACCATATTGTTGTATTCTGTTCTTGTAAATCTTTGTGCTCGTTGATACAGTATGTTAGATTCCTTCCATGTACATCAGTGATTTTTATTGCAAGGAAAATACCACTTTAGTTTTTTGAGTGTGCTTATTAAACTCAGGTGTTCATTCTAGTATTTTGATCCAGTTTGAAATCTGTATACTGGAGAGGAGTTGTGAATGGTGGCCACTTGTTTCTGCATTCCCCTTCTGTAGAATTGTCTTGTCCATAAGGAAAAACAGGAAAGCATTTATTTAATATGCTTTTCTCTGCTGACAAAATATACCTCAATATGTAAACAGGAACTCTTGAGGGTATATATCTACAAAAATTTATTTCAACCTTAAAAATATTTTTCTTCTTATCCTTACTTTTCCAAAATACATTGTAGTCTTGAGTAGTATGTTCTGATGAGCTGTCAGTTAAAAAGTGATTAATGTCTTTTACCTTTCTACCCAGTTCTAAATAAATCATAATACTTTTAGTGATAGTATGAATTTATTCAGAAGAAATCACTGAAGAGTAAGACTAAGTAAATATTTTTTTTTTTTAGCTTTCCTGAAAATGTTTGTCTGACCCTTGTAGTTTAGTTGACTATTGATTCTGTCTTCTGTTATCTGTATGTATTATTTCACACAGCGCATAAATCTCTACCTATACGTTAATATTATTCATAATTAAACTCTAGAGAGTTGATGAAACTAGGGATGTCTAAATAGACATGTTTTTCCCCAGTTAATATTTTCATCCTGATTGACAGTGATAAGATTACCACAAGGAGGCTGATTACAGGCAAAAACAAACTCAAAGAAAAAGACACTTTGAAAGGTATAGACCACCACCATGTTGGCAGGCAAGTCAATTTAAGTTACTCTTTCTTAAGATTTGAAACTACTAAAGTAAGGATTCTCCAGAGACTGACTGGGCTTGTTTAGAAATCTTCTTGAGTCCTAAGCTGTGCTGTGAAGACACACAAAATATAAACTGACCTTAAAAATGGCTGGAATATAAACTGGGTCCACTCTGTTATTTATGAGACAATGGGACTGGTTAAGGAACAAGACACTGGATGACTAGAAAACATATATTTCTTTTTTTTTTACTTGAACTTAGGAACAGAAACGGTTTCCAGGAGCAGTAGAGCCATTATGACACACTGTTTTCCAAATGCTATGATTTTTTAAATCCACTTTTGTAAATATTACAGAAGAAAAAGAGAAATTTGGAACCATGCTAATGATTAGCAGTGCAGTGAGGCCATTTACTTTTAAATAACGAGTTAGATATCCAGTTACATGTACCAAACATTGGTATTTTGGGTATTTATTGGTATTTATATTTAATAAAAAATATGTTGGGACATACGATGTGTAAAATACAGTTGTATGCCCCAACATATCTATATATCAATATCACATATACATAAACATATGTTTCAGTAAAGTGTACCAACATGGTCCATCCTTCTCATCCAGTGACTGAAAATTAAAATTCAGTCCAAGGATGTCCCTCACCTATTTTTAATTTTCTTCTTAAGGCCTGAAGTCCAGATGAAAGTAACTGAAATGTTTGAGTAGCAGATTCAGTAAGACTGTTCCGTTTTAGTTGTATATAGTTGTCTGAAGCTATTTGGGAAGGACTGAGGATATGTATTCCTATGTCTGAAATCTCTCCTGCCTGCTGGTTTTGCCTATGAGGCAGGCAATGCTTTATCTTGTGTCTTCATAGCTTAATATTTCCCTCAGTTCTCAGACCCTCTGCTAGAGCTATCTGTTTTAGAATAATAGAGCCTTTAACAGGCACGGTGACATATGCGTGTGCATCTCATATTCTTACTACAACATGAATGATATTTGTCTGGGATTAAAGACATTAAAGGCTAATTTTGCTTTGTGTCCCACACATACATTCTTTATTGTAAATTGCTTCATACCATAATCTTCAGAACTCAATTCCGCATGACACTGGCAGCAGAAAACTGATGCAACATTGCCATGCATTTGGAGTAAGTGCAGCTTTTACCTTCACATGTTCAGTTATTATTAAAGCGACCTGGGGACATGATATAAAAATGAAAATTTGATTAATTAAGATGTGAGAGGTGAGACAATTATTTCAGATCACATATGTCCTTTCCTGCACTTGAATCACACGTTGTCTTAAAAAAGAATTGTATCTGCAACATAAAGGGTGAACGTGAAAGCCAAGCAAAATTGGAAATGTGTAGTTTGACTTCCCTCAGAACTTTGGTTTCAGAAGAAGGATGACTCTTCCATGTCAGAGTGAGACCAAGATGACAGTATATTACTGTCTGAATCCCTCTTTAGCAGATACTTGTAATTTTATTAACCATTTTTTCCCAGTTGTAAATACCATCATTGTCAAAGCAGCTGGAAGTGTGAACAGTAGCAGAGGAAACATAATATCTTCTGGAGTCTGAACAGAAAAGCTGTTACTTTGGAACTCTGGAGAATACAGGCTTGTATTGTATAACAGGATTACTCTATATTAACTGGAGCGTTGACACCACTCGGAAGCACTACTCTAAGAACAAATAAAACATCATAAAAATAAACTGCTTTAAAATTCTTGCAAGTGAAATGTTTGAAAATAAATCATAATGGTAATATAGAGGAATAATTTATTGGTCAACTATGTCTTATTTCTTCATTGAGGCTTGCCTATCAGTGTGCTTTGACAGCAGGTTTAATTAGAACAATTACATTGCTGGATCATATGATGTGAGTTCACGGTACTAGGCACAATATACTTATAGCAAGATACAGTCCTGTCTCACAAAACTTCGTGTCAGGAAAAAAAATAAATCAGGGTTGATTATAGTAATGGTGTACATGTAATTTAAGTTCCGTACCTTTGTGTTGTTATCTTGCACATATAATTTGCTCCTAGACAAACCATTTTTCCTCACAAGTAGCTTTCAGTTTCCTGAAAATTTACAACAAAAATGTTTTCTCCCTGCATGAATGAGTAAGGATTTCACATGCAGGATTCCAGCTGCCTTGAAAATAGATTTCCTAGTGCTGATATGTCTTGTACCACTGATGCAGTTATCTGTGAAGCAGTAAATATACTGCTATGCATGTATATTCTGTTCTTTATCTGTTTTGTTATGCAATACAAACCTAGAGCATACTGAGATTCTCTTCCTGATGCTTAACTACCATGATAATGACTGTGCTGGTGAGTGTCACAGCCATTCTTCTAGCAAAATTACACAACTGATAAGAAATCTCAGTGATATAAGGCGGTTCTTCTAATAGTGACTATAATGAGGAGAGATAAAAGGATCTAAACACAGTCTTTAGAGCTTTGTTCACTAATTTAGCCAAAGTAACATAGGAAATGCCTGTAAGTAGCATATAGTAAAATGTGAGTGAAAAAAATAATTTGAATACATAGATAGTAATGGGGTTTTAGAGTTAGATATTAATACCAGTATAAGGGAGGAGAATAATCAGTGCTTTGAAAATATGAGTTCTATGCTCAAGACTGTGATGTGAAGAATTTCTCAGAGTGGCAAAATAGTGGCTCAGTGGTTGTGCCAGAGTTCGCTACGGAATACTTTGCAGACAGGGATATTGCACAGGTGTAAGTAAGCAGTGTTTAGGTATCAGAAGGTTTATTGCTAGTGAGGATGAAAAAGAGGCAGGAAAAGAGCTCAGCTTGATTTTCAGCTTAAGTTTGAATTTTGCTATTCATGATCATAAAACAAATATGTTTTCCACTCCAAACAGAGCGGTTGTCATCAGAGTGTAGCTGACAGATATATGTTTGGTTTTGCAGGGTTGACAGATATGTTTGGTGTATCTTGTAGCATCCTTTTTTAGATTAGAATAGCATTTTATATAAAAATAATGAGTTTATAATTATGTAACATAAACAGAATAAGGTTGAAGGGTCCATTGGGTTTCATTACTTCAAAGTGCTGCAATGCTGGCACATTATAGACAAAATTTTACCACTAAAAACAATTCACATGAGACATTAGCAGGCAGGAATACAAAGTAGCTAAATGCTCTTACACTAAGGTATCTGTTTGTTTTGTAGGCTTAACTTCCTTGACATTGAGGAGAATTTGGCATCCCTTTTGAAGAGGTGCTTTTAGTACATGACACTTTAATAGAATACCTCAGCGTAATATTAAATTAGCAAAGACAACGTTAAATTATTAATGTTCTTTCCCTCCTCCCTTTCTTTTCTGTCCTTCTGCCCAAAGTTATCTTGCATATTGACTTTTATGAAATAAACATCCAATCTGTTTTACAGTGTGGTTTGACATCCATCGGTGAAATAGATTTTGAATAGAAAAAGTACAGATGTTAAGACTGCCAGGTTGTCTGTCTTAGGCTGGAGCTGTGAATTGCATTAGGATTGCAGTTGTTTGAAAAGAACCTGTAATAAATCCCCACTCTTGTGTGGGCGAGTACTGTAGTCAAATCTGTCTTCTGTGTTATGGTATCCAGGATTACAAATGATCCTAAGGGGCAAAAAGTGGAGATAACATCAGCTGCTCTTGTAGGTCTCAAAAGTGGTGTGTAGCTGGTGGTTTTGATAGCATCAATGCAGTATACTGAAAAGTTTTAATTACAGCTAGCCTCTGGAAGCTGTAATTGTTATTTATATTCCAGAAGAATGTTATACAGTACTGGCAGTTTTGAAAAATACTCGGTAGTATCTTTCAAATGTGTAAACTACGGTCACTTGATAGTAGTGTTTCTCCATTATTATAAAATACTGTTATGTGCAAGAGATAAGCCATGTGTTGGAATTCACTAAGTCTTTGATGTCTGTGAACTCAGTAAGAGTTTTTAGTCTGTGCCAGAAGGTGAACAGTCTAACACTTGTGGGAGATAATGTGTAAAAATAAATAAAAGCACAAAATTTTTTCCCATATAAACTTCCCTACTGTAATGGTTTTCAAAGTGTGCTGCTTTTCAGTGTTGCTCAAGCTATTTTCCATACCATGCTATCAAATAGGGTGATGACTTTTTATCACACATCAAAAAACCACATTCCAGTGACATAATTCATCAGCGAGAGCTGTTTCGGCAGGTTCACTACAAAAAGAGCTTTTTAAGTAGATAGAGCTGATGTCAAAAGCCATCTCACATTCATCTGCTATGTAGAGAAAAGAACTGTTTTCCCTTAAACCTCTGGAATTTTTCTGCTCTTTTAGGTTCTTTGTTTTCCTTTTGTTATTTTTTTAATTAATTGTGGATTTGTTTTACTACTTAGAATTGGAAATTGTGTAGTGGCCATTAGGGCTTTTGACACTCTTCCTCAAGATGTCTCAGCCTTCCACTCTTACTGGATTGCTTATTTAAACATCACCTTTTTATTTTAAAGAACGTTGATGCTCTAGATGCTGATGAGTTTCTAAAATTGAATTTTAATTAAATGGCCATATAACTTACTGAGGATTGTGATATGAAACAATAAGAGGTGATTTTAACAGAAAGCAGAGAACTTGGGTCTATAGAGTGTGGGTATGTGTTTAAGAAGAATAATCAATGTTTTCTTGAATTAAAATTAAAAATTAGAAGAATATAATCTTTGAGTCTAAGACATGCTTGAAATATCTGAAGTTTATGCAGTTTATTTGTTCATTCATTGGAGTGCCTTGCAGTGCACAGAAATGTACCTCTGATAAGCAGATACCTTGAAATGGCGAAGTTTGAATCCTTTAAATATTCCTCCCTAGGTCAGACAGGGTTTTTGCTTTTAATAGTGCAGCAGTAAGGACGCAGAACATAGCCCCTTGTTTCTCATATATGATACAATCATCTTGTATCAGATTTGTTTAATATCCTGATCGTGCAAAGTATTAAATGTTATTGACTTCCTTTAAAGTCAGGAGTTGTAGCATCTGCCTCTAATTATCCGACAACATTTTCAGAATTCTTGTCAAATTCTGCCTTAAAGGAATGATAGTTTACAATCAGTTTTGAATAAAATGTTTACTCAGTCTCCTTTGCCATATCTTCTTCACCACTTATTGTCTATAACGTCATGTTCTCTCTTGCACCTTGTCTTAGGAGACTTAATTTACATACACAATAGCAACTGCCTGCTGTCTGTTGTGTGTGTTCTGCATACATTTGGATGTTGTATGAATGTATGTGCTAAGTAGGATAGTGACTGAAGCGTAATTCTCATTTTGAAACGTACTAGGAAGCCAAAGGATGATCTAGGAACCCTGGCAGCAATTTAAGTAAGTTCATGTGCTGTGCCTCAGGCAAACACTGATTAATGAAATGTCACAGAACCTAAGCAGCTTCAGAATCTGCTGAGGAAGGCTGTTTATGGCAGATACATTGTGTATTTGGACATTAATTGTCTGCAGTAACAGTGCACCGGAAAGTTCCTTACACTTCTGTAATTCTAAGGCATAAATATATATGCAAGAAAAGCCAATATGTGTTCATTTCTTTCCACATGGAGCACTAGGGGCCATAGGTGAAGTGATGCTCCTTACCCCTAGTTTTCCAGCCCTGCCCTTTTCTATTCTCGTGTATTTATACTTCCAGCATATGACAGGTCTGACCAATTAACGCTTGGAGTCAAGCAGCAATGTCTGCTTTTCAGACGTGTTCAGAAGACAGATAGGCTTTTGGGGCTCCTGACAAGATTGTTGTGGCACAGTTACTTTCAAAAACAACAGTAGTAGAAAGAAAGTAAATGTTAGAAGAACCTGGAAAGCTTGACTTATTGCAGTTCATTGCTTGTGGCCTTTGAAAGCAAAAGCTAAAAGGCCTAGCAACTGAGGGAGCTGTGATACAAGATTTATTCTGACTAACTCTGCATCTATAAGAAGTTGTTCCTAAATTTGTAGCAGTCTGAGCTTTTCCAGAGGCAGGATGAGCTGATTCAGCAATGAGCTTAATCCTGCATTTAAACTGAAGAGAGAATTTATTTCCAGTTATTGGTGAAATGATGAGAATCTGTACACTCCGTACTTTCTGAAGTATCTAATTAAAAAGGGGAAAAGGCAGATAGCTTGATTTTGTTACAGTAATAACATTCTGGCTTGTCTGTAAGACCAGCTATGTGTTTGCCTTTCATCTGCATGCTCTGATCAATATCTATAAGCCAAAGCAGTTACTTGAATCTCTGCAGAAATCCCCTCTCATGCCTGATATTTCTGCTTCCAGTCTTGAAATTGAATTCCTCTCAGCACGTTTAATAATTGTATCACAGTGGCTGCACGTGGATATGGGTGGTCTTCTGCCTCTTTCCTTAGAGATTTAGGACTTTCCTTTTGCAGGCCAATTTCCACAGGATTTCCAACTTGTAGTATTTGCATTTTAAAGTCCTGTTTAAATCCTCATTATTTAGTTCTCCATTTTTCATACACAGCTACAACTTCTATTTTTGCTATCAGAAACCAAGATCTATAAGACATGCTGTATGTTTGCAATACTAATTTTTAAAAAGACAAGTGCTGGCCAGAGATTTTAGGAAAGTTTGGATATTTTTGTAGGACGATAGAGAAACACACAGATGTTTGCATGTAGCTGCAGGCCTGCTTAATACCATGTAGACAGTGTGATTGTTCTGTACTCCTGTGATCCACAACACTTGCAGCAATCATTTCAACCATTAAAGCATTCCTCAGAACTTCCTCTGAATAAAGGTTGAAGTAGTGAAAGCAAAGAAAAAATGTGTAATGAAGACATTAGGACCTGTCCTGATAAAATTGATACTTATAAAGAGAAAACAAAATGGTCGGCTCATGTGCGTGTCACACTTTCAGATCTATTTATGCAAGTGTTTTCAAGCTTCTGAATTCTGCTTGTGTATCGAGTGGTCAAATGAAGCTGGGCCAATGTCAGTTAGGAGAACCGAAATTTGGCTTTAATCATAGGAGACACAACTGGCATTTGCCCTATTTGACAAGAAATGTATTGCAATTTTCCATTTTTATTTCTGTTTTCATCAAGGGATTGGATTAACTTACACAACCATATATCGACGGCATACATATACATATTGCTGTCAGCTGGTGTGCGTAATAGACGGTAGCAAAAAAGCCCAAAACATTAATCATATTTTCTAGCTCTGATTTTGAGAATAATTATGACTTTCTTAAACCTAAATTCAGGAACAAAACACTTATTCTTCCATGTTAGAAAAAACTTTCCAACTTTCTCTCTTCTATTGTTGCTCAAAAATAACTTTTTATATCACACTTAGGTGAGCTTTCCCTGTAACACTTTATAGGAAATACGTTAATTCCTTTCCCATGAAAAATTGCCAGTGATGGCCCCTTTGTACATTGGTGATATAATTTTTTCAGGACGTATACAAGAATACTTCTGACCTTGTGTTTTCTGACTGAAATCAGTATCTTTAATGAGGAGTAATAGTTCTTTTGAGAAAAAGTTTGCAAAGACATAATTTTTTCTAGATGGGGCTTCACTCTCATCAAGCAGAATAATTTCAGCAGTATTACACATCATCAACTTTGGATGGAGTTGCTAATTTGCCATGAGATTTCTAATAATTCCACCATACTGTTGTATTTATTAAAGCTAATATGTATTGCAAAATGCTACTGACAATTGCAGCATCATATCTAAATTTAAACTTCTTTAATGCATCCTGTTTTTCTTCTGCCTATTTTACACGTGTAACTTCAAAATAATATCTTCCCATTTGCCCCTATTAACATTGTACTTTCTTAATTCCAAGTTAAACCAGCCTGTGGTTTTTGTAGTCATGATGCTTTGTTTGTATATTGGTGCTAAAAGTAAATTTAAAAGGGGAACAACAGAACAGTGGCATTGAGTGTATTAAGTAATTTTAAAGAATAAATGTGTAACAAAAGTACTTATTCAAGCCCTTCCAGAAAATGAACTATTTAAATTTATTTCCCACAGTAAGAATATTTGAGTACTATCTTTTCAGCAGCTCAATTGCAAACACCAGAAAGTGAATTGGAATGCTTCCACTTATGAAAACTAAGAACAGTCTTACCACATGAGATGCTTTCTGTGGAATGCAAATGTTTACCATACATCATTTGAATTTTTCTCATCTGTGAAATATTTCATTGAAAAAAAAAACCAAACCCCACTCATCAAAATCCTTCTTCTTGAAAACATCTAGAAGGACAAAACAAGCAGTCTGGATTATGGCCATACACCATTGCTATTCAATAAAAGTCAAACTGCAAAGACTGCAGTAAACAAAAAGTTATCATACAACCAATTCTAATATCAGCAGTATCTAAACCATGGAAAGTTTTACAAGTTTTACAACTGCTAGCTATCTAGTGTATAGATTGATATTATTGCCCTTTGTTGGGTGGATTTAGAATTGCTTAATTGATTCATTGTCTCCATAAAGCAAGCAGCTAATGAAGATTTTCTTATCTCACGGAACCAGTGCTTTTGAAAAAGAAGGATCCCAATTTGGTCTGTCCTGATGCTTTGAAGTTCTGAGTGGCAATGTTATGCTGCATAGTGACAGACGAGATATTTTAGGTGACTATACATTTTTTTCATTAGACTTGGAGGCATAAAAGAGGCTGGAACGAAGCAACAAGTTGGAGCTGTTAGTTTCAAAATTGGGAGAAGGAGACAAATCAAATGTATGGCTTGGTGAAAAAATAGTTTTTCTATATTTTTAATCAAATGGATTTCATATCAGTATACTGCATAATCTAAGAATTAGTTCTCCCTTTCTACATCTACTTCCTGGAAAACCCTGATAACAGAGATATTTTTGGAGCACTACATTCTTGAATTAGCAGATTTTTTAGAGTTCTAAAATAACATTTATGCAATTCAGTCAGGTATAAGAAAATGTTTTACAGAAACAGTGAAGATATATAATTGAAAGTGCAATATCCTACAGTTACATATTGTAGGAAGAGTAATGATGCCATAATTTTGTCAAAGGTATGATTAGAAAAATCCCTTTTCCATTCTATATCCTTTTCATTTACAAATTTATTTACAAGGATAGTATAAATAAATGCTCATAAATGCACAAATATGTAGTACCATTCTTGTACTTCTTAAGGTAAAGCTTAGATCTGTTAAACTTTTATGAATGGTACACACTCTGCACCAAGTAATACATATTTATGAACAGCACACACATTACTAAGTAATATGCAAAATATTCCACAATTATCTGCATGCCTTTAAATATCAAGTGGTAGAAGGCCATGTAACAGGCTAACCTCAAATATTACAAATATCACTGTTAGAAAATGTTAAAACATTTATTGTGTTGCAAAAACCTATCCACCAAACAAAATGCCACTTTTGTGACCCCAGATATCAGAGCTCACTGGGAAATGGAGAGGCTCTGCAAATAAGATTGCTCTGCAGTGTCATGCTCAACATCCTTTTCTTAACATAAAAAATTCCCACTCCTGACCCTAGTGCACTTGAAACTTTATAGGAGATCATTTGAACAAGTAGGCTTCTTTATATGTGTTTAGTTATGTAATTCTACTGAATAATTATCTGTGTGTGGAATTTGCATTAACATTTAGTATACAACTCATCCACGTGTTTGGGGGGGGCTATGTTGCTCCTATGCTGCTGTTCTTTGCTGCTGTTCTTTTCCGCATATAGCTACAGCGAAGCTTTATCAATGTTTGAATAGTTTTCATAACTCTAAAGGCGAACATCAACTGGCTTTTTTAAAGTTTGAGAGCAAGAAACTGATGGTCAAGAGACCCCAGGCAATGCTATAGAGCACATTCTTTGCCATGTTCTCCTACTGTACTGTAATGGCAGAAAACAATAAAAAATTATCTTCACATCTGTCCCTCCTTCCCAACATTTTCTAGGGCAGGGAAAGAGAGACCCTGGCTTCCATACATGGGGCTTGGTGTGTTCTGGTCTTCTGGCATCACCCTAGACACACAGAAAACTCTCACTGGTTATAATGTTCTTCATTCCCTCTGTCCTGATCTGGAGAGTTATAAAACATGAGATGAAGAAATCTCTTATTTTTAGCAGCCACTCTAGCAAGCATCTAAATCTTTTTCTTAGGAGCTCCCAGAGTCAGAGGTTTTACCTTAGGACTTCTGTTGGATGACTGGCGTGATCCAGTTGGAGAACTGTGAGCAGATGCAGCAAAGAGGAAGCGGCAAATGCTCAGAGCACCCAACTCTGGATTGCTCACAGATGCAAAAGCCATGGAGATATGGGGAAGCATTATCAAACATGGTTTAGCTTCACTTCAAAAAAGTAAAGCATGCATTGAGAAGCTTAATTTAGTTCATGTTAATTTTCATTTTAACTCAATATCCTTCCAAGGCCACAAACCATATCCTGAGGATCAGAAGTGCTCTCCAGCTAGCTAGAATGATAGAGCATTCAGTGTTGCTCAGATAATAAATTGGAAATAAGTAATAATAAAAAACATGAGAACATCACGGTGCTTTTGAAAACAAGCAATATTCCATCTTTATTACATATGTAACAATCCCTCTTACTCGATGTCATACCTTAAATATTTCTTAATCAATTGGCCAGGTGAAGTTTATCTAAGTTACGTAGAGGACCTACTGAACAATTTTGGAATGAATGCAGAACGTGAGCTGGGGATGCAAAACACCAGGAAATGTCATGCCTATTTTTAGGAAGGGGAAAAAGAAACCTGGAAACTAAATGTCAGTCCGCTTACCTCTCATTCCTGGAAAAATATGGTAATAAACAACCAAAGAAACTAATTCTAATTTACTAAACAAAAAAGAAAAGTCATTTAACAACTTTTATATATATATATATATATATATATATGTCTGAAATGGATGGTGTTGAACCCTTCTGCAGTTTGGTAGCAGGCTCTGTGGATATGAGTGGAGCAGCAGATGTCATGCATCTTAATTTTGGCAAGGCTTTTAATACTGCCTTGTAAGTTGTAAGAAAGTCTGGTCTACCAGAAATTACTAGGAAAGGGATAGAAAACTGGAAAATTGTACTTTAAGAAGAGTTATCAGCAGTTCACTGCTACAGTGAAATAAGTCAAAAGATCTGCAAGATTCCCATCCTGATAAGATGAACCAAGTCGCAGTCTTGGAAGCTGTTGCTTCTGGTTTGAGTTTGCAGTGATTAAAAGGTTAATATTTGGAAAAAGTCAAATTTGGAGTAAAAAAATTATCAATCTTACAACAGCCCAATCTGTTGACAAAAAAATTAAATAAGCTGGTTTTAAATGTCAGTATTTTCTAGTATGAAAAATAGATACATCAAGTAGTAGCGCTCTCTATACAGGTAAGGATGCAATGTGCAGAATATAATAAATCCATTGCCAATATTTACTGTACTAAAGCCTCAATGCATACTAGAAAAGTCTAATAATTTTTCACCTATATCTTTATACCACACTGAAAACTATATGTCTGGCCCCTGTTATACTACATTGCATACTAAAATCTGTCTTCTTTATACGGTTGCTGGGTGCATAGTTTATAGAAAAGTAGTTTAGTAGAAACTACTATGTTTTATGCTATGTTGGCACTTAGTGAATCATGCTTCCTGCTATTTCTTATTGCAGAAATATATCTTTTGCTTGTTTCTACTGAAGAATGTTTGCATGCATCCGAAGCTTTCCAGACATCTCAGAGACCTACTACAACCAGTGTGATTGGAGGCAGCTACTTAGCGTTAATTCTGACAGATGATAATACAGACCATAGCTGCAGTTGACCACTCAGAGGTTACATTTGTTTTCTTGAGGTCAAGATGATGGATTATTGTTTCAAAAAGTATTGAAAATTGGCATGCAGTGGCTGTAAACATACACAGTTTTCAAAGCTCTGAGATTTAAATTGCAGAAGAGTCACAGAATGTTGTCCATCTATTTCAACTGCAGATCCTTAGGACAAAAATTATGTGTAATTTCTTCTTAATACATGAAAAATACCTGTATTTTAAGGACATTAAAGGCTCTGAGTAAGCATATAATCATTAAATATTCACAGTGTACAATGTTTAACGTGCACAACATTGAATATGCCAAAGAATAATGCCATAATTATAGCTCCTATAATAATTATGTTTTATTGTGGCTTCCTTACTCTTTTTATCCCACAGTTGGTATAAGCTTTTAAGCAGATGCCTTGGTTTTGCCCTTTGCAGCTTATAGGCAGATCACTGCTGTGTTGATTCTGCAGTCATTGTCAGCTATTCAGCAATCTCATTTTTCTTTTACTGTTTTGGCAGAGATGAAATGCGAAGTTTTTAACCTTCCACTTTCCTGCTACTTATTTGGCTGTTGGAAGCAAAGCTTAAAGCTTAAATAGGAGAGCAGGCATATCCTCAACAGTATCACATTTTTCTTCTCCCTAGAGTTCTTGCAGCAACTATTTAAAGAATGAAATGCAGTCAGTGTGAGGACACAAATAAAAGGACTAGAATAGAACATATTTTGAGCGGTGCCTTTTTTAATTAACAATAGCTTAGATTCTGTAACTCAGACCTCCAAACAGAAACTTGTTTTGGAGATACAGACTATATTATAGATTTCTTATTATAGATACAGGGTATCTATGGATAGATTCTATAGATATAGATATCTTTCTATATATCTATTCTATAGATACAGAATGTATATATATTCAATATATATAGACAATATATCCTGGGATCAGAAGTTTATGCGGACCTGTATCCAGGCATGAAAAATGGTCATGTAAGCATGGATATCAGTTCTGGATCTTTCTGCTCTGAGATGATGGGAGCACTGGAAATTTTCATGAAAGGATAGATTATTATCCACAGGACTCAATGCAGTGCTGTGCACCATAGTAGAGCGATGAAGAAATAAATGGGATCTGGCATGGTGTGGACATCTTTACAAAGGTTCCTCCTAAAAGACTGAAGCTTATGTATCACTGTTTGTTCTGTGTGTCCACATCTGCCTCTGGTTTCTTTCTGCAAACTCTTTCTGAATCCATGGGACAAAATTAGCCTCACTGAGCAGAGGGTACAAATAGAAGTTCCCACTATCTTTGTGGGAATCAGATGCAGGGTTAGAGGAAAAAGCCCTAAAGAGGTACCCCACTGCTAGAAAGCTGGCTGCCAGCTGGGCTCAGCTGAGCTGAGCTGAGTTCATCAGCTTGCAGTTATCTCCAAATGAGCTGCAGGTGCTGCCACTTGCTCAGCCACACAGTGGGAGGAGGTGGAGGCAGCAAGAGCTCAGAGGGTCTGGGCTGGCTGCTGGAAAACAGGAGGGCTGCTTGTGGAGAGTATCAAAGGCGGAGTGGAAAGTCTTCCAGGGTGTTTTATGGCTGAAGGTAGCAAAGGAGGTTAGTGGGGCTGTAGGGTCAGTGTTAAAGAAGATAAGGGTTTTGTTTGAAAATTTATTTTTTTTTTTAAAGTCATGGTGATATTGGGAAGATTTAGGGGCATAAGATGCAACTTATGAGAGAAAAGGCCTTGTTAGTTCTGCTACTCAAAATGTCATGTTTGTCTTCCTAGTGTCAGGTGCTGCTTTGCAAGGCAGACTGTATTTTTACTTCTGCAGTGTGGTGCAGTAGAGCAGCTGTTGTTTTAATGCTGACTGGCTGGCCCCTGCACCATGTTACCCTGTCAGGTAATTTCAGTTGAACAACCAACATGCATAATTTTGTATTTGTTGGTACTATGAGTAAATGTTTGCAGGAAATAATGGGACTGTGGAAATGTTAAGCATGTAGAATTACAATTGTGTTTCAGCAAATGTTTTATGTTCGGTTTTTCTTAAAGTACATTCTTGGTTGAAAGCAGTCCCAAGGACCTGCTTTAAATATACATTAAGTGGATGAAATATGGTTTAAAGCAATAAAGCATTGAAATTCAGAGCTCTGGGGTTTGCTCATCCATCTTCACAGGTCATCTTAACATTATCCTTTACATATTGCTGCAGGCTCCTGTAAGTGGGTTCACTGGCAGTTTGTCTTGGGGTTGGGACATGTAACACAGACTGAGCAGTGTGGGCTGTGCACTTAGAGTCACCACTGTGTCAGGGGCTGGAAGCGTGTGTAGCAGAAAATGATGACGGGGTGGAAGAGTAGGGTTTCTGTTGCCTCAACAACTCTAGTAAGCCTCCGGCTGCTTTATATGGGAGAAGGAGAATTGAGTTTCTTAGGAAAACACTTTATATTACTGTTGTTCTTGCCATAGAGATTACCACCAAATATTATTTTGATGTATCCTCGAGGCATTGGAGATTCTGCTTCTGAGTGGCAATAGGAATGTAGAAAAAAAATTTCTGTTCCCAAAGTGTTCAATTTTAGTGGAGAGTTTTTCCTTTCTGTTTCCTGCGCTATTGAAGTGAGGAGTTTCTTTAAATTGACAGTCCCTGTGCTGCTTTAAGAGGGAAACCAGAGAGATGGTGTTAGTGGTGTTGGTGCTTCTCCTGCTCTTGCAATGTAACTTGCATTCTCTTCTCAAATACTCCTTTTCAGTCACCACTCTGTAGTGAAGAATAAAGAAAGAGGGAGGAAAGGGTTTACTTTTATATTCAGGACCTTTTGCGTGAAGTCATCTAAGCTCTTAACGCTGAAATTATCTGTAGAGCAATATTGTTGGGTCTTAAAACTTGATTCTGTGATTATAACAATCCCTACCTTCATGTAGGCACTATTAGCTTATTTGAGGCACCAGGGAACAGAATTCAAAGTATCTACTTCAAAAACTCAGGCTGTTGAATGAGCTGAAGGAGGAACCTCAGTACTTCAGTTGACAGAAAGATCAATCAAGAAGCAGCTCTGACACATCTCCTGAGATGCAGATCTGTGGTTTTTAGTGTGGATATGTGCCCTCTCCTCTGCTTGTTCTCAGACACAAGTACTCAATTAGAAATGAGCCATGCCATGACTTTTTGTTTTTCCCAATTGCCTCTCTAACTCTGTGGTAAGTGTATTGAGCCGAAGCGTAGACTCATATGTGTTGAGTAACTGTGAGCTTGCATTCCTGTAAAATCCTTTTTGCTTTAAGAAAAGTTAGTCACTAGGTATGTGTTCTGCTTCTGTGTTAAATATTAAGTACTTGCACAATATTCTTTTGCTGCCTCAAAACAAGGCTACTATGTGAACTTATTTATGTCCTTTGTGTAAAGACTCTTATCAAAAAGTGGGGTTTTATCTTATTGAGTGCTACAAAGATGCTAGAAGCTGTCTTTCTGTTTCTTTATTATTAAGTTAAAAATACTTGTTGCAGATGATAATTTTTGTGATTGTTTTATATGATTTGGGAAGGGCTGCATTGTAACCAAATACATGTTTTAGTTTTTGGATAAAGAATATATGGGAAGAAAACAGGAAGTCTACCTAACCATCCTGTGTGACTGTCTTGTTCCATATCTCCTATTCGTTAGCTCTGCTAAAAGATTTCATTCGAAAGTTTGTACATTGCTGTCGTTGGCCTTATTGCTGTGACTCTCATTCAAACCTTTTCTGTCGTTCTTTTGTGCCATATTTTCATTTAAGGAGATAAGAGGTTAATTTTCGTATTTCCTGTAGCAAAGTAGCCTGCAGGATTTATTTGAGAGTTGTTTCTGTTTTCCATCTTCTGAGTTGAGTAACAACAGGATTAAGAACTTGGAAGTTAAAAAAGTAGACGCCCGCCTAATTAAAGGGATTGGCTGTCGGGGTTGTATTTTTCTTTCTCATTAGCATGCTGTTCATTCTGTTTTCTTTCCCTATCTCCCTGTTCCCTACACACTCGGCTTGTAATAAAAGTTGGTTCTTGAATGTAAAGAAGTGTGTTAATGCACCTGGGAAAAACATGTACAGGAAGGAATTGAATTTGTTTCTATCTAACGTAGGTAAGATATAATGGAATGTTTCATTGTTTATCTTTACAGTAATAATCAAGGCATCCTTTCAACACTCATAAGGATTATTTAAGAAGAAAATTAAGTAAATGTATTTATTTGTTTTCAACAGAAAAACAATCTCCTATTTTAAGTTTATACCCCTGCAGCCAAGTGATAAGGGCATTTTAATGTTTTCCTGCATCTATCTTTCCATTTTAATGTGTTGCAGGATTAGGGGATAGCTGATGCTGCCGTTACGTAAATGTGAGCAAGTAGAGATCCTCATTACAGAGCGAAGTGGATAAAAAGAGTCAGTAACTGAAGGTGATGGAACTGTTGTGTCTACTGTCCATTAACTCGGTAATAGCACCTCTTCTCCAGATGAGGGGAATCACAGGGAGCAGCATTTTGCTGCGTTGCAGGAGCAAATCCCTAAAACCTCTGCAGCAGAAATGTCTGCAAGTAAAGAGATAAATATGTGAAGACAGATTGCAGCAAAGACTTTGGGGGCATCAGAGGTTTTCTGTTCTGGTCTAACTATTATGTAGAATTACTTGCATTGGCAAGATGTTGAGCATTCTGTTTACAACCCCAGGAACATAAGCTAGGCTGGTAATACGCATGCGTCTTTTCCAAGATTTGTGAGTTCTTTGTCATGTAACTCATAGCTGAGTGTTTCTTCAGCACTGAAAATAAAAATGCTCTGCAAAGCATATTGTAGCTATAAAATCAAAGAAACCAAACTGCATCTACTGACACTTCAGGGTTTCATTTGCCTGCTCAATAGGCACAGTGTTTATGGATCATCCAGCAAATGTAAGCAAGGCAGTCTCTCAGATGCATATTTTCTATTGCTCTTCATTAGAGGGAATGTGTGGTGCTTATAGCTTCAGTATCGGAGGGAAGGGGGTTGAAGTTCTTTGCCTTCTATGTTACTTCTGGGACTATTTCTAAAGTAGAAGTTGCCGTCATTCTACCAGAGGAGTGGCAAGATTTACTACACAAGCTTTGGCCTTCTGACTTCCTTAAGCTTTACAACCAGGAGTCCTGAATATATGTTGCTGCTCCACTGCAAGGAAATTTGTGTCATTAGACTCAGAAGTAAAATAAGCAGTAAGTCATACAAACACACCCGTGTATTGATTTCAAGTAACTTAAAAATAAATGGAGTTGATAGGTTACCTGTCTTCCTGGTTTTGGCAACGCTACCCAAGTTGAAAGCAAAGAAAAATCTATATGGTCCATTGCTCCCTTAATCATTCATTATTTACATTTTAGTTGGCCACTGAAGTGTTCTTTATGAGTTTTGGAGTCAAGGTCTGTAACTAGGTTTCAAATATAACATACAAATGGATCCCAAAAGGGACCTATACTTCTGAGTGTCTAAAGGCTATCTTCCAGGACACTTTATTTTAAAAGATGCTAATGTTCACATTGAGGTTGCATAGATTTTAATATATGTAGTATTACTTTGCCTGGGAAAGGGATGACCAAATGGTTAGGTTTAGGTATAATTGCATTTATCTTCTCAATTTCTTACATAAACCCTCTCATAACTTTGCTTTCCACCGTTTAGAATTCTGTGGCTTTGGTACACAACAGCTTTGTGTATATTTGCCTCATCTATTAGGAGGTATTTCTCCTTTTCTTTCTGAAAAATTTTCAGCTCGTATTGTTTCTGACTAGTAATGTATGCCTAACTGAATAGATAAAATGCTATTGATAGAGCAATATTTTCCAGTTGTTTACTGTGCTCTGTTTTGGATAGAAGCCATAACATAAAATGCGCCTGTGATATTACGCAGTTTTCTTTGTATTCCAAAGTTTCCAGTATTTGGCTTCATATGTATGTTCAACATATGGTTGAATTATCCAGCCTAGCTTTTCTTTTATGCCATTGCGTGGCCTATTTAAGACAGAAATAGGGAGTCACTGCTGCCTTTTAAATTTCTGCTGAAGTTCTGTTTATTTGTGGGTTTTTTTAACCAGTGTTTTCTTTATGTTTTATTGTCACTATCTTGAAGTGCTTTAAAATGTTTGCATTAATGGCACTAAAACAAAAAAGTCTGTGATGGACTGACTTGAAATTTCTCCTTCTGTATTGTTTTCAATAATAACCTGGGTTTTATGGAGTCTGTGGTAGACGTGTTCGTTACTAAATGCATCTGTGCTTAGTATAAGGGGATTCTGCTGGAAGAAGCAGTGCGATACCATGAGTTACTGGAAGACTGGTGTTTGGGAAGCAATGCTCACCTGTCCGGTGTGTATAGTTCAGGAGATGTTAAAGCAGTTAAAAACTGGAAATCAAGGCGTTGCTTTGCCTACAGGTGTAACAAAATGCCTGATAGTCAAACTGAAACACAAGGGGGGAAAGTAAAGAGTATTAAGATTCAGTACTTACATAATCCTCTACGTCTTTTGAGTGCTAGAGATATTAACTATTTAAGCCCCTAGATAAATTTTTCAGCATAAAAAGAAATACACAGGTGTGTTATCCTTTTTTTCTCTTGGCAAAACATACAGACCGAAAGGCTAAATAACTCACCCAAGGCTACACATCACTGGCAAAACCTGGATATACGTGGCTCCTGGGCCTGTGCTCGATTCATGCTGCATAGCAATAGTACAATTCTTAATGGCATGTGAGCAGAAGTAGCTACACAAAATCCTTATTTTGATGTAGACAGCAAACCTAAGATAACATATAATAACATCGTACAATGAATTTGCAGCAGTAACACAAATGTGTCTCAGCAAACTGCAGTACTACATATAGATGTTAGCTGTTGTATTGATCCAGGCCACTAAATCTTTTAATTATTTCTCATAGTAAAACTTTTCTAAATAAATTGCTGTAGCTACCAGGACTGCTGCTCTTTGGCAGCGGCAGAGCTTGATGTTTGAGTCACTTGCTACATTTTACCATATCCATGCTCTCTGTTTAAGGATTTGGTACTATTAAAAGGAGACGTAATGCATCTAAAAACTAATGGACTACTAGACTGTTAGTTCTGGAGCATAACATTCCCTGCTACTCCTTAAAACAAGTGTGTAATAAGTATTTTAGGAATTGAGCAGTTAGTTTGGTACTGTCCTCACTTGTAGGGCTAGTGTGATAAATTTGGATGTGGTGTTTCTAAGATTATTTTTTTTTCTGGTACTAGAAGAAAAAACCTTTGGCTGATGTGGTAATTAACAGTCATTACAGCTTCTGTCCTATTGAGGTCTTCCACGTGTGTGGCTGTTTGATTTTCTCTGATATTCAGCTGCCATTGGGTTTCATGATTATAGCCAGATGAATTCTGACAATGCTCTGTATATCAGTTTTAGATATACTCATGTGCATGTATTTAGCTGGTGAAGTACTTGTTTCAACTGAGAAACCTGACAAACTGTATTAGAAAGGAATTTGCATTGACCTGTCTGAGACTTGGAATTTTATTTCCAAACTGTGGATACTTCAGTTGCTGTGAGACAGATTTCTGAGTCCCTGAGACTAGGTATATTTATACAGCAACAGCTGTGCCAAATCTTATTCTCAGCTACACCTGTGTGAAAATGGGGATGGGTTTGAATGAGATATGTGTGGAAGTGGGAATAAACAGCAGAGATGGTGCTGAGGCAGATTCAGGAATGTGAATAAACGCTATCTAAGTAGGCACAGTTGCAGCATGTCTAAATGTATCTGTTAAGTATGTTGTTAAGAGGCTGAAGTTTTCTTTGTCATTGTTGTATAATCAATTATCTCTTCAGTACATTGCCCTGTGACAGCGCTGTACCGCTACTAATTTGTTTTATAGTTAATGCTGTTCACACTCATGCCTTACATTGGGTTTTATTCTGTAGCATATATCTTACTGAAATAATGGGATGAAGCTACAATATTTAACAGGAAGTTATTTAATACTTGACTACAAACCACTATACCACATACCATTATGCTTATGTGCTTTATCAGAAGTGAGGATATAATTTAATAACAGAAGTTTTCCTTTCACAGTGATGGGGAAAAAAAAAAAAAAATCAGCATTTAAAAAACCCACAGCACCTTGAATAATCATTCAGGAGAAATAAAAAGTGGAGCAATATTCATGTCTGTCTGTATCTGAAAATTGAACTATAAAATCCCAAATGATTACAAATAGTCTTTGTGCTTGCCGTCAGTGAAGTCAGCCAGCTGTGTAGATCAACAACCTATGATACTTTTTAACTGCAATGTTTTGTTTAAATAACCTGTTTATATTAAAACACTTCCACTATTCTTCTTTCCAGTGGTTGCTAGCTATGTCCATAGCAACAGATAGTGATGTCACAAGTGGAGGTCAATGTGTTGACTATATGATAAACTGGAGAGGGAGAAAATAGATACTGTTTACAAATATCTTGAATGCAGTAAGAGTTTTATAAGAAGAGGTGACTGGAGAAAATTGACTTATTTTATTCCAAGTCTTTGGTTTCTGTTGTCAACTGAGATGTGTATTTTATCTTGAAAGTCTGGATTTTTCTTCTAGTTTGAGAACTGCTGTTGCTGGAGTAGTTCATCCAGGCACCCATCAGTATTGTACAGTAAGATAACACGCAAGAGCTGTGATTTAAGCGTACAGGTTCTTAACATCAGCTGGACTGTCTTGTGGCTTAAAATGTAATAATAAAAAAAATTACAAAACCAAAGGAATAGAGTTGTGTGATAATTAAGTTGCATTAAGTAAAAATTGAAGCTGCTGAAAACCTGGGGGAGAAAAAGAACATTTTAACATAAGTGGTGTACTTATGAATATTATTTCTTAGTTTGTTGCTGTAATTGCTTGCTTCTGGATTGGTAGCATTGTCTCTCACTGCAAACATCTCTTTCATGATCAGTTATGTAGTGATTATCTTGGGGTTTGTTTTGTGGGTTTTTTAATCTCTAGACCAGCAATTGCTTGATATGAGCATGACTTTAAATATATATTTGGGATAATTCATCTGAGCATCCTTTCTGGGAGCCTCTATCTCCAAAGACTAAAAATAAGCTTTTCCGAGGGCAAACTGCTAAGATTTTAATAACAAAACTCAATATTTGATGATTCTGCTTAGATCTGAGATACTTTTTTGTAACAGTCCTATACATATATGAAGATAGTTGTGACAACTTTTTTTGTTTTTTGAGTATTCTCCTATGCATCACGTTTTATAGATTACTCTTTGGAGTTGGATGGTGGAGGTGGTTGGATGGTTCTAGTGTTCTTATGGGGTGTTTTTGAATCTTTTTGACTTGCCCACATGTTTAAACCTGATAGCCAGAACTGAGTGGAAGACACACTGGGTGAGAAACAGGGTTATTTCTTAAATTTTCCAATGATACTGCTGTTTGCGCACCCTGTTGTGAGGCTTGACTGTTTTGCAGTCAGTTATTCCTTCTCACATACAGTGATTTGAACTTGTTCGTTGAACTGAAAACTTCAGTCTTGTGGAGACGCTTGAATAGGTCTTCTGCATTTGGAATTCTAATTCTGTCTTCCAGAGTCTTTGAGACTTTATCTACAGATTTAGTAAGTGAAATCTATATCCAGTCAACAAACACCAATGAAAATATTAAGTAATGCCAGGCCAGAGACAGACCCTATGGCTTTCTACCTTTTATAACTTTCCAGTCAGGTACCAGATCACTGATGATTTGTCAAGTACAGTTTTCCATCCGCTTCTGTTCCAGACTTACACTCACTTTACACAGAACAGGTTTTGTGTAATATGTTCATGAACAACTGTGGGGAATAACATCTATAACCTTACTAAACTAAGACCTTACAAGCTCCAAAACTAGTGCTAAAGAATAGGGAAGCCAAGCTTAAAACATGGAAATTCTGCCGCTTCTATAATTTCCTCCTGGAAATGTGTCTGCTAAACCTGTCAGTAGCTAATCTTCCTTTATTTCACAATAGTACTCAACCTCTGCCTGGCAATTAGGACTGTCTTGGTTATTCTTGTAACCTTGGGACGCATTCATAACTAGAAATCACAGTCACTTCCCAGAAGCACATGTTGTGTCATGGCATAGCTAAAGAAGCAATAGTATAAACTCACATCAATTGTAAAATCAATGCATTAATTTGTGTAGTTACACTTAATATTCAGTGACTGTGTAAGTATTACATTTTTATTAATAGATGGTTGATCTGCAGTAACAATATATCTGGAACCTGAAGAATATTTTTTGAAACTGGCCTCCAGTCACAGCTGTTAGTACTTCGTTGCTATGGACGTGTTGCTGTGTAGCACATACATTAATATTTTGCTCTGTGACTGAGTCCTGGAAAACATGGACTGTTTGTGGAAGATGCATTTAAATAATTTTGATTAATAATTTGCCATCAGAATTGGAAGACACGTGGGTGGTGAAATGCTCACTCTTAAGCCATGCATGTGGTACTCCGAGTTAGGATTTCACTTGAACAGCTGTGTTTTTAACTGCAGTGTATCTGTATGTTTTTTCCAAAGGGGGAAATCCATGGGGGAAGTCTTTCAGTAATTAGGTTGTTATTACTCCATAATCACTCCCTTTTCTACTACATCACTGTTACTGTGTGGTGTCTGGCTCATGGAGAAAGATCAGTGCTTGCTGTGTAATATGAACAGAAGTTTTTAAAAGGGGAGTGGAGGTTTTCTAGTAAAAATTATCTTGTAAAGAGGGATTGATATTCATATTAGCTGGAGATAATATTGGAAAAGAGGCTTTATGAAGGCCTTTGTACTAAAATATTGCATGCTGGTTCATAAGCAGATGGCAGCCTTCTAAGAGAAAGCCTAATCAGGTTACTCTATGATTTTCATTTTATGATGTTTTTATAACCCAGTATTATCTATTTATTGTGTAATCTGGTAGACTAATAACCTAAACAATATCTAACTTTTGGGAATTATCCACTTGTGGATTTTGGTATGTTCACATAATTAATGGAAATTCACCTATTTAAGATACTGCAGAGTTCATTTGCAGCATTTTAATAAATGATGCAATTTTTGGTGCAGGAAAACAATTATTTAACTCCAAAACCTTTGTCTTAAGTGCCTTAATAATGGTATCCCCTTTGGAAAATGCTCTTTGCTTCTAAAGTCCTGATTCATGTTCTGCTGACGTTTACAGAATAATTTCCACAAGCTTTAGATCAAATTTAGAGATTATTTGGACAATTTGGAAGGCTGCAATTAAAAATCCCAGAGTATGTCTAAGTGCTAAATTCTGTCTGTAATAAATGGAAGTGATGAAAACCTCATTTGGTGCCTGTTTATATGTTCAGATACTTAGAAGAACTGGCTATATGAAATGGTTTATCTCCATCACTGCTGCCTTTTCCCATCCTTTCAGACCATAGTCTTTGGTTAGGCAGCATGTCATAAACATAATTTGTAGTTTCAAAGGCCCAACTCTGCGTTCAGATCACTCTGTCTAGTTTCTGGCTGCTTTTCTGGTAAAGGTATCACTAAAATTCTTGTAGGACATCATAATACTGAACCCACCGTTATAACTGCTTACTACTCGCAGCCCTGTATGTTGCTGTTTGTATATTGGCTGCTGTTCCCTACAGGCTTCCACTGAGCTCCAGGGAAACTAAAAAAATTTTTCTATTAAAACCTATGATTTAAAATGGTCCTTTCCCTATGCTTAAGGAATCTTGAAGGATCGGTCTGCTTAGTTTAGTTGCTGGTGGCTCCTGTCTTGAAAATGTTAGATTAAGTTTGATATTGCTTTTAAAAAGCAATATTTAGATTTTTCATTAATTCTGTGCTGCGTATGAATTACTGACAGGTCCACTCTATCTGCTGCAATCATCTTGCTTAAATATGTGGGTAAACTGAGCAGCAAGGAATCAGATTTTCCTTGGAATTCTAGAGCAGTGCTGTCATAATTTAGAAGTTGGGCAATGGAAACAAAAAATAAATCCAGGAAAATGTTTTAAGCCACTTTTGGGGTGCTCTCTGCAGCTGTTGTGCAAAAAGTGGCTGCAGGCCTGGTAAGGGCTGGGGCATGAATCTTCAGATGGTTTAGAAACACTGGAATTAATGAGTCCTTAAAATGTGACTAATTGATTTTCTTGATGCAGAGATCATGCTTGATCTAAATAAACGTCCCAGAGTCTGCAGCCTGTGAAGGCTCATGTCTTGCTCTATACCTGTCTTCAGTTAATGAAATCGAAACATTCCATTTATCACAAAACTATTAAAATATCAATAACTCATTTGGGGTTTTTAATTTAACATTAATTTTACTATGTAATTGATGACTCCAAAGAGTTGTCTTCAGTAGGTGTTTCATTTTCTAATTTTTTTAATACAAATGAATATCAAACTTCTTGCACTATTTTGAACATGTAATTTATAATGCTTAGCCCTTCAGCACTGATCTCTTTTGGTTCAAATATGCTTATGTTCCTTTAATTTTTAAAACTAACTCACTTTTGACTCAAATGTTACATTTTTCTCATGGTCTAAAAAATATTTGTGTATTGTAATTAAAAAAACTTCATTTTGAACAATTTTCTTAATAAATTTTAATTCCCTTTGCTCTTGATCAGTATATAATATGTATAATGGTTTAAATGTAAGTATTTCCTGCCCATTTAATACAGATAGTAACAGCATGCATCTTGCCAGTATTCAAGGATCACCTTTAAAACTTTGGGTGCAGTGGCAGCTGGCTTCAAAGCAGTCTGTAGTACATTTCAGTATTTTCAAAGAATTTTTCTAATGCTGCTTTCTTTAGAACTAAAGTAGAAATGAATGTAAATGTCATTGTCTTTTAATATTCAATTATTAGTACTGTTTTGGAATTTTATCTTTATTTGCTTTATCAAATGTGATATTAATTGCATTTTACATCTGCACTCTGTAAATCTATCACAGTTTCTTTGATGAATTTTCTAAGTCAATTAAGCTAGTACAGGTTCATTGAATAAAGCAAGAAATCATACTGTGATTTTTTTTTTAGTAGCTTTCATTATAAAAACCCTGTCAATAAAGATAATGTAAACAGGATCTTTAACTTATGCATGATGACTGGTATCAGAACTGAAAATATAGCCTGATATATTTTTCAAGAGCTTTTTATATATTGGTATCTACTGATAGATAGCTTTATAGAAATTCAGTGTTCTTTGTATCCACATTAGGAAATTGAAGTGATATGAATAAAATACACGCAGCCTTTGAACACTGCTATGTTCTCACTGTAATTTTCTATGTTCCCTCCTATGTATAAAAGCTAGTATACTACAGTAGGAATGTGTGATTTCCCCTATTGCTTTAAATGCTTTTTCAAAAGCAAAATAGTTGTGAATTATTAACGTTAACCACACCATGCCAAAACAGGAGGAAGAAATGCAGGAGTGTTCATTATTGATTGATTAGTGTGTGAATACTTTGACTTGGCACTGACTCTTTTTGAGGCCTATTGATGTATGAACTTCTTTCATCCAGTATAATAATTTTATATGTTGTTTCAACCTTATGCTCAAGGATATGACTAATAGCACAGCTGAACTCAGTGGGGCTTCTCATCAAGTAATATAAGTGAAGGTAGGAGTCTCTTGCTCCAAGTCGTGCATTCAGATTTCCAAGTTTGTGCCTGTCCCAGTCTGCATTGGTGTCAGCTCTTTGCTCCACAGGCTTTCTCTGGAACTTTACATGTTCTTTTATTCTTATCTGGTTTTTGAGCTTCCTGTGTCCTGTTTGGTTAAGCCCTTAAATTTTTACATGTTGTCTCTAGATGAAACCTCTAGCTTGTATAGTCAAGCAAAGACCATCTAATACATGTAAAATGTGAAGTAACCAACCCTATTGCAGTTCAAATGGGTAACGCTGCCTAGAAGGGAGTTTACAGAGGCATTTGTTATGTAGCAGCCCTAAGCAAGAATTGACTTGTGTTATACAGTGACATTCACTGACTCCTTCAGGCCTACACTTGTGCTAACTATAGGGTTGTGCTTTCCTACCTGTTTTAGATTATGACAACTCTTCCCTCCCTATCTACATGCAAAACATCTGGGTATATCAATTAGGCTCTTAACTTGCTGATGTTCTTGTCTGTGATGTTGCAATAATTAGTGATGCCATAAATACGGAAAGTTTAACTTCTGAGGTTCTGCTGCCTTTGATTTTTTTTTTTTTCCTCACTAAACTGTGTGTTGTTATTCCCTGACTGTCAGTCTTTAATAAGCTAGCTTTCATTTGTTGAGAAGGTTTTCAATAAAACTGACTTTGCTGCATACTGATGTTTGCCAGGACTGTCATCAACCCATAATGATGCAGTTTGCGGGCTATCGGTCTTTGTTGTCATTTGCCATTTCTTGTGTGACTTCTTATTGCCATTTAAACTGTTTTAGTTTCATATGTTGTAGCTTTCTGCATGTCAGTATAAACATCTTACGTAATCTAAACAGAGAAAAGGCCCAGAGGCATCAAATATCTTAAGTATTACTTGTGAATGTGTTTGAAATCAGGCTGGTTTTGATTCCCCAGCATCTTGGTTTAGATGACCAATGAATATCGTATCAGTCTGTCAAGTCTGAAGTGTTGTACAATTTTTGCCTGGTGGATACCATTCTTCTGGTTTCAAGGCAATTCTTTCTTTCCTAAATAGAGCCATCACACTGGAGAATCAGCTGGTGATCCTTGCAACATCACTGACTGATGCAGGAGGGTACTATGTCCAGGCCGTCAATGAAAAGAATGGGGAGAACAAGACAAGTCCATTTATTCATCTCAGCGTAGCAAGTAAGTATCCAAATTCCAGAAAAACCTGCTGTTGTACTGAGGTTTAAGACAGTATTCACAAAAGTCTGCCCTAATAAAAAGAGTTTTGCTAATGAAGGGTTGGAACTTTAAAGGAGGTCAACTTTCCCTGCTTGTTTTGGAGCATATTGAACTCCTTGTGCAATAAGAGGGACCTAAGAGAGTATATGCCCTCGACAAATCATCCTCAAAGCCTTTTTCCTGATGGTTTATTTTGTGCAAGGCAGGTACATGATGATATCCCTCGCTGTTTGTTGTGAAGTTGTGATCATAATTTCTTTTTAATGCAGGAGTTTAATGTATTGTTTTTCATTGTGCGTAAGTAAACAAGTCGCTCTTCTGAGTGCGGTTTTATTAATGAGTCTATTCCCAGTCTGTGGCATTATTTTTACCGGGAGTTATCACAGTGTCCCAGGGAACATGCATTTCATTGTTATTATTTTACATTGCGCAAATTGTATTAACGCCTACCGTTACAGACATATTCCATGAGTAGATTTCACAGTAAAGGGGAGGGAAAAACAGCAGAGCAATGGGGTCAGAAAGATGACTGCACACTAAATACACGGACACGTGTGTTCAGCAAAAATATGCACATGTAACTCTTGTAAATGTGTTTGGTTTGTATGAGAAATTAATGTTCTATTATATGTAGAATACTTTGACTTATTTTCTGGGGGCATTTGCTACGAGTGTTTTCAATGTAGCAGTGAGATAGGGGGTATGTTAGCTGTTGTGTGAATGTTTCTATTTTTGATTGTAGAGACAAGGAAGATATGATGGGGTAAATTATTGATGATGCTAGAAGCTTTACTGACCGGCTAGTCTGATGGTTTGGGGTTCTAGAAGATGCAAGACTCGGGTCTGGGGCAGTCAGCATGATGAGATGTCCAAGATCACTTGATCTTAGATACCATTAGATCTGAGAATCCCTAAGGCTCATTTTCTTATAATAGCACAAGATGGGAGTCTGGGTTTCTGGGCAGGAAATCTGGTAAATTGCTTTTGGAAGTATGCTTTTTTTGTCAGAAGTTCATAAAAAAACATTATGTTCCTGTGAAACATTTAATTTCTAAGAAAATATGATTTTTCTTCTGCTAAAATTCCTAACCAGATTTCAAGGAAAGTTGTTATTATATAAGTGATGGAAGCCCTGTTATTAGGATCAGGGATCACTGAAGCTGAAAGCTGTATGGTAATGGACAGCAGAAGGGACAAACCTGTGTTTTCTTCCCAGATATGTTTAGAAACTAAACGAACTTCTCAGGGCTTTTATATGTATCTTTCTGAAGTGGAAATAATATTCCAAATCCAGTTTGAATTCTGGCTGTACTGTGGCATGTAAATTGTAAACATTATTATTTCTGACAGTATAAAAAGGTTTGCTAACACTTTAGTAATTTCATTCTTAAAGCAAATTTGTATTGTTTGTATTATGTGACCAATAATGTACTTCCCCCTTTAATTTCATATCTTAATTAATGCTAGAAATAGTCTGTGATCATGCATGCACAAGAAGTGCTATGCAAAGCAGAAGGTAATACGGGCATATGGAAACGAAAACACTTCAAAAAGCATAATGGCTTGATACCATGAATACAAAGTCTATGTGGAATCTGAAAAATAAGATCAAATGGATAAAAGTAAATGAAGAGTGAGGCAAGGTGGAAAGCCAAAAATGGGTTTGCTTGTTAAAATTAATGTTGACCAATGAGGTTTTTAAATTAGCATCTTGATATCCAGGATTATTAATGCTGTGCATGCATTGAAGAAAGACACTGGCCACAAGGCATTACAGTGTCTGTAAAGTAAATGAGATTAATGTGGTCATTCTGAACTTTAATCTAAGGAAGAAACACATGTGATACATTAGATAGAAATTAATAAACCTTTTTGGTCCAGTAACAGAAAATAATCAGGCAAAAAATACTGTCCTGAAGCAGTATGCAGAAAATGGTTGCAGAAAAATGATGTATTTCGGAAGAGTACTAAAGAATTCCAGCAAGAGTTGGAAACAGGTTGTTAAATCCTGTTTCCTGTACATCCAGGTATGGAAGATATCACATTGAACTGCCACTGTCTGAATCTTGTCAGATGTTGAGTGATGACACTTGTCATTTTCCATTAGGACATATATAAAATTGAAAAACAGTTTAATCAAAATCAAATAAACCACAAGTTAAGTGGAATATCCAATCTATGTGTGAGTAGATTATATATTAATTATTGAGTACAACCTTGCTACATGACTCAGCATGCATATTGCCACTTTTATTGAGGTCAAAAGGGGGAAAAAAACCTGTAGATAATTCCCAGGGCAGTCATCCACTGAGAACAGTGTTAGCTGTGTTGGATATGTGTATCTTGTTATTCCTTGAAGGGTATCAGTGTCAGACTTGCTCCAGCCTGTAGGAAAAGCACATTTGCAGAATCAGTCTCACAGCTGAGAAAGCTGTAAGCGGTCCTGTTCTGATCTGAAATACAAGACTGACAGAAGGAGAAAGGTATAGCCCTGACCTATGTGCAAGATGAGTTATAGGGCCTTATAATGAAGGTTAAAGTCAGTGCCTTGAATTGTGGCTGGAAGTAAATGGAGTTTGAGCGACATCTAGAAAACATACTAAACTGTCCTTCAGTTAATAGCTATATTTTATACGTGTTGAATAAGATTGAGGATGTTGAACATGTTTCAAAAATCCAGTCTAAAAGCCCTAATTGTGATGAGTTTTCTGGTAGGGTTCTGAGGCTTAAATATAAAGACCTTTTATTTTTTCTCAGTCTAGCCCATAGCTCCTTCAAGTCACAAGCAGCATGAAGTCTTCCATCCACCCGTCGCCCCGATGACAAACGTAATTCATGGAAGCTGGAAAACAGCTTCAAAAAAAAAAGCCTTCTAGCTTGTCAGCCTTGCTTCTGCTGTGTTGGGGTTTGCTGTTGTCTACGTTCTGAGGTTGGTCAGACATTGAGAATGCCTGGCTTACAAGTGTGTAAATGCACTTTGCAGTAAAGATGTATTAGCCAATAGATATGGTCACTCTGTGAGAAGATCCAAATACTGAGCAGTATTTTCCCTTAACAGCTGAGTCCCTAGCTTGGTTAAACATGGGTGTTCTGCCTGCCTGCCCTCTAAAACCATGTGTCTGGATTTAAAAGTCTAGGTCACCAAATCAGTTAAGCTCACAGCATGAGGCCCAGTCCAGCATGCTTAAAACCAATGGTCTCTTCTTTCAAGTGGGCAGGCTTCTACTGATTGAAAGTGTATTACATCATTCCTGAGGTGACAGGCTCTGGTGAAATTAAAATGATGTCCAAAAGACAGCATATTGGGGGAGTAATGGCACATCTGAAATTAGTATGAGTTGTCCTAAATTTAAAATGTCTTCAAATCAGTTGAACTGTATACTAAGCTAATGAAAATCTTAGCTGCTTTTTTTTTTTTTTTAACCATATGTCCCAGCTTTCATGTAAATACCACAAAATTTTGGCTAGGAAAATTGGAAAATCTGTAAGTCAAGAGTCTGGCAACAAAAGTAGTAACAAAACTCGGTTTGCTTTTTGACTCAAATACATAACTTACTCCCTGTTGAAATTTCACTAGTAGTGTTTTCAAGGATTTGAGCATTAACTCCATTGCTGGAACTTCCTAACTTGACCAGAGGGGTGTGAGAATTAATCTGTCCCTGAGCTGTTGCAAGCTTCTTAGACGTAAATGCTAGTTTTCAATAAAAACAACTGAGAAATCTTTAATGTTCTTTCCTGTTTCTATCTATTCAACAATAGATTTTATGATAATATCTTTAATTCTTTAGGCTTTTTATTTCATGCCTGCTCTCCCACAGACAGACATACACCTCAGTACAGATGGTCAGTTCTCCTCCTAAAGACTCTGGTTTGTCAGGAGAATGAAGTGACATGCTTGTGATCTTACCAGTGTTGGCAGGACACTTAAAGATTGAGGGGATCATTAAAGTAAGGCCATACTATGTGTTCCAGCTAAATTTGTCTGAAACTCTGCACCAAACCTCTTGTGGTTGTAGTATGGAACTTAAAAAAACAAACAAAACCCAAACAAAACTCCAACAAAACTCATACATAGTAATTTGCTGTAGGTTGTAGCATTTATGTGTGAAGGTGTTTTGGGGGGAAAGGGGGAGAAGGGGTGTTAAGAGATTTTTAAGGAAACTGTAAGGATTTGTAGTATATAAGTCAAGAGTTTAAGAAGCAGGTGGGTTTTTTGAGGGAGGGGAAAAAAAGATTACAGGGAGCTTCTTACTACTCTAAGGATCTGACTGAGATATTTACCAAAATGTATGCAATGGGTGTCCTTGTTCCTTTATTACGTGATGATGTGGCAAGACTGTGGTACCACTTTAGAAGTTTGAAAAGCTCTGCTGAGATTTTTCTGTTGTTAAGTTAAATGCAATGCTGTAGCTGTGAGCTGCGCTGTTCCAGTCTTAGAAACTTTTAACAGTTTGCAAGTTGAAATATTTATGAAAAATTTGAGCAAGTGTCCCCCAATAAATGATTTAAATGGCAAGTTTGCAAAAGGTGGGTATGTGCAAGCTGTTCTGACAGCTTAGATGCTCCTGCTTCAATTGGTTTTGCAGCACTAATCATCTGGAACTGCAGTTCAGGGCCTTGCTTCTGGACCTTCTTGTTAAGCAGTGAAATATTGAGACGCATGTCGCTTCAATAGATTTATTAGTAAATTAGATAGTCTCAAGACCTATTCATAACCGTAGGAGATACAGAGTGTTCTGCAGACTGACGTCTTTTTCTGATGCAGGCTTTGTAAAAACAGAAAACAAGATTGATGAAAATTTTCAAAACCTTGCCAGCCAGCATTTCTGAGGAGTCAAAGATAATAAAGCCAATTATCATTTAACAAAGATAAATTTTTCCCTTGAGCACTGGCAATGCTTAAAAAAATACAGTAAAAAGAAAAAAAAAAAGTTGGGGACTGAAAATTAAACTCCTGGCTTGGTTGCATTGCAATTAATTTAAAATACGAGGGTGTCATGTTGTTCTGCCCAGCTTCCACTTGCAACAAGAAGAATTTTATTTTGTTATGGCAGACATTAACATGAGGCTAAATGGACCCTGTTTGTCTCTGGTCGGTGCCTGTTTTGTTCTTCAATTTAATGTATCACAAAATAAATTTTACAGAAGGAAGAGTCTCATTTCAGATTTTGCACTGCAAGTTTTCGTTTGTCTTCTGTTATAAAGGAAGGTTCTCACAATAGCACAAGATGTTTAGGTCACTTTCAGTATCTGTAAAAATGAAATATTTTTTACGTTGTTAGAAAACAGTGTGGGGGGAAAATGCCATATTACCTGTCCATGTATTTGGTAGAATATTACTTTTGACATTCTTCTGCCAGGTTAGTTAAGAAGATCAGTTTTCAGAAGATTCTGAGCAGACATTTTCCTCTCTGGAAGAGAGCATTTCACTCACATAATTTTTCATATTAACCATCAAGGTTTGCTCAAGTCAGCAGATGTTGAGGATCCTTCATGGATATGTCTGAAGCATACTGCTGCATGAATATTTCATAGCTAGTTCCAGCTTTCAGGTGTAGGCAGGAAAAAAGAAAAGAAATGGGCTGGCACCACAAGGGAATAAATATTTCTATTCTGAGGTCAAATTCATGCAAGCTCTGTGGACTTGTCAAACTGTTTTTAGTTCATGCCAAGGGAATATACTTCGCTTAACCTCTTTGGGTCTGTGCTGTTGAGGTGAAATTAGTGCCTCAGTGACGCTTTTTTTTCTTTTTTTGGTGGTGGAAGGAGAAGGAATGTGGGATGAAATGAAATCGCGTTTTTGTGCTGTGGTTGTACATGATTGCCCAGTATTTGCTTAGAACCTCAGGCAAGTCCAGTGTAGCACAGCTCAACCTTCTGAGCACTGGTTTTAAGTCCCTCTGAAATAATGACATTTCTTTCCTTCCCCATTTTCTACAGAAGTTTTTTACTTTCTCTTTTTGTAGCTGAACTTCCAGGAAAGAAAGCCCAGTGTTTGTCATGAATCACAGAATCATCTAGGTTGGAAAGGACCCTGGAGATCAACTAGTCCAACCATTCTCCTAGCACAGTTCCCACCTACAGCATATCCTTAAGCTCCAAATCGACCCTACTCTTGAACACCTCCAGGGATGGGGACTCCACCACCTCCCTGGGCAGCCCATTCCAAGGCCTAACAACCCATTCTGTAAAGAAATGCTTCCTAATATCTAGTCTAAACTTTCCCTGGTGCAACTTGAGGCCATTCCCTCTTGTCCTGTCGCTTTCTACTAGGCTAAAGAGGCTCAAACCCAGCTCTCTGCACCCTCCTTTCAGGGAGCTGTAGAGGGTGATGAGGTCTTCCCTCAGCCTCCTCTTCTCCAGACTAAACAATCCCAGTTCCCTCAGCCGTTCCTCATAGGACATGTGTTCCAGACCCTGCACCAGCTTTGTAGCCCTTCTCTGGACATGTTCGAGTAACTCTATGTCCTTTTTATAGTGAGGGGCCCAAAACTGAACACAGGAATCGAGGTGCGGCCTCACCAGTGCCGAGTACAGGGGTGAGATCCCTTCCCTGTCCCTGCTGGCCACGCTATTGTTAACACAAGCCAGGATGCCATTGGCCTTCTTGGCCACCTGGGCACCTGCTGGCTCATATTCAGCTGGCTGTCAATCACCCCCCCAGGTCCCTCTCTGACTGGCAGCTCTCCAGCCACTCCTCCCCAAGCCTGTAGCGCTGCTGGGGGTTGTTGTGGCCCAAGGGCAGCCCCCGGCATTTGGTCTTATTGAAGCTCAGGCAGTTGGGCTCAGCCCATGGCTCCAGCCTGTCCAGGTCTCTCTGCAGAGCCTGCCCTCGAGCAGATCAACACTCCCACCCAACTGGGTGTCATCTGCAAAATGACTGAGAGTACACTCAATTTCCTCATCCGGATCATCAATAAAGATGTTAAACAGGAGTGGCCCCAACACCGAGCCCTGGGGGACACCACTTGTGACCAGCCACCAGCTGGATTTAACTCCATTTACCACAACTCTGGGCCTGGTCATCGAGCCAGTTTTTTACCCATTGTCCAAACCTTGAGCAGCCATTTTTGCCAGGAGAATGCTGTGGGAAACGGTGTCAAAAGCCTTGCTAAAGTCAAGGTAAATTACATCCACAGCCTTTCTCTCATCCAATAAGCAGGTTGTCCTGTCGTAGAAGGAGATCAGGTTTGTCAAGCAGGACCTGCCTTTCATAAACCCTTGCTGACTGGGCCCGAGCATCTGGTTGTCCCTCGTGTTGCATGATGGTGTTGAGGATGAGCTGCTCCATCAGCTTCCCAGGCACCAAAGTCAAGCTGATAGGCCTGTAATTTCCCAGATTATCCTTTCGACCCTTCTTATAGATGGGCGTCACATTGGCCAATTTCCAATCAGTCAGGACCTCCCCGGCCAGCCAGGACTGCTGGTAAATGATAAAGTGGCCTGATGAGTACCCCAGCCATCTCCTTCAGCACCCTCGGGTGTATCCCGTCTGGTCCCATAGACCTGTGTGTGTCTGTGTGACGCAGCAGGTCACTGACTGTCTCCTGGATTGCAGGGGGGTTGTTCTCCCAGTCTCTGTATTCTGGCTGTGGAGGCTGGATTTCATCAATACAACTAATCTTGTTATTAAAGACTGAGGCAAAGAAGGCATTAAGCACCTCAGCCTTCTCCTCATCACTTTTTACCATATTTCCTCCTGCATCTAGCAGGGGATGGAGACTATCCCTGGACTTTCTTTTGCTACTGACATACTTATAGAAACTTTTCTTGTTATCCTTGATTGCAGAGGCCAAATTAATTTCCAGCTGGGCTCTAGCCCTTCTGATTTCATGTGGAATTCTGTAGTTTCATGTGGAAATGTGTGCCTTTCACTTTGGTCACTTAACATTTTGGATTAAAAAAAAAAAAGTTAATTTGAAGGAGACTGTAGAAGTGTTCAGATTTAAAAGTGAATCTTAAGGATTTACCGCTGTAAATTACCTCTGTGTAAATGCCATCTTTAACACTCTGGTGAGATACTGTGCCTCTTGATGCTTTTTCTTCAGTTGTAGCTCCAATCGGATCAAATAGTAAAGGACATAAATTTTTAAATGGGGATCTTTGTTTCTTATTATTTCGAGAATAGATTGAGTACAATTTAACCATGCTTTTGAGATCTACGTGTATATATATTTAAATCAAATGCATTTTAGTGACAATTATAGCTATAACAAAGAGGACTAAATTGAGTTGGCGTTAAAGATTTAGTTTTGATATATTGGAACAAATGTTAGTTTAAGCTTTATTTAGAGCTAGGAGTTTCAGTGGAGATGGATATTCTCAGTGGTTTACTCTATCTACTTACTGCAAAAGGGATACTGTATTGCAGTGTAGAATAATTTTATATGCATTACAAAAATAACAGATGATGATCAGGATTTATCAGCATTCTTGGACTCCAAATTTCTTTTTTTCTTTTTTTTAAAGATTCAGCCAGATCTTTTCCATAGTTCTCTACCTTTCTTCTCCTTAAAGGCAAACTCTCCTCACTTTTAACTGTACTGATATAGAGGGAAAACTGTAGTTAAAATGATAGAATATTTGGGTAAAGCCAAAGAAAAGCTCAAGATGCCACAGAGGTTTCTTGGCTCATTTTTATTATTCCTGCAGTTTAGCAATCTATCTAATGCTTTTTCTGATAAATTGCAGAAATATTGGTTGGTCTCCAACTTCTTTCTCTGGACTATTTTTGACAGTAGTTATTGCCACACATGGTGCACTTCTGCATCTGCTGCAACCTCTGTCCCAGACAACTACTCTCCTAGTAGTTTTTATAATGGAAAGATAATAAAATTTCTGTAAGTTGTTTGGTTGGGTTTTTTTCAGTCTTACCATTGAAGAGAAGCTAAAATCAGCACAGAACATAGTTAAATATCTGGCACTTAATTTTCATCATGTCGTATCAACAAGTGTAATAAAGCTTTAAATGCATGGTTTATGGAAAGAATAGTTCCTTATTGTTCTCCCAAATGCACTGATACATTCCTACTGTTGTGGGGACTCAGGCTCGCTCATGAAGCTAGGGAAATGCTCCCAAGCTGAGTGTATGTTCCTTCTTCAGCATATGTACAGGCATTATGCACTCTGCTCTGAAAAATGGAAAACGCTAAAGTTTCTATAATCTGTCTTATTATTTTCACATAGTTTCTTGTTACACTTGTCTGTTTATAAGGTTTGGGGTTTTGTGTCCGTGAGAGATCTGCAATACACACATACACTCAGTCAAAATCCTGGGTTGTTTCCTAAACCCTTTATTTATATCTGACACATGCAATTAATCTCTCCCTATCTCTAATCACTTTTGCTATTACATTTATTGGAGTGATTTGTATCCTATCTCTGTCACTGCTCTGTAATTGATATGTGGAGATAAGAGATTCTTAGAGGACACAAACAAGGAAAAGAGAAAATTGAATTTACCTTGCAATCATTTTATAAAATGTGACATACATCAATTATACATGCCATCCAGGAAAATGCCATCTTGAACAAACTGTGATGATTTGTTGGAAGACCAGCATAAGAGAAATGCCAGAAAACTTTTCTTGACAGAACAGTATTGATAGTTAAACAGATAGACTTTTCAATCTCACTGATTCACCTACAATTTTTTTTAAAATAATACTCAGAATTTACAAAGAAGTTACCGTTTTGACCAGTGATTTTCTTTTTTTTGTACTAATACTCTAGTGTGGAATAAGATGAAAGGAAGCTGCTGAAATAAGCATTATTTTGATCAGGCATAAAGCAATTCTATTGGTTACTCAAGATTAAATCATCTTTCATGGGTAAAAATGGTAAAGTTGATAGTATAGTCCAATTCTAACTTAACTGCATTCTACCATGAAAATATTTCTATCTAGTTTATCTTTTCTATTTAATTGCAGTGGAAAGTGAACCAATTTTCTCACGCTTCTTTGTACTCACAATTAGTTCTAAGTGTTGGTATGAGAGTAGTAGTTCCTGTCCATACTTGCAAGTTTAAGTACTTTGGGATCTTTGAAAAGCTTATTAATATGTACTGATAAAATGACAAAATTTAATATCTAGTATATAAATAACACGATAGCAGTAACAGGAATCATACGACTCAAAAGACGTAAGTCAAGCAACAATCAGTGTTGGCCACTTCCTGGGACTGTCGGACTGGCAAACAATCTTTTCTCTAAAACTGTTTATTTCTTTGTTATGTGCACCCAAGACATATTGCACTGTCTAAAAACTTCCCAATGAGACAGAAGTATAGTGATTTGTAGGCATTTGTAAAGGGCTTTGCATTTCAGTTTATGTAAGTATCATAATTCTGAAGCTTTAAAAGGAATAGCTACTGGAGACTTGCATATCAATTTACGCCTTTTGAACATTACCTTTTGATCTGAGTCCCATTCAGCCATGCCGTGCTCCTGGAGTATTTTAAGTAGCTGGCTTGAAATCTTTTGTTTCGTTTCCCCTCTTTACACAGTTGGATGTATCTAAAGTACAATTTTCATTTATTTCAAGTTGCTAAACATACTGAAGGTGATTTTTACCAAGAAAGTAAGAATCTGTAACTTACTGAAGTGAGGTTTAGTTTAAACATGCTATTTCAAGGAAAAAAAAAAAAAATCACATTTAGAGAAAAACATCAATGTAATATATGGCTGTGACAGCTTTGTACTGTTCTGGAATGAGACAGGTTGTCCTGGCTGGTCTGTGAACAAGATGGTAAAAAGATATTAAGCTCTTGCTTAGGAAGATGGTGAGGAGTATCTTGGTTCTTATGAACTGGATAAACTTGAAGCATGTAGGGTTTTTTATTTGTATGAGAAAGACTTGCTCTTAAATTTATCAAATCAGTAATTCAGGAACTGTTTGATGGTGTTCTTTAAACTGTCATTGTATTAGGCAAGTTTGAAATGTCTTAGAAACAATATACACAAGGAATATTAAATATGCTTGAAACAGGTGTTTAATAGAATAGCGTCTGCACTTGCTCAGTTACTGAAAAAGTCTAAATATATCCTAAAGATTGTATTACCCATGCTAAAGGTCTGCATGGCAGAACTGCCCCCCCCAGCATATTTACAAAAACTAATTTTCATCTCAAGCTTTCACAAACATATGGTTGCTTGAGGGTTATAATTTTTAAAGCTCTTCATATTAAAGATGTTTTTAATTTCTTCTCAATATACATCACAGAACAGGAAAATTGAATAAGGATAGAAACCTCTCACATGTCTGTGTAATCGTTCTGCCAGAGAGACGTGATTTGTCTAAGTAATTCTGAAAGTGCAGACAATAGGCTGTGTATGAAAAAAAATGAAAACCCAGTGATTATAACTGCAACCTAAGCATTGGAGAGTCAGGACATGCGAGACCCAAGGTCATCTGGAAAACTTGAAATATTCTTTGTGTAGACAGATTCTAATAATGTATTTAATTTGATTGTTACTGTTGTTTAGTAGACAAGATGAAAGTTACTTATACACTGTCCAACTAGGTTTGGTTTTTTATCAGTTAACCAGTTTTTGCTCCAAATCTAAAAAGGTTTTCAATACTAAATGTTTTTTGTTAATATTTTAGTAAGGACTTGCTATGACTTTTAAAGTAATATTGAATAATTGGACCTTCCTATCCCATTTGTAATAGGAAGAGAAAGTCAAACTTGACTGTAACCTGGATCGCTTCACCTGATGTATGCAAAAGCTGCATTGATTTCTTGTCTGCTTGGTTGTATTGTGGGAGCTGTAAATTGCTGATCCAGGACGTTCGTTATCCTTCTTTTTTGTGCTACTTAGTTTCACATATTGTCATTTGCATCTGCGGGGTGTTAGACAACAGGGTAATCCAAGTTCTGGGCTTTTCTATCCCTACAGACTGTGCTGTAAGGTGATAGAAACGCTGATTTCTTTTCATGTGCAGACTATTGTCTCCACTTTTAAGCCCCTGAAAAATAATCCATAATCCAAAACTCTGCCTTTTTATGGTGGATAAATCATATTAGCTATGGAATGTGGGAACAAAGTTACAGCTCCTGTATCTGGGAGAAGTTCTTTGTTAAATAGTGTATCTTTAAAGGACTGTAAGCTTTCTGTGACAAAAATGAAGGAATTCAGCAACCAGGAAGGCGCACCCATTTGCCTAGTCTTTAAGGCCCTGTTGGTGCAAAATTGTTATTAAATTTTGTCCAGCTATATTTGTTGTTAAATATGTTTACAAGGTGGGAACAAATAGCTTACTGCTGTTGGGTGTAAGGAAAATACTGCAGTGGATAGTGTGGTGCATCAAGGAAAGATAAGAGAGGTTGTGCCTGGTTGGGTTTTTTTGGTTGTTTTTTTATTCTCCACTTCTTACTTACACAATAAGGGGAGGTATAAGAAGAAAAGCTTGCTTATTTATTCCATGTTGGCTGTATTTCAATCCACTCTGCAAAGCCATGTGCTCATAAACCTGACTTGGTAAAGACAGCGAAGGCTTAAAAAGCCAGCAGTGTTCTAGCTCTGCAAATGCTGAGTCGGAAACTGCACACCCAGTGCTGCCTTTGGCTATCCTGGTGGATTTATCAGATCACGGTGAGTGATACTGTCATAGCTATTAAAGAAAGTAATTGGTAGTGAGTGATTAAAATTGCAGATGGCCTTTTCAAGGTGATTATGAATATTAAATCAAGTCTGTAAAAGCTAGCTAAAAAGGCCTATGAAACTGAAAAGTGAATATGCTGAGGATAAATGCATAAAAAGTGGATCTTGCAGACATGCTATGCTCATCCAACACCCCCCCCCCCCACTCCCCCCCATCAATCAACCAACCAACCAACCAAAAAACCCCAAGAAGTAGAACAGTTCAATTGACCTATTGTATCAAAGGAGGTGGAACTAAATGTCTGCCATTTTAGGCTGTAAATCCTGCACAGAGAACTCAATGCATGTCACTCCTCTCGTATATAGAATGTTATTCCAGGTCCACTGCTGTCATCATTGAGCAGTGATAGATCTGCCAAGTCCCCTGTGCCATGCAATGCTGTGTTATTAACAGTGATCTCTTCCTGTTCTTTTCCAATTGTAAATGATGATGACAAATGTTTCTTTCCACATCACCCTGGAACAAGGCCAAGAATTACTGTGGAGCAACTTAAATAGCACTTAAGGATATAGTGTAGTTGAGAACAGTCAGTGTGAGGTTAATGGTTGGACTAGATGATCTTCAGGGTCTTTTCCAACCAAGATGATTCTGTGATTCTGTAAATTCATCTGGTGAACTTTATCTCACAAAGCAAAGTTATATGGGAATCTTTTTACCTGAAAAATCTAAGGTTCATTTTTCTCCATAATTTAAAATGGAAATTTGAGATGCAAACAAAGATACAGGCAGAGAAAACTGAAAAATAGATGTCTTCATTTTGAGCCCTGCTTACTTAAACGTATGTTTTAATACAAGTGCAGGAAGCGTTCACATAGGTCTAAGTAGCTTGTGAACTTAGAGCCTGAGGGCTTGGGTTTTTGTGCTTATTGTGATTATAGACTTATCACTTTCAGACCAATTTCATGCTTTCAAATTAGAAGAATTTTATATGGTTGCTTATACTTCAACGTATTATTATCGTATTGATCTTGAACTTCATGCTGACCTCTTTAATCTGCTATTAAACTGTAAAACACCATCGGATTTGTTGTGAAGATTTATATAAATGTGTTTTGCAATTATTGTTTATTACCTTTAGTGTACAGGTATCATTTGTTTAATCAGTTGAGGAACTCTTTCCCCTTCAGACAGTATTTCTGCTTACTGAATTTTGTGATCATTGTAATGTTAGTGTGTTTTTGCATATTGATTCTTCATCTGAATTAATATTATTTCACTTACAGATATGCCCTTGGTAAATTTGATAGAAAATTCTTATTCCATTACAACAATGCTTATTTCTAACTATATTGGTTTAGGAACTGTTCTATGACCTCTTTGACAAAAACATTTGTACCATGCAAGTATTTTAAAAAACTATTCTAAAGAATACTCAAACATTTATTATTGATTCATTGCTAGTCAATGCAGCAGGTGTGTTTTTAAGGGACAGGTGGTCTAAACGGATGTTCAGCACTTCCCTTTAACTGTGGAAAGACAAGTTGCACCTTGTAATGCAAATAGACAGTACCCAAGAAGTTAGGAGGAATTTTAAAAGAAAGGAGGATTTATTCTATTGAAAGAAGCAATGAATTAGAATACGACAATATTATGTTTTTCCACCCTCAAGACGTCATGCAAATTGTAACTCTTCAAGAAGTGTCTCATATGAAATATAAGCACAGGAAATGTGGCAGGCTGTTTAAAATTGAAAACATCTGATTAGAATTTGGATTATCGGTTGCCACTTTGCTTTTTGGAAAGGATATAGATTACTTTTTTTTTTTTAAATGATTGATATGGCATGTTGCAACCTCGAGGGCCTGAGATCCTTTGAAAACTAGTACTATTGCACAGCAACTTGCATGAGATGTGATGAGGAGAGGAAGGCTGCCATTGATTGAATTGTGGCTGACAGATCTGGTAGTTCATTGATGAAGAGGGCAATTTGCGCTTCATAGGCTAATGAGAAGAAACACTATGGAATCTGGCAGACCTTTTTCAGTCTTGATAGTGACTGCTGAATTCCTATCTTGGGTATAATGCAGAATTTATTTTGAAAAAAACAGGTCTGGGATGGCTATGCATTTTTGTTGTAGCTTGTAATCGAGTCGGTATCTTGCCATTACCAGTGCTGCGGAAATAGTCAGCCTGGACTACTTGATGAGGGCTTTTTGTCATGGTTTAGAGTCTGAAAAAGCAGTGTAATTTTTAAAATGAAATAAAGATAAATCTTTTTTACAAGATTGTTACAAATGCTTTCAAAGGGTGTTTGTAGTGGAAGAAGTGACAGACCTCTAATTAGCGTGGCAGTATGAGGTGTTATAGCATATGTGCTCACAAAGGAGAGGGATGAGATAACACTATTTATCTGGAGTTTACGGCCAGCAGATGCAGGTAGGTAGTATTGTTCTTGGTTCATTCTTTCACTGCACATACCAGAGGAGGTGTGTTTTATTTTGTCAAAACATTTTTGTGTTGTGAAACTTAAAACACATGAGTTAGGAATTTACTGTGTATGACCACCAAGCTGTTTCCTTGCAAGCCTTTGCAGGCACTGTTTTTTTAAGGCAACTTCTTATCAGAACTGTATTTCGCAACTGTTAAAGAAGTAAAGCTATTTTCTGGAGAAGGAGACTGTATGTTTAAAGTAGGGGTTTATGAAGTCAGCTGACAGGACTTTATTGCGATCTTCAAAAGGTTGGGTGTTAATGAGTAAATTACCCTGGTTCAGTTTTGTGTGACTTGGGTACTTCATTTCAGTTTCACTTCATAATATCGCAAGCAACCTTGATGACTTCTTAGTATCTTAATGCAGTATTTACACACGCTTCATGACACAGTATACCAGTGGGACAGAGAGTACAAAACTCATTTGTGTGTTAATGCTGAAGATTCTGTATCATAAATACTTCACTGGGTGGTATTTTTTTTAAATATTCATCAGAAGTCAGTGTGATTTACCTAAGTAATAGTTGTGATGCAAAAGTTTCAGTCGTATCTTTTAATAAGAATTTTCAAAAGTAAATTTAACCTTCACGGGGCAGCATAAGCTGTATGATTTATTGGAAGTTTTGTGAATGAGTGTGAACAGCAAACCTGTCTGTGCTGATGGCCCTCCTGAGCCCAGAAGAAATGGTCTCTGGAAAAACACTGTCCTACAATTGAGTGGCTCTGCAGTTTACCTCATTTTAGCATCCTATTATGTTTTTCAGACATAGCTATTAAAAAAAAAAAAAGGGCAGAGGGGAATACAGGCACTATAGACAGCATGTGTGTTGTAAAAAATAGGATGTTTTGTGAAATCTGCCAGCTTTTGAAATATGACAGAAGCTCATCTTTTTCTTTTTTTAAGGGTCTAGTAATGTGTTGTGAGTGGTCTCCACATCCTTAACTGTAGCAGAATTGTGGTTAAAATGAGGTAAAGGTGAGCTGAATTGAACAATCGATTTGAAAAAGAGGTTTGCATCAAAGTTGCCTTATACTTACTCTGTCCTCTGCAAATTCAGCAATATGAAAGGCGGGATCTTGCCTTTAGAGCCAGAGTTGTTCCTATTGATGAGGCCTTAAGAACAATGGAAGATATCTCTCCTTTTCATCCTTGATCACCACGGGACCTTTAAAATCTGTGTTTCGGAAAGGAATCCTGAGTAGCAGTCTCTGGAAACATGCAAAGCTCACCAAAGCTGCATGATAGGTAATATAAAATTTCAATGAAAAGTGTGGATCCTGATTGAGGGAAGGAGTGCACTGAATCACAGAAATACATATGGCTTTGAATGCATTTTTTTTTCCCATCAGGTTGTAGATCACAGTTTTATGAGCTTTGCAGAAGATAGGAACAGGGTTTTTTTGTGGTGTTTTGTTTTTTGTTGGGTTGGTTTTTTCCCCAGAATGTATTGCATGCAATCCATTCAGAAATTATGAAATAAGTTTAGGAAAGAGTAATAATCCTCTGTAAGTCACAGCAGGTTACTATTGTAAGTAATTCTCATTTTCCTATTTTGCTCTGATTTAGCATACAGTGAATTCTGAAAACAACATAACCAAGTTGTTTATGCAGTTAAGGATTTATAGGAATGTTTCTCATTCACGAGGGGAGTGTGTGTGTGTGTGTGTGAATTCTTTTTTACAATATGCCACCATGATCCTGAAGTAATTCAGAGATTGATTTGTAAAATATTCTGAATCAATTAAGGCTTTAATCAGCAAGCAGCAAACTTTAGATGGCTCGTGAACTAATTTTACCATCTCCCATCAACATGAACCTAAGCTGGAAAAAGAAAACAATTAAGAGGATGTAATTATCTGTCCTGATTACTGAATTAGAAGAGTTTGTGTTTATTCCACTGCTATGTAAAAGGAGAGATCTGCTTTGGAAAACAATTTGAGGCAACTACAAAATTGCCAAGGGTTTGCAGAGTGCAATGTAGATGTCTGGTAGGACAGTTTTGGAAGAGGTTTGTAGTCAAAACTGTCGTACAAATACTGTACATCGAGCTTTGGAGGCTGTTGCCTGACAGCTCTGTGGTGTACTATTCAGAATCTAATACTGAGAGTGTTTTTCCTCTCTGTGCTTAAAATGAATTTTGGATTTTTAAGTCAGAGTCTTATCTACAATTACATGTCCAAGCATATATTGGGTGTTTACATCTAGTGATCACAAAATATTCTTGCAATTTCTAGAAGCCAGAAATTAATGTTTAAACTCCCATATGATGACAAACTTTCTAGAAAGTGGGGGGGGGGCGGGGGAAGCATCTCTGCGTGATCAAACTAATGGTCTCATTACCCTGTGGTGGTGTCTTCCTGCTACTAAGTGGAATTACTTTAAGTTACTGATATTTCACTTGACTTCAAGTGAGAAGAGACTATAGAAGTACACCAAAATTATTACATAATACTTTGTCAAATCAGACTTTTAGGTTTGGTAGGGTTTTTATCTTCAGCTTAGCAAAGAGATAAACACAGATTTGTGACAGACCTTTACTTACCCTTTATATCATCCCAGATCTGATCAGAATTCACAAATTGCATAAAACCTCTCATAAACCCCCAGCTTACAATATTAGAGTTTGAATATTTAGCAGAATGTTAATCCTGACATATTTAACTGCCATGCTAAAGGATTGTTGCTGCATTCTGTGCAAAGTTCAGAATAAATGCCTGGAACTCTGGTGAGTTATAGGTCAATTACAGTAATTGGAAGGAAAAGTAAACAAGAAACCTTAGTAGTATCCAGCAGGAGTGATACCTCTATTTTTTTATTAATGAGCAGTAAACAAGCCTGTCGCCAATAACTGATTTTGAAAAATGTGCCATATAACTTACTCCTATAAATGGTATCATTTCTACATAGTGTATGTGTCTCTTGGTAGTACTGGGCTTATTAAATACTGTTGAACAAAATTTTCAGACAAATGAGATTAAAACTGTCTCCTTAAGAAAACAGAATTTTATATAAGCAGCAAGAGATAAGGCTGCCTCATCCACATTTACTTTACAGAAGGCTGATTTTATAGTGTTGGTGATACTCAATTAATGGCTTAGTATATTTTGAAACTTATGTTATTATGAAATAAACTAAAAGTACAGCCACTGTACAAATATAAATTACATTGTATCTGGTAGAACGCACTAGTATAAAGGCTCAACCAGTCTCTCATTTATACAGTATCACGTAAATTAGAATTTAATAGTATTGTAATTTATGCAGATTTAATAAATATATTTGACTTTCGGAGCAATAAAATGGGTTATGGCATTATCATAAAGGTAATTATTACTGGTGTTGTCTGCTGCATTTCATTTTTAAATTAAGAAAATCCATAATGATAGGTATGTTTGAGAGAAATAAATGATGCTCCCTAAGGACCCTTAGTGTTAATACTCACTGAATTCAGTACTGTATGCTATCTGGAGTTGTTGGGTTATGTCGCTTCTGGCAGGATCCTCCATGAACACCACCCTCCTCTTCAGACCCAAGATATAACTGTACTAATGTTACTTGCCTTTGTTACCTGGGCTAGCTAGATAAATAAGTAACTTTTTGCAAGGTCAGGTCTTTGGAGACATTTGGGTTGTCAAAGCCAACCCAGGGCTGGAAGGAGAAAAATTACTGACTTCTGAAGTGTGTTATATTCTGAAGAGTCAGATATTTCTGTAGGTAGAAGAAATGACAAGTTGCTTTACTCTAGCCATATAAGCTTACAGAGTGCAGCAGGACAGATAATCATTGGTGGCGGGTTTCCTTGCACAATTTCACAAACTCTAACAGAGCACTCCTTTAAAACTGGGCATTCATTGCATTTATTGGATACTGTGTAGAGTACTGAAAATGTGAAGAGCAGCCATGGACATATCTCTAGGCTTACATAAACATGTCCCACAAATCATAGAATCACAAAATTATTTGGGTTGGAAGGGACCTCAAAGATCATCTAATCCCACACACCACGGGCAGGGACACCTTCCACTAGCCCAGGCTGCTCACAGCCCCGTCCAACCTGGCCTTGAACCCTTCCAGGGAGGGGGCAGCCACAGCTGCTCTGGGCAAGCCGTTTCAGTGCATGACCACCCTCATGGTAAAGAATTTCTTCCTTATATCTCATCTAAATCTGACCTCTTTTGTTTAAAGCTATTATCCCTTGTCCTATCCCTACATCCCTGATGAAAAGTACCTCTCCAGCTTTCCTGTAGCCCCTTTAAGTACTGGGAGGCCACTCTTAACTTCTCCCCTCAGACTTCTCTTCTCCAGGCTGAACCCCCCCACTCCCAGCTCTCTCAGCCTGTCCTCATAGGGGAGGTGCTCCAGCCCCCGATCATCTTTGTGATCATGTTGTGATGAGGAGACTGGAGAGAAAAACAAATCACAGAGTAAAATAGGAGTTCCAAAACAAAGGTATACTCTTAACTGCAAAATTGTGGAATAACGTTTAAATTGTTATTTTAAATTAATCTGAGGCTTTCAGTTCTCTTCACAAGTTGTGTATGCATTTACTGTGTGCCCTGATATCTAACTAGGCAGAGATTTCTTGATGTATTTGAAGGACTGAGTGAGCTTCAGACTGTAACCTAATTTGGCATCTGCAGTATAGATGTGCATTGTTCCTGGACCACTTGAGCAGCATGAGTATCGCCAGAAGTTTGTCAACAGTATCATAAACAATTATGAAGGTATCATGGACTTACTGTGAGAAGAGAGTCAGCGGCTTCGTGACTGTACTAACATTCTTATTTTAGTGTTATCTAAGGTCCCTGTTAGGTGTTGCACCATTCAGATAAAGACGTTGCAGTGGAATTGGTCTGTGAAGAAGGTAGTTCATGTTATTCGAACAGTCTTCTGTGCAGGTTTTTAATGTAGGAAATACACTGGCTTGAGGAATCTTATTTTTTTAAAAAAATCAGTTTTCTCATGTTGTTGACCTAGAATTCTTACTGATCACAACATATCAAAAACATTCCAAAAATTCCTCTTTGTCCTCATAACTTGATTCTTATAGGATTTTGAACTTAATAATGGAAAGACCTGTTTGAGCAGATTGGCCATGGTAGTGTTTCACGCAGGCAGAATTGTGGAAGGAGCAGACATGTGAGTGAGATAAAGGATTGGCGGGAGGTAGGGGTCTTTTCTGCCAGAACCAACTTCCTCTCCTGTGTTGAACAGACGGCATTTTGGACAAATGTCCTATCAAGAGATGAAAGAGAAAGTTTCTTAGAGAAACAAGCTTAGAAAGGGTGCTTCTCTAATGACTTGGGAAAAAGGACAGTCTTCAGTCAGTCTGCTCTTCCAGTAATCAGAGAACAAATAAATGTTAAATCTGATTTCCCTTGGAGACAACGAGCAGATTATTGACAATGGGAGTATATGTGGAGTTACTGCTTTACCTGGTAAAATTGTATTAGCAGTACAGGTTTTTGCTTACCACAACTTTCACAAGGTTTCTTTATTTACTAGCTGGGTCATGATGTATGTTAACAGACACCCTGTCTATAGGAAATCCAAATGGTCTCCCTTCTCTTTCCTCTTCTTCTACCAGATGCAAAAGGTCAGAAGAAAAGCAGCAATGGGAATTCTTGCTGCCAGCACAAGATGCTCTTGACTATGTCTGCATCAGTACCACAGGCTTTAATTTCCTTTACACTGAACTAAGGTTAGACTCACTTAAAGGTCATTCTCTGTGCAATAGGTTTTGTTTTGCCATTTGTTTTATTTATTGAAAATAGCATCTTTCCTGAGAAGAAAAGTTGTTTTCCCTGCTATTACCTCCCCTCTCCTTAAGTTGCATTTGAAAGGTGTTTCATTACTCGCTAAGCTCTAAAGTGATTTTTCTGATAGTGATAATATCAACTGGCAAAATCTTTGAGCTGGAAGCGTTTTTATCTTAGAACTGCAATAGTGCTTGTTGCATAAAGAGATGGTGACATTTGGAATTGACCCTGCCCTTATTAACTCCAGTTTTGACAGAACCTTGAAATTATCCTGTTATCTTTCTGTCAGCCCCCCCTAGATTCTGGAGATAAACTCCACCATACATTGGATGTGACCAATGCTCTCATCATACACTTATCTTTGGAAAGTCAAATGTTTTGTTTTATCAACTACTGTCAGAAAAAGAATTTTTAAATCTTTCTCTTCCAGTTGGTTGAGGTGTTTGGCTTCAGAAATATACAGGTGAAGAATGACTCTGTTGTAAAACTGACTAGAATTTCCTGTCTCGTAACTGTGGCAACTTCTTCCATACAAAAATAGGTGCTTCTGAAAAGCTATCTTCTCTTCTTGGCATCTCTTTTCAAATTTGATCAGACAGTGAGAAGACATGGTTTGTGTTATGCTGCCTTTGGTACTTGAATGCTCGGTAACTGTTAGAAAAAACTCTTCATTTGTGCACAGGAATATGTAGATACCGCTTCCAGATCTAGATATTACTATGAAGGTTTGAGGTCAGAAATTGGAATTGTCTTTAGAAATAGGTATATGAAAATTTATCAGGTGTGTCTCCTTCCTGTTTCCTGACCCCCAAAACATGTGAATTTTTTTGTTGTTTGTTTGTTTGGATGATATCAGTTATTTTTCAAGGTAAAATGTATAGGTCCTTGATTATGAAGAAAAAACAAATAAAAGGAATTCAAACATGGGCTTTTTTCATGCACCTGGGAGAAAGCTGGGACCAACAGAATATGACAGCCTTAGGATTAAGGACAAGTTAGTTTGTTGGGTGATGGAGTTCTCCTCTGGGCAGGTGTGGGAGGATTTTGTTAAATATTGGTCATCTTATGTAATTTGCTATATGTGTTCAATAGCTCCAGATGGCTGGATTTTAAAGTGTGTAAAGATAATGTATTAATTTTATTTTTAAAGTCCTCTGTTAATAGCCAGGTGTATCCAAAGCATTATGTAGAGGAGAATTGATGGGCTGCTATGAAGTAACGGGAAATAAATTTATTTTAAGGGTTCTCCTTGCTCGATAAAGCACCGTAGAAGCTATGAGTTCACAAGAATTGTCAAATATTTTGGATGGTTTTGTAAAAAGGAGCTTATTTGGGACTGAATTATATTGTTGGTATTCTGCTTTCTGATATCAAAGTAAAGTACCCTGAAAACTATATGGCAGGGAAAACGTGGCCTTGTATTAAAAGGATGTCTGGTGGTGTGAAAGAGCCTTGTAATAAGTTTGGCTTAGAGATCATATTGTTAAAAGTTAGAACACATCAATGTTTGACATTTTTTTATGTTGTAATAAATATTGGCTGCTGGTGAGAAGCCTGAATGCTCTCCTCACGCCACCCATTTTGAAAATATTTAAATAGAATATAACAATGTCTCAGCTCTGAAGAGAACAAAGGCAGACTTCTCTCTCCCACTTCATTCCAAGGATGGCACTTCCTCCCTTCATCCCAAGGGCCAATATTCCTTAATTAAAAAAAACAGAGCCCTATTCAACTCTTTTTTTCTCAAACCAAATGCCCATAAATGAGAGATTTGTCTGCATAAGATGTAAGCACAAAAGGCTGAATAGAGCTTATAATAATCACAGCAGAAGTTTTAAAAGGAGCGGTCTTTTGTTCCCATGTCAGAGTAGAGAACTATGACTCCTCTGATTTCCAACCAGTTAGTTCTGTCTCTTAACACAGCTTTTCCTGTTACTGTGCAATTATTCCACTTGTTTTTCTTTGCCTTTGCTAGAGTGAGGCTCTGAAAGCAGAGACAAAGGTGGAGAGAAGCATGAAGATGGTGTTGAGAACATGCTTTGTTCCAGGGTCTCAGGAAGCTATCTGGCTATATCTCTAAATTGGAAAAGGACCTTGCGTCCTCTGTTTGACCGCTCTGTGCCATTCTGCCTCTGTTCACACAAATGATTGGGCTTAGTCGTCTTGTTCGGTCGATAGGTTTTGCACGGTCTCTTTTGTTTGTGGTTAATGTAGCGTGTTTCCTCCTCTTCCTCCCCCTCTCCATGTTTAAAACAAACATTGTCATGCTTGAAGTGCTTCTCTTGCCTTTAGAAAGTTAGAGCCTGGGATGGAGCGAAGTAGTGATCTGATTAAAGTGATTAAAACTATATACAGAATGCATAATTAACCTTTGCCCTGGCTGTCACGGGGAGCTGATGCATGGAGCTGATACTGTATCTCTCCATGGCAGCAGGCGTATGCTATATGACTATTCTTTTTTTTTTATTCCTAGAGAACTTTAATCGCTTGAGATAAAGAGCCAGGAGAGAGAGATCAGGGCTGTATTAATCCTCTCAATGGCTTTATAATTTCCCCACTATTCTGCTGCTGGTAATCAAGAAAAATAATGCTGGCTTAATCCTGGATGCCAAGGTCAATCATCCCTGAGCCTTTTCATAGTAAGGATGTCATTATGAAAAGATTTTTAATGAACATATTTCTCCTTGTGTACTTTGGGGCTGGCAGTATGTATGTGTTTTCTTATTCCTGGTGGAAGAATATTTCTTGGTTGGAGTAATAATTGGCCAATTTTGATAATTTTCTAACAGCTGGTTAGGGCAGCATGATGGCCACAGCAGACAAAGGCTATTTTGGAAAATGGTGGAGAGAGAGTGCCGCCAATCAGCCAGAGCTTGTACAATAGCAACAGAGAAGCTGTTTCTGGGGAACAGGAGGGCAGAGGTATTGTAACAAGTAATGGTGAAAACATAAGCCTGTTCTCACTAGGTCTTGACATGCCAGACAGACAAACAAACTGAAGAGAGGCTACTGGACCCTGGGATATGTTTTCTGGTGTGACATCAGTCTGCAACAATTTTAGTTCTCAGGAAAAAAAAAAAGACAACTTCAGAAGTACTTTTTTTATGTTTCTGAAATAAAGTGAAAAAGCTTTTTAGCCGTTTCCTGAAAGCTGACCTTCTGAGCACCTAAAGAAGCTAGAGCTGTAAATAATATTGCTTACCATCACATTTAACTTAATTCTGCAATGCTTTCAAGATTAGAAATGGTGAAAGATAAGTCTGTCACTGAGACTGAAGTCTAAAAGTGCTAAAAAGGCAGAGCTGACACTTACACAAAAGTTGATGTTAATAGTGGCCTCATCTCATGAGAAAACGTATCAGCTGTATTTGTGTTTGGAGAAAAAAGTGTTAGGGAATCTTCAGTTTTGTCCCTATAGCCAACATTTCAGTTAATCCTATGAGATTATTCTATGTTCTTGCTTCTCACATTCATGGCTGATAACATCCAGAAGTTACAAAATGTGCAGAGGGTATTAACACTTTTGCCTCTGCAAAACAAACCCTTCTAGAAGCATCTGTTAGAAATTGCTAACTTGTGACTTTGTTTCTTGTTAAGTTGCATTCCACAGCATTCAAACCCTGAAGCCTCCTGTTGAAAGTCAAGGGGAGTTTAAAAAAAAAAACAACCAAACCAAACAAACAGTAGGAAAACACCACTGGATACTGCATTTCATACAGATCCTCAGCATGCCAGTCTTCCCTCATTGCTAACTTTTAACAGAAAAATACTAAATGCAACTTAAATAAAAACACACGCTAAAGTAGAACAGCATAACATCCATGTTAAGATTTCCACTGAATCCAATAAAAGCCAAGAATTCAAAGTGAAAGGCTTTTTGTTGCATGGTTTTGTGGTGTTTAGTATGTTTAGTGTTATTGCTTGAGAGTGGTACCTATGGTGGCATTGTCCTGCCTCTTGCAGTACCTGGGCAGATCGGTTAGCTTAGCAGTTGCTGAAATACTTAATCAGGTATGGAACGTTTTCAAGGTATAGGTAACAAACCTTTTTTTTTTTTTTTTTTTTTTCTGGGAATCTTAGATTTATAATATTGCATAATTTGACTTTTGGGAGGGTGAAGAAAAATAATTATTCAAGATACTGTTTGAGATTTAACCATTTGGTTCAGATAACGTGCCATCAAGGTACTTAAATTTTCTTGTGATAACATACATTGTTTTATCTCTGTGGTGGAAGTTTTGGCTTTGTTTCATAGCAGTCATTTTATCCAGGGACAAGATGAATTACATGTTCTACAAATTTTTTTGTTGTTGTTGAGGAGAAGATGGTGTTTTATAGCATCACAGCCCTCCCCCCCCAAAACCACCTAATGGTTTTTTGAGTGATATTTTGATGTGACCAAAACAAATGGTAGTTGTTCTGCACAATACATTTTGAACGCAATGTTTTCTGAGTAGATAGTATTTTAAATGAACCCAATTATAAAAGTAGCTGAAATATTTATAGTGCCTGACTATGGCTGGAACATAACCTTTTTTGTTTTTTCAATAATGCACTTCCCATTGTCCATATCCTTTTATATGTGAAATTAGTTACTGGAAATCATTATTCTTTTTCTCCACATACGCATGTGTTTTTTAAATTTATTTTGGAAAATGAAATGGGTGTTAGCAATACTTAAGATCTTGTATAGAGCACATAGTCTAAGCCCTAAACAACATGCTAGCTTTATTTGATTTGCTGGTTTTGTTGTAGCAGCACCTTAAACTAGAAAAAATGTACAAGTTCTGAACTCCAAAATGATTTCCATTAAAATGCAGAAGTTACGCTTCACAGAAATGACAGCTGCTTAGCCTGATGTCCTAATTTTGATAAATGACAAAGAGTAACTTAATTGTTATTGTTTGAGGGGGGCGAGAGGGAAGTTTCTTTTATCCAAATTTCTCTGCTTAGTTACTCTCACTTCCTTCCCCATTGAGAAGCAAAGAAGGAAATAAGGTTACTCACTTAGACACCTACCTCCTGGAGGAGTTTTGCTTTAGGCTGTAAATGTGGGTCACTTGTTAATTCTCCAAAAGTTCCTCAGCAGAGCCAGGGGCCAAGGCCATCATTGCTAATCTCATTGATTTTTTTATTTTTTTTTTTTGTTATCAAGCAAAACAAAAACATTTTACTGTGTTCCCATGGAGTTCTCATCTCTTCTGAGAAGCACGCAGAACGAGCTGTCTGAACACAGCACGGGGGCAGGTGGGGATTCTTCACTAATTAACAGACTTGGACAACCAGTGAGGTTTCCTCTTCTGGAACCTGGGTTATAATGAAGAAATAATGTTCCTGGAAGGGAACGCCGTAGTAAGGTAATGGTCTCTGGCTAGATAATTTTGAGGAAAAGAAATATTTCTAAAATACAAAAAATTTTGGTTCTGGCCATATTAAACTTGCATATTAAGCTGTGTGAGTGATACAGCACTCTGCATTTGGTCTGATAATTTCTGATGCAAACTGATTAGTCACTAAGTTTGTCATTGCTATCTTGCCGGAATTAGGATTGCTAAAAAGAGCCATGTTTATGTTTTACCTCACTCAGGTGGAGGATGTGTAAAGAGCAAAAATAAAGTCTTCTCTGCAGTGTTTTATAAGAGGATGTATTATTATAACCAGTCAGGTTTCTAAGTGTTTGCAGCTGCTCTCTTTAGTTTCCAGTAGTGAATACGGGTCACACATCAACAACCTGGTGATCTGAGAGGAATCGATAATCATAGAATCACAGGATGGATGAGGCTGGAAGGCTCCTCTGGAGTCCACCCTCTGCTAAAGCAGGTCACCTACAGGACGGCACTCAGGACTGTAACCAGTTGGGTTTTGAGCATCTTCAGGGATGGAGAGTCCTCATCCTCTCGGGGCAAGCTTTTCCAGTGTTTGATCACCCTTTCAGTGAAAAAAAAATAAATTAAAATTTCTTATGCATAAACAGAATTTCTTGTATTTCAGTTTGTGCCCCTTGCCTCTTTCTCCATCACTGGATACTGCTGGGAAGATAATATCAGTTTACGGTTGTTTTCTCTGCAGTTTGTTATGAAGACAGTGGGTGAAGCTCCTGTTTAGGGCAGACCAAAGCCAGTGCTGTGCTTGTTCTCTTACTGTCATAACATGCTGAAGTGTGCTCTCCTGTAGCCAGGATGTTATTGGCAGCGTTCAACGCTAAAAGCAAAAAAAGAAACATAATGAGCTGTGCCCTGCAGAGTAGTTATGTTGGATAATTGCACTAATAGACACTGGATTTTACAAAGGCTTTTGCAGATGAAAATATAGGGCACATTAGTGAATAAATCAATGGCAATACATTAATAGACTATGGCTCTGTTCACCACTCACTCAGTGGAACTACTTGATAATGACATTTTGTTCAGTATATCATTTCAAAACAATAGCAGTTTCATCACAATTGCAATGACTTTGATAAAACGTTGCATAAATGGAAGGTTTGAAGTTTGACTATTGCTGGAATTTTGGGATTTCGGCACTTGTGGAGAAGAGTCCATTAATACCGAATATCCCAACAGCAGCATAAAATTTGGATGTTTGCCATGCGAGATCAACAGTACAGTGTAGATGTTCTAAAGCCTCAGAAGCTGCAATGGTAATAATGTAAGGGCTTTAGTATCTTTTTTACATTTATAACTTTGTGTACTTGCTATGAAGTAATTTGAGTTCAATTTACCTGTCAGTGTGTGAGTAAGTAAAACTGGGCTACATCTGAAAGATGGAGCAATTAAAGTACTAATATTTTCTTTGAATTTAAATAGCACTTATCATCCAACGATCCCAAAGCAATTTACTATTATTAATAATAAGGCCTGATTCATATCTAATACTTTTCATCAGTATTCCTCAAAAGTCTTTACCAAGGCACATGTCATTAATTCCAATATCAAAATGAGGAAACTGATGCACAGAAAGATAAAAGTGATTAGCCTAAGATCACTTAGTTAAAATCAGGGGCAGAAACAAGGTTAGAAATCACATTTTCTAATGCCTGGTCCCACACTCTTCTCACTTAACAAAATTGACTCCTATAGACACCACAAGGATAATTATTTTAAAGAATCTTTAGGAGTTATGTCAAATAATTTCTATTAAAATAACTCAATATCTGTCATCTTTAGGGGACAATGGTATAATAAAGTAAGGCAGAAGCACTTAATAGATCAAAATTGATCTGCATTGGTGTGTTGAATGATGATTATCAGCAGTGATTGTGACATGATGTTGAAGACCAGATGTATTGATCCAGGAAGATCAGTGAAATTTGCACATATAGCATATTATCTTGAATTTTTTGTGTTCCTATACACAGCTTGCATTTTGGAAGGAATAGCCCCTTTCTCCTTGATCCAGTAATCCCTGGCATATGATGCGGTACAGTAGGCATTCTTATAGAAATTGTTCATTGGAGGGTCAAGTTCTTTGGATGTAAATATCTAAATAAAGTGGAAAATTAATGGTGTTCACAGATTTCATTGGAGACAAAATATTTTATTATGGACATTCAAGTGAATAGTGAATACCGTATGCAGTACGGTGCTGTTCACAAGACCACTGAACAACTTGTCTTCTCTCTAGCATCAAGATAAGACACATCTAGCTTTATATGCCCTAACCAGAAAGCACTAGTTTGTATACAGATCATCATAGTCCCTTAGTTTTCAAGCTGGAAACAGCTATTTTTTGTGCCATAAAATCATATTCTTTCATTAGTGTTTTGCTGGTAATGAGAATGTGTAGGAGAATATCTATATTTTCAGGAAGTATTTGAATCAGCTAATTTTTTTGCAATATATTTTGTAATTTTTTCTCTTGCTGGACTGCGTTGACTGGTACCAACCAATTATGGAGAAATAGATATTTCTAAGTTCATCACAGTGCTATTTACTTGCAAGAGGCAGCTAACACAATGAAGCTTTTTGGCAGAATCTAAATACTATGTTGGAAATTATAGGGCAGAGAACATAAACCAGAAGAATAAAATGCTGGAAATTACCTAATGAGTAAAGAAAAGCATCAGTGACCAGAGTTTTTATGGGTGCAATTCCCGTCAATGTTAATGGGAATTGTTGATATAAAACCTATCTCTGTCCTCCACCCTCTCAATTTCTCCATGCACATCACCCTAAGCTGAAATAGCAAAATATGAATAAATTATTGGGGAAGAACGATTTCTATATGCTATTGAAGTGTTTGCATTTTAATCTGCAAACAATATTTTTATTGATTTTTAAGAAATGTTGAGAAGGTGATGATTATTGTTCAAGCTCCAAATTATGCAGATAAATGGCCTAATATGTCATGGTAACCCATAACAGTGTTAATATTAAACCTTTTGAGCAAGAAGTCGCTCTGTATTTTCTGTGTTGACCCCACCTGATCTGATCTGCCTGTGGAAGCTGAGATTGCCCTGTGGAGGTTTCAGCCCAAAACTCAGCCAAGGCTCATATTCCAGCACAGTTCCTTTTCATCTCTGGTTCTTCTCTAGGATCCACTGATCCACCCAAAATGCCAATTCTCTCCTGTGGCTCTTTGCTATAGGAAGGGAACAACATGCTACTTGTACTTGCTCCAGAGTCAGTACCAGTGGGGCCAAGTGGTCTGGTACAGCACGTGCCATGAGGGCTGCTGGTGCCTTGGTCGTGTTGGTTCTCCACCATTGTTTAGTCTCTTATGTTTAGTCCCTCATGTTTAGGATGATGATAATCTCATGGTACTAATTATCATTAGTTCAAACTTTGCAGCCATGAGAAGAGTCACCTTAGTGAGATGATGCTCTAGATAAAAATGTGCAAATAGCCCCCTGCGGTGAGTGTGCTTTAAGAGATGATGCTTCTGAAGATGTTGTTCCTATACAGGCTATAGACCAGGCAAATCTGAGAATGGAAAGAATAAAAGGCGAGTAAACATCACCGAAAACTAGGCTGAAAACTGCCTGAAGGGTTTGGTTGATGTGAGGAAGACAGCAAGGAACTGATTCTCTTCTTTCTTGTACCAGTTTAACTTGATTATTCTTGTTTGAATGACTTTTTTATTTGATAGAGAATGTTTTTGAACTAGCCATTGTTTGAGGTTTGGTAGCTGCAAGGAAAGGTAACCTCTGATCCTGTGTGTATTTATTCTCTAGTAGTGTGGATGAGAATCAGCAACAGGATGTCATTCTGTTAGGTGACTGTGGATAAGTGTAGGTCACCATTTCTCTTTTTTTTTTTTTGTTTGTTTGAGTCACTGCCATTCAGCAGATATGCTGAAACATCCTAGGCTACCTTTTCTATGAAAATTCCACCCCATTCCTTGTAAAGCTAATTATGCTGAGGTAATTGTATACGAATTAAATAAAAGATTAGAGAAAAGGGGTAGGTGGAGGTTAGCTTCCGTTTTCCTGCTTCTGAGGTATTTTTGTTTTGCAGATGTGCTTAAGAAATGAGACCGATGGTCTCTGTGTTATTTGTTTACCTAGAGTGAAGTCATCTTTGTTAGAAACTCTGACAACTGGTGCTTCTTCCCAGGCATTCCCCTGGTCCCTTGCCTACCCATCACTGATGCAGAGTTTGCTCCTAATTGACACCCTAACTTGTATCCTGGACAGATTTAATTTGGTAGGTTTTTGGTTAGCATTTTGAAACTACAGAAGCTTGTTGAGTATATATTACACTTCTCCCTGCAGAGCATAACAAATGCGTGGCTATTAAGCCAGGGTGGTTTCTAAACAGAAAGATATAGTATGTGTGTTTGGGCACTGGGGAGAAACATAATGCTTGGGGATTCTCAAATCAGAGAAGCAGCAAATGCTTGCAGGTTGCTGTGACAGGCTCTGCAGATGACAAGAACACCAGTTCCAATGAAACCTTGCCACCATCATTTGTGGAAATCCTGATTACAAATTTCTACACGAAGCCCTTGCTGTGAACATTCATAGATTAAACTAGACAGCTCCTTTTCGAGTTTTACTTCATCTTTGCTGTGTTTGCTCCTGGGGCCATCTACAGCACATTTTCTGAGATTTAGAGAAAGAGTGAAAAATTACAGTGCATGTAGTGCCATAGGAACATTCTTCAAGATACTGATTTTTATGAAAAAGGAGAGAGGATGGATTGAATGCCAGTTTAGTTATAATTGTAACCACAATATTTTTCAAACTAAAAGCTATTGATTGTGTCCTTGAACCAGCAGTGATTGTTTTTATGAAGCTTTATGTTAACCATTAAAACTATTTTAATATTTCTTGGTCTAATTAGATTCTTCTATAGATGGCAATTAAGAAAAAGGGTTGCAGTCAGTTATAATGATGTTAGATCAAAGTCTTGCAACAGTGCTAAAGTTAAATGCTGTCAGTAGTGCTAATCTAGAAATTATGTGCGTTATTTCTTGTGTGGTTTGTGTATCACTTATAATCTAGAATTGCCCTAATTATGCTGCAAGATTATGTGTAGGAAACATTTTACCTTCTGTACAGCGCAGGTAGTTTTGGAATTATATTTTTAGTGATGTTTCATAACAAATTGCACAACAGTTTAAGGAGTGAAATGAAAAAAGATTCTGTATTTTACTGAACTTTCATGTGGACTTTTAATTAGCTGTATAATATGTACTGATTAACATTAGTGCTAGAGCAAGCAATCTTGTGGAAAATACAATATAAATTATATCACGAGATGCCATTTTCTATTCAGTTTTGGACTGTACTTCCTGGATCCCAAAATACCACCCAGGGTATGGATGCAGTACTTACTCATTCTGAAAAAAATCTGAATCTCTTAGTATACCTGTGATATAGTTCTGATGGATTTTTTACAGGTCAGATAGATGGACACTGGTAAGACTTTTGCCTTTGCCATTAATATTAAAAGGTTTTATTCAAATCAAGAGTTTCTGAAAGGCGTTCTTTTATGCTATCATCTGAACTTTTTGAAGTAACTTCACAATATTTTAAAGAGTTGAACTAGGCCTTTTTTAATATTTGTGACTGATACTATAAAGCACGTACTGAACTAGCCTGTGAACACAAAAACTATGTTTTTGTTAAAGTCAGAATAAAATAAGTTAGTGTTTAGGATGTTTGTAGAAGTGTTAATGTAGGAAATAAATGTTAGACATTTATGATTTAGCCAAACCTCTAAAGCTAACAGATTGAAACAGTGACCTGAGGTGGTCATGAGAGGCAGGTTCTCTTTCATCCCCGGGTACATCAGTTCAAAGTTGTGGCTTCAGCTTGTTACTGAGAATAGAAATGTGTAAGACCCTCTTCTGAGCACCTCAGGGAGAAAATCTCATGTACATGTCAGTATACTGGCAACTCTGAGAGCATCAGGTGACAGACACTGGGCTGTAACAGCAGTGAGAGACTTGTATTGTTTTATACTTCCATGAAAGAAAGTGATTTAATTGCAATAACAGTATGCACAACCTGTATCTTCAGTGATGATAGCAAAACATTAAAGAGCCATTTTTGAGCAAGGACACGTTTTTCTCTGTTGACAGTGACCTTTTTAAATTAACTTTCACCTAAAGAGTGTAGAGGCTTATAAAAGCGTTGCATGTTGTACTTGTTACTCAAAACACATCTCTATTCAGCATAATGAGAGCTTGGCTCTCTCACTGTGTATATTTGTCCATTGTATTGAGCTGTGCACCTTTTCACACTTGATAATAAAAATACTGATTCTTCTTATATTCTGAGATGTAATTTTACTTTTTCTTATTCCCTCGTATTTACTTGTTAATAACAGGTAGAAGTTAAGCCTGTTCTTTTAGTTACAGACACCTTTTAGTCGTACATCCCAAACTGTGTATTTGGACCTACATGAGCTGGGAGGTAACATTTCTTTGAAAGCCAAGTAAAAGAGCAGACTGGTAAAAATTAATATTTTGAACAGCTGTCCAAAATGTTGTTGATTTTTCCTGAAAGTAGCAGCAGAAGAACTGTTTCTTTTTGTGTTGTAGGAAATGCCACACGCGCTATGTGCCTGGCACTTTGGTGTTGTGCTGCATCAGCAGGTTTCTGTGGAGCGTGCAGTACTTTGTGTCTGTGTTCAGCAAACAATGTGCAGAATTGCAGGATTAGTTTTTCTTGCAGTTTTAAAGACAAAACAAAAAGAGGCTATCATACTGTGTTGTTACTTCACTCCCAGACAATAGCGTTTCATAGCCACCTCTTATGAAAAAATTGTTTTTCAAGCAGAGTGACAGACACCCAGATTGTTCTCTGCCTACAAAGGCGTTGTCTGTTTTCTGGTGAACTGACTTTTCTAGTAATATGTCTGCATGCTACAAAGCCAGTTAACATCATTAAAATACAAGGCCACAGGAATGATAACTTTTGATGCCTTAATTTTTTCATAACATTAATTTCTGTGTTGTATCGTGAAAGTATTTCAGTAAGTTACTCTGTGTCATCTCAGTCATGTTTCACTTTTCATGCTTTGTTTGCTGGTCATTGTCACATCCATTTCAAATTTGAGGTCCTGTGTTTCCAGCCCTTTCCAAGGAATTGCTTTCTGTACTCTTTTATGCCCATTTTCTTAATACTCAAATACTGAATTAATTTGTATACTTCTTGGTATTTTAAATATGTTTTTTCCAAGATATTTAATTTTAGTTTTATAAAAATGTTGATAGTACAGAGGTTCATTTTGTCTGATCTTTTGCTTTTTGCTTTTGGTCCTTAACACCAGTTCAAATAACAGAGTGCCAATCTCTTCTGATGCTTTAGTACCTGTCCTCCTTGAAATCTTGACCACTTCTGCTTCTTTGACACCATACTTGTCAAATTTCAGAGAACTCCCACCTTATATCTATTTCAGATTTTTGGGGGTATCTTTTCTGTCCTTTCTCTTAATTACTTTGATATTTTTAAACTATTTTTCAACCACTTTTTGATTTATCTTGCTATAACCGTTCTTACAGATCCTGCCACACCTCCTCTTCTCGTTCTTTTCTGATTCTCCAGAGAATGTAAACACACTGCTTGTCCCAAAGGATGTCATTGCCCAGAAATTTGTCATCTTTCTAGATCCCTCATATTTGTTGTATCTATTATTTATTAATTCCTCTTTTAATAGTTCTGTGATAATACAGCCTTTCCAATAAATCTAAAACTCTTGTCGAAGCTTTTAACAACTCCTTTTTTTTTTTTTTTTTTTTTTTTGTCTAAAGACTTCAAAAAGCTGCTTTTGGATACTCCTTTGACATTTACCTTCATGTTTTGTGTCCCACAGTTTGTCTCCCTCTTCCCCACTTTTGAGGTGGTTTATGACCTTTCCCATCCTGGAGGCAGCAAGGAGAGATCAGTTCCTGGCTCCAGCCAGCCATTTGCCAGCCCATTACCTTCTTGTTCTGGCTAATTTCTATGCTGCTCCTGATTTATACTCAAGAAAAGAAACCTAATCCTGTGAATCTGCCTCATTAGTACTACAAAACACCTTCTGGAAGTGTTTCTGTGCTGGGATGTCCTCAAGAAACTTTGAGCAGGATCTAGCAAGTTACTATGCTGTCCAGCAGAGCTGAATAATTTCCTTCTGCTTTCTTGTTTGGCTACATCATCTTTGGGAGGGGGATTTCCATCTTACTGCACTGCAAGAGCTTTGAGACAGGGGTTACTCTGCGAAGTCCTGGTCTGTGTCCTTGACAAGACTCCATTCCAGTTTGAGTCTATTCTGTGCTTTGAGCTGGAATTTTTATGATTTGGGGAGCACAACCAAGGAAATATCTCACCTAGATACAGCTTGCTTTTTTTAAAATCCGTAAACTATTTGCTTGCTTATTCTCTGCAAATCCCACAAACAGAATTTACTTGTTATTTTAGGCTTGTGATTTACATGAAGCTTCATTTATCTTTGCATTCTAACATTCCTAAATCATTTATTTCCCTTTTAAATCTAGGTGGGCTACTTAATTCTTTGAATTTTGTTCATATATATATGCATCTGTTTCTTGGTATCATGTACCTTCTAGTGCAGACCTGATTTTTTAAAGATTTCTCGTATTTACTTTCTAAAATATTTTCTGGTGTTTTATCTGATGGAACATTATGTAAAAAATATGACTTGAATAGATTGTATACAGAACTAAAGAGAAAATATGAGGCTATGACAGACTGCAAACAGGACTTTGCCAATTTAACTGAATTTTTACAGTTCTGTAACTCAAGAAATGTTTTAGATCTCAAAACTGAAAGGTTTTGAATAGCTCCATAACAGCATCTAATTGCTCTAGCTATTTATAAAAAAGAGAAATTGTAAAACATAGAAGTTCAAAAGCTAGCTATTGCACATGCCCAACAATCTTTTTCAACAATAATTTCATAATGATTTTTAGCTTGAGGACTTTGTGCTGTGCATTTGTAGAAGCCAAATTGACACGATGGAGTGTAATAGCTCCAAAGCAGCTATTACAGTCTGTTGGGTAATTAAAAGCTAAATGGAACGTTGAGAAATGATCCGTACAATCGGATTGGCTAATTTCTTCACTTTTGTAGATTTAAGTCACTCAAGATGATGTTATCATTTTTTTAAAGTGGGTTTATGTTGTTTAAGCCACCATGAAACCCAATTCAGCCTCAATATGATGGTAAGGAAGGCGTCGAGCTGTCTTGATTTTGTGAATTTTGTATATATTATTTTCAACTCATAAAATACTTTCACGCTTTTGTTGTCCACTGAGCACATAATGGAGAGGAGAAATATGACCCAGGTTATTTGCCATTGCTAGCACTACAGGGGCACAGCAATGCTAACAGACTTTCCCTTGGGGAGATGTACCTGTAGGTGCAGCACAGGAGCATTCCCCATGCTGTTCCAGAGTGTGCCTTGGCCTGGGCTCAGAATTGGGGAGGTAGCTGTGACACCCTCACTGCCACTTGCTTTTGTTGTGCTCAGTCTAGCTGGAGATGGCTGTAGCACTAAATGGTGAGGATATAGTGGCATTATTTCCACAGATATTGAAGCATTTCTCTTGATGACAGATTTCTTAATCTGAAGCTGTATGAAAGTATGCAGCAATCTGATCTGGCCTTCTGTATATAACAGGTCATTATATTTCACTGAGAGATCCTATGTTGAGCACAACACTGAAGTACTTCAGTCTTTGAGCAATTAATTGGGAATATGTCTCAGGAACAGAACAAGAGACACCAGAGTACATTTGAGGACTCTCCAATTGCAGGAAAGTAATTAGACAAAATTTATGCTACAGATTCTATTTCTGCAGAGACTTTAGCTGATTTCATTTTTTTATTGAAGTAGATTTAGATATAAGTTTCAACTTTATCAGTTTTCAAGGTATTGAAACAGACTATAGTTTTCATTTACAAAAATCTCTTTTAAAAGAAGATTGAGGTGTGTTAGAAGTTAACTCTCTAGCTGCTCTTTTTGACCAAGAAAACACAAATGTATGATCATGGCGCTTGTTTCGCAGACATTTCACCTTCAGAAGAGCTGTCTCGGGGGATGAATGAAAGGTAATCATGGCACCAGTAACGAGCATTGATCTTAATGCTATCACAGTTACATTTACTACCTTACAAATATTAAACCTTGCTGTCAAATTAGTGAACATCTCCAAAAGAAAGAGGGAGAGGGGGTTTGTGTGGTGCTACTGAGCAGGTTCAAATGCATTTCCGCAGCTGTTCAGCCAGCTAATATTTTCTTAGCCACAAAACTATGGTGTAAAATGAACACTGAAATATAGTTTCATAAGCATGTATGATGTTTACATATAGTTAGCATAATTGTAACTTATTCTCAAACTCTTTTGACCATAGGAGAAGAGATAACTGCTGCAGCCAAGTGTAGACTGATCTCCCTTTGAACTCTATTTTGACTTAATTTTTATTTCTTGTAAGCCATGAACCTTCAGTTGGAAGCTGGATTTATACCTTAAGATAAGACCTGTGGTCTCATGTCCTGGCTTTAACAATTCTGATGACCTTGTGGTCTTGTGGGTCTTCACCAGATTTTTCCCTTGGGAACTCTTCTCTGGTGAAGCACTTGGGACTTCTAACCTGAAAACGCCAACCAAGCAGTAGTGCTCATCAGGTTCCTCTCAAACCATGTTCTGAAAAAAACTGATTTCTGTCAGGCATTACTCATTCAGCAAAGCATTTCTTCACTTCTGGACAGTTTCCTTAAGTGATTGAGTCCTCATGACTGAATTTATGTACTGATGTAGTATACACCAAATAGTAAGATAAAATAAATTTCTTGGTGTCCTGAATTTAAATGGATCAGTACTGAAATATTCTGGCTGAGGATCTGACCCATTATGCCTATACTTAGTAGTGCAATTCTAAACCTGTATAGAGACAAAGAGCAAATATTGGCTTCTGTACAAGGCTGTATGTCTGCACACGAGAATGAATATAATTTTGTGGGTGCAGGTTTGAAAATCTATTTTCTAATTGGGAATTGTAAATGTAATTCCAAGATTTCATTTTCTATCCTAGACACTAAAATAATGACTACATTAAACATTTTGTTAGTGCATGAGTGACTAAATTTGTTAGGCAAGTTGCTGGTCAGGTCTGCCCTGGTTGTCTTTGGAGGTTTTCAATCCCAAATATTCAAAGCAGTTTCCTAAGGAGGTGGGTTTCCCTGAGATGAGGATGGATTCGTTTTGAGACATGAAAGTCCAGTGAATCTGCAACATGAGAATGCCTTTGCTCTGTAACTTATTTTCCATAGGAAGCAGTACCAGCAAATACTGTACATGTATTGTGAAATCTTCATTCTATTCCAAGCTAAATCTTAACTTCTTTAGAAATAAAGTGCTCTCTTTTTTTTTCTTTTTTTTTTTTTTGAGATCTTACTTGGGCTTTCTTGCTTTAAATATTTTTGAAATAACATTAGATTATATACTTAAATTTCCTTCAATGATTAACTGCTCCTACAGCTTTACTTCTAACTAAGCAATTCTGGCCGGTTGTTGTCAGCTCATTTTGTGGACCTGTCTTAACTCTACCTGGTGGAGGGCCACATAATTTTTATTGATTTTAGGGTCCCCTGAGACATGCTCACCCTTGTAATTCAGCAGCAAGTGTTCTGCAGCTGCATCAGAGTTTCCACAGAACAAGCTGTTCCTGTTTTATTAGTCTTTATTAAGCTACCTATTTGTGCTGAACCACAGGTTGGACACTTCAAACAGGCTTCATGGTGATGCTGCCGGAACTGCTCTTGACAGGTATTTTTCAACCTGTCTAGAGTTAGCTTGGTTTTAGTATCATTTCAGACAGCTATTGCCGCAAAAAATTATGCTGTAGTACAGGCTACTGGTTGGACAATCCATATTTCAGGATGTAACAATGTTAGGTGTGCATTCAAACTTGTTAAAACTCTCTTTGACTGTAACTACATTTAAAAATGGTTTCAGCCACAGTTACAAGCCCCAGAGGGAATGGGGCTTTGCTGTCTCCTCCAGGACAGCACACACTACCTGCTTCTTGAGTTCTTGCTAGCCTACAGAATAAATGGTGAATTAATCTTCTGTGACTGAGAGAAACTTATGGTACATGAAATTTAGAATGCTGTCCAGACCCTTTCAAAGAAGCTTCCATCTCTTTCAGACCTCAGGCTTTAGAAAATTGAACCAAAAGAATATATGTTGTACCTCTGACAGAACTCCTGTGGTTAACTATTTCTCATCCTTCAATTTCTCTGAGTCAATAACCTGGTGTTGATGCAGTCCAGTATTTTGTTCAGAAACCTGCTCTGAGGAATGCTGCAGCCGAGCTGCTGAGGCAGTCACCTTCATCAGCCTGGCTGTGACCTTGCATGCACACTTGTCTGAAACTTCTATTTCGGCAAGGGCTAAATCCCTCCATCTGCATTATTTTCCCTTCTCTAACTGGAGTCCTTGACAAACCTTTTTATTTAGACAGGGAAGGACGATCTCACCAGTAAGTAACCTGCTTGTCTAATTCTTCAGTCTTACTAATTGCTAAAGTTGTAACTTTAAATCTGATGGGTGGTGTCAGAAGGCCAAGTACATTGTGTTAGGTGGGTCAGGACCTGCAAATTCCAGCATCTTAATTTGACCTTTGGCAATTGACTCTGTGCAGTTTTATTCCCTGTCTTTTCTCCTTAATTGCAGTTGCAGCTGTGTGTCTAGCTGCTATTACAAGAACTGAATTAGAAAAATGGAAGAAGTTATTCCATGGTGCTTTGGCTCCAGAAGTAGCTATTTAACCCTGTGATTTTGTTAGAGCCATGCATGAAATCTATGCCTCTGATGTCTCTTCTGTCATATGTACTTATAATGCTGAGAAAGAACACTCTCAAAATGATGATAAAGGGAAAGCTTCAGAATTCTGATAATTTTGACACATCATTACTATGATTGACATGATAAATAAGTCAGGTCATAAGGAATAATGCAGTTCTAAATCCCCAACCACATAAGCTTGCTGAGAGGGAAAAAAGGGTCTATTAAATTTTCTGTATAGAGATTGCAGTCAGTGGTGCATAAACAATACATTCTATAGCAACCTGTTCATTGCTCAAGTTGTTATTGGCAGGCACTGTGGCATTTCTACAGTCATTAAAAGAAGCTATCACTATTAATCTCCAGTCTCGAGGCAGACAGGTTTAACCTGAAGCTGATCATCAAGTAATGGTAACATATATTTGTGCTTTGTTGAACGTGCCCTTTCATCTTTGGATGCCTTTCCTGTGATGTTATGAGAAGGGGTGAGGATTCTAGTGTTCATTATAAAAGTTACTAAGTTAAGAACATGTCTTTTTAAAAGACTTTTCCACCCAGACCAGGCATATTCATGAAGGGGATTTGTTTTATGAAACTTGGCAGCTCATTCTATGCATCCCCATCATTCAGGGTATGGCTTACTCTCTGGTTTCCTTAGTCCTTGGTCAAATAAGAGCCCCCACTCTAAAGCTGTCCAAATGTATACAGATGTATGTGTTTGGTGAGACAGCTCAGTGTGAACTCCGTCAGTGAACAGAGGAATAATTTGGTGGCCAGAAGAGCGTCTGGAGAGTGCTGGATACTATCTAGATCAAATTCATGTTAATATTCCTCCATTAGAAGGAGTTTTTTGATGGACTGCTGAATCAAGTCTTTAAAGTTATGTCAAAGTGATGTAGTAACTAGTAATGAATTTAATGTGTCCTTTTTCTTCCTGCTGGCCTAGGGAATGTAATCCCACCCTGCAGATACATCTGTAGGTACATCACTCCTGGGAAAGGGCAGCTGTATGGATGAATTCATCAGGTTGCTTCCTTAGAAAGTGGTCCTTGAAAGAATGAAAAGAAACAAAACATTTTGATTTCTTGCCTCTTTTGCTTCCCCTTCCTTAAGGAAAATTGTATTTTCCTCTGGAAAATACAGGATTCTGTCACCACAGACAAATGGGAAACTGTGATTCATAAAGGTTACAGAGAGAAAATCTAATTTATTTTTCATTCTTTTTCAGGAGAAAGTCATATCCCTCCTCAAATACCCCTTAACATTCTCTCAGAAATGGGATGACATCTGTCGTTTAAGCTCTCAAAGTACTCTTATCCCATTTTCAACTTTTAGTTGTGGTAATCAAGCGATTAGGGAGAAACAAACTCATCCTAAATTATGTCTTCAGAAACCATTTTTATGTGCAAATAAAAACCCTGAGTTCCTGCCCGGAAGATTTCCCTAATATAAATTATCTTCAAAGCACCTAGTGCCACTAGTCAATGTAGTTCCCCAGAGATAGGCTGGTAGCCCCGTCCACCTAGCCTGTTACATCCAGTGTGCTCATCCAGCTGCTGGCAGCAATATGCTCAAAAGATAAGCAAAGCAACAGCAGTTTACTCAGCATCTCATGTAACCCTTTTGGTTTGTAGTCCATCATTGATCACAATGACAGACATAGACTGGAAAATAAATTTAAAACTAAAAATTTTGAGTCCGTTTTCTTTTTTAGTTTTCAGAAGAATGCTCTTTGAGGCAAGAGATATCACTTACCATTGACTATCAGGGTCACGTAGCTGTTCCTTATTTTTATGAGTTTTTTGATGCTGTTGTATTTCCTTTTCACCTGTAGTTAATTTTTTTGAGCTTCCAATCCAAGTGGTTACAGATAGGACTACATCTCAGCAATAAGCTAATGAGGTCTCAATTTTGAGAAATAAGTAACCTGCCTTGCTACCATGTGAAAGTCTCAAATCCTGAGCCTGCTGTTTGAGTGCTGGCTGTCAGGGAGCAGCCAGGGCAAGCTGGTCTGCAAGAGGAAAGTCAGGAGCTGAGGATGGCAGCAAGGTCCTCCCTGACAAAGGACACAGTCCTACGCAGTCTGAAGAAGAGGTATGCCCAACAGTCCGGTCATCCCCAGACAAATCTTTAGAGACAGAGCAAGTCCAGGAGATCAAGTCAGCAAGGGACTTGGCTGGGTGCAAGCATACCTACCACAGAGCTCAGGCAAGGATGAAGGTCCTGAGTTTAAATGCAGCTCCTCTGTCAGTGGGTGGAGGACCTGGGTGAGATTTCTCACAGCTCTTTCTCATGCAGCTCTCACAAGTTAGTTGTTTTCCCAGCAGCCTCATCCAAGGTTGTACAGCTACACCATATCAGAGCTGACCTTGACTGCAGGCAGTGACACCCAGGAGGGAAGACAAGGCTCTGGAGCCTGCTGGTGCTCCCCAGGCTCCAGTGCGGGCTTTTTGGTAGCACTGGTCCATGTTCCAGCTGAGGGTGATACTGCTCTGTGGAAGTAAATAGCAGTCAGGAGTTGATTTTTGAGTGTATGACACTGACCGTGTCTTTGTTCATAGGAAAATTGAGAAGGCAAAGGATACTGCTTGTCTGCATCTTGGAAGGACTCAGTTCAGAGTTGTGAGCAGAGCAGTCCCTCCTGCCCCAAGCTCCTTTTCTTGCTAACAGCAGAATTACACATCGACTGAATCCATGTTCTGCAATGTTTCAGACTGTTTTTAATTTTGGCTTTTTTTATATGTTGAATATATAAATTTGATTTATTTGAAAAAGTAAAAAAGAAAGATACAGCAGAAAATGAGTGTAGAGACTGAGGAGCAGGAAAGCAGATTTTTAACACTACAAAGTAACCTGCTGTTTGAATGGCCTTAACATACGTTATGATCTAGGGTTTAGACATTCATTTGTAATGCTTGTAATAGCTAAATTGGTGTGATGACATGTGCCAGAGTCTGCAGGCAGCTTGAAACAATAACTCTGAGAAATGCAAATTGCCTGTTTTATTCTCATACTGGCATTGCTTATGATAAAACCTGGGAGAATACACTGTTTTTTTCCCCTATCCTGTCTGCTGTTGACCAGAGATGCTGTGAATAACTGTCCAGCGTTGTCTGAAAATTTGCACTAGAATTTAATTTAGATTGCCATATCACATTAACAGATCTTTCAACTGAGAACTGACCTGCAAAGGGAGTGTGAGAAGGGGAGACAGCTTCAGAGCTTGCAAGATCCCCATGGATATTGTACAGCATCTTTTTCCAGTTGGAGATTGGGGGAAAAAAAAAAGTTTTCCATCCTGTAATTGAGTATAACCTAAAATGTTAAAAGGTCATAGTAAACAGGTCAGACTTCTACCTGCTGTAGTCTCATTTCAGTAGAGTTTGTCCTTGCCTTGTTTTCACCACACGTAAAATGGAGATAATGGTTCCTACATCTTCTGTAGAGGTCTCTGGTGTGCTGGTAGAAGCAGTTATTATTTTTCAAGAGCACTTTATACTTTTTACGCTTTCCAGTGGTAATAAATTGTACTTTTTAATGGTAGGAGTAAAGGTTTTGTGCAGAATTAAATCAGCTTTTTTAAATGATCCACTTTCTCTCTTTGCTGGGTTTTACATTTTATGCATTTGTATGCATAGAGAGGAATCGGAAACAACAGAAAAACTGTTGACATTTTAAAATGTTTGTTTTAAAGCATTTTTGGTGACTCTAGTTCTCCTATATGAGATAAACAGATTTGTTTGCAAGATGCTATTTTTTCTTGTTGTCTTTTACGTTGGCTATTGCTATTAATTTTTATGAGTGATACATGTGATTCACTATAAAATATACAGTTCTATGTCTACCCTGACTGTGTTAAGGGAGGGTTCAACCATTTACCACCTTCAAAGATAGCTTTGAGTAGTTTAAAATGATTTGCAGAAGATTCTTAATGTCCATCAGAAATCTGCTCGTTTTTATCCTGCCCATGATTACAAACCTAAAATTTGTCACCAGCCAAAAAATGAGAAATGCAGAGAAACACTTAAAAGCCCGCATTTCCAGAGCTTTGGGTACACATTGCAGTTGAAGCTTGTAAATTTTTCCAACAACAACAAACCACCTAAAAAACCTCACAAACCCCACGTCCCCCAAATCAACAGCAACCCCCCTCAATTTGTGCATCATTGTTTGCTGGATCGAGGCTGAGTGGTAGGCAATGATAGCATAAACCCAAGGCAATTTCCATGTTGTGTGAAATAAATTGCTTTATTGAATGTATAAAATCCTCAGTAGACATGTCAAAAGTCCCTGCCTTATGCATATACCACACGAGAGCACGGGGCAGCTGTTCATAGAGCCCCAGAACACCGCAGGTTGTGTAGCACTGACGTGGTGCTGGTACCAGTAACTGCTCTGCCCACTTTACACTGGGAAGTGCAGTCTTGCCTGAATTTCCTTCCAAGTATTGAGTTCTGGGGTGCAGTAAGTGCTTGAGTGTGAGGAGCTTTATTTGTAAGTTATGGTGGGCTCAGTTACAAAGCTGCATTAAAGCATTTTGCTGAAATACCAAGTAATCCTTTTCTCTTTCAAAAGCGCTAAGTGAAAACGCATTGATTTTTATTTTCTTTCAGCAACCTCAATAGCTCAAGATTATTACTATTTTTAAGAGTGATAGAGAAATGTCAAAAATGCTTCAGTTGTACTTTTATTTTTATATATCACCAGGCTTTGTTTTTTTCAGTTTTTTGGTATTTTTATTTGGAGTTGTGGGCTTTGGAGGCAGTAGGAGGGAGAGATTATGGTTTATTTCAAAAAGCTGCTTGTATTTTTGAGTTTTCTCAGAGATTTTGTGGTTCAGTAGATAACACATTTCATTGTCTTAAATTTGGTCTATGCTGTAAAATTCTTTCACTCCTGAATAGCCAAATGGTCTGGCACACCTTAATCTCTTCTTTATAATTACTCTTGAAAAAAAGGAGGAGATGGAAGGCAGATCAATTAAGTGACAGACCATAGGGTGTTTTCAGTAGCCTGTAGAGAAGCCAGCATTGGCTTTTTATATTATATGTGATTTATTCATTTAGAATTTCCTTTCACTGAAGATAGGTATGGATGCAATGAGTTTGCAGAACTAATACCACAATCAAAAAGCTGGACAGAAGTCACAAAGCAGAACAAGGCAAAACTAGCTCGGTGTTGGAAGTTAATGGGCATCCCTTAGAGAATGCAGGTTCCAGGTGCTAGCTACAGCCAGCTCTTCCCATCCTGGCTTCCAGGTTTGGTTTATCTGCTTAGTATAATTTTAATCCATATACAAATGCATTTCGTGTGTGTATAGTAAAGTGATTCATCCTTCTTCATTCCGTGTATCTAGTTTTAGGAGATTGTATGTGTATGAGAGAAAGTAAGCGACAGTGTTTTGTTGTGAAGTGGTCGCTGCAACATTTTCTTACTGTTTAGGTTGCTCTGACATTTGATAGTTCTGCACTAACACAGCCCATTACCATCTGGATAGCAGAATCATATTGTTGAGTGTTATTTTCGGGGCAAATCTGAATAAAATGGGTTGATTAAATCTAAATAATGTTGTTGAGTTCTGCCTAATCACACATTTCCAATTAATTTCAAACTGATAACCCAAGGACATTTTGGAAAGTGACAGCATGTTTCTAAACCTCGGGGTGAATTTATTTCTTTTTAAAACAAAATGAAATAAATGTCACTTGTATCTCAACATTATATGCATTCATGTCTTAGACAATGGTACATATCCTAATGTACCATTTTCTCATTTTATCTTTCATTTATTCCCCCTAATTTTCCTTATTAGCTGTAATTCTGTTGTGACATCTTGGTGTCATATTATGATGATAGAAATTTCAAATAAGAAGCATCACGAAATGCAAAGTTTTGGATGAGCTGGCAGACAAGAGCACCCTGTGGAACTAAGCTTCTGTTTTTCACTATCAAAGCAATGAGTCCTTGTCATATGCAGGAGAGGCTGTTTACCATCCATACAGCTGAAAACAGTGACCCAGCCCTTTTCTGAGAGGGGAAGAAGTCAATGCAAGATCGAAAAGACATCATACTCTTAAACTTCTCTCTTATCTGAGAGCAGCAGATAGGAAATCATAAGTACATTAATGCAAACAGCATTTGTACTGGCCAAGTAAGGTACGACTAACAATTTATTTTTAACAATGCTGACACTACCCATACTGCAGAAATAATAACAAAGAGCCTTGAGTAATAACTTCCCCTTAGATTTCTTTTTACAGTACTTGCAGCATTCTCTGAGCATGCATTTATGTACTGTGTATAAATAGGCAGATACAAAAACCTATTCCATCTTCCAGAGAAGAGAGATGCTGGTTTATTCTCACTTCAGAAAATTAAATGCTTATCCATCTGTGGAATTATTTTTGAATGAATAAGTTTGTAGACTTTCCTTAGCTGGGTTATTGTTTGCTCTTTTGGAACATTCTTTGCTTTCACAGTTGTTTTGTTCTTGCTACAGAGGAAATACAGCAATGTGTATTTTTCTCCCTGCTGAGGTCTGATGTAACCTTATATTATAAAATAACCAAAGATTGATAATCACAAAGGCTGCAAAGGGAAAGCTGCTCTTTATTTAGAAGAACATCTGTGCTATAAAGAGGAAGAAAAATTCTGTGTTTTGATAGAAAAATAATTCTTTGGATTCCGAGCTCTGCTGTGTGAGTGGTTTTGCTCCGCTTTTTTATTTTACAGGACTCTAAATATATAAATGAAATTTTGTTTGCTTCTGAATCTCTGTGACCTGACCAACTCTACTTTTATTAAGAATTGTATCCCTTTACAGAAGAAAGTGGAAAAAGTAGCATGATATGGTCAGGGGGATGGAGAACTTGAGACCATATGGAGTGGACCTGAGGCCCCTGATAACCTATTTCTCAAAATATTATTTTGACAAGACATTCCATATGTTTGGTTGAGTTAGCTGTTAGAAGAAGGCTGTGGGGTATCTTGTTTTTCAGATGTGCTCTCTTTATGTAAAGACTTGGAAATAGCAGACCTTTGGGAGCAAGGTAGCAATCTGGATCCCCAAACATGTTTCTCATAAATATATATAAATAGAATGCAGCAAGAGCTGACCTTGAACTTAAAATGCTGCTCAGTGAGTGCATCTTGTTTTGAACAGTAGTTCAGCAACAAACAACAAAACTGCCTATTTAGCTCAATGTTATAAATATATGTAGAAGTGCTTTCCTTCAAGGTTTCATAAACTGGTCCATGCCTGTAGCATCTAGGATCTGAAGACAGTTTTTTAAATTGGGTTGTTTGGGGGTTTTTTTTGTTTTGTTTTATAGTTCAAATGATGTTTATATGTAGCAAATTTTAATCCCTGTACTTAGAGTGGATTTTCTGGAGAAAGCTTTGATCAACCCCTTGGTTATCCAATAACTGCAAAAATGTACTTGCGTGTCTTTATTTGAGTGTCTCTTATGTAGACTTTTTAGCTAATGATGGCCGATTTGGTGGCCTGTACACATTTACTGGTGCCAAAAGTCTGACACAAAAGTCCTTCCTTTCATTGTGAAGGGCAGATCAACTGTGGAACACTTTCATCTTTGTCTTTTGCTTCTTCTCAGTGAGGGAAGTTTTAAATTATTTTTTCTTATCTTTCAGGAAGATTAGTTTTTAAACAAGCAGCCAGGTACAGTAGATATTCAGGTCTAAGGAAATCTCTAAAATCCAATAATATTTATTATTTTCATGTATTTGCTAAATATCTAATAGCATTCTCCTGAATCTAAGCGAATGCTAGAAAACTCCAACTTTTTAAAAACTTGGAGCCTAACTGAAATTTAGTATTAAATTTAGCATTATCATGACTGTCAGATGATCAATATATATGTGCAAGTGTCTGCTTCGAGTGTATTGCACCACAACACCAGGTTCATTTAAAAAAATGCTACAAAGAAATAGATCTTAGAAACTCACATATGATCAATTGTGTGTATTTGGTTTACGCTCTACAGAGCATATTTAATCTTAAATCTTCCCTGTGAAAATAGTACTTCAATTATTGTTGTTATGAAATAAATTCTTGAAGGCATTTCTTAAATAATTTCCCCCAAAGTCACTGCAGATGCTTTTCTTTATTTAAGTCCAGTGAAGGATGAATGAGAATGTATTTTCTCTTTTCTTTTTTCATCTTTTCTTAACCACCCTTTCATTTCTAAGTAGAAGAGCGTTTAAAGTTGTTACAAGTAGGAGAAGCAGCAACTAAATTGTCAATTGTGTCATTTTATTTGTGCCAAAGTAAGGAGTTAAGAGATGCATTTATAAAAAAAAGCCACATATGAAGATACATTTGAAAATAGAAGGCAGCATTTTATTGTCTCCTATTTCTCCTTCTTTCCTGCTGCTTGATGATAAACCAGAATCTGCTGGTGAGAATTGCAGCATCTGAAATAGCAGTAGTTTTCTGATTCCTCAGCTTAGCTTTCTTTCTTCATTTCTTCTCTCAACTCATGTCTTACCACTGAATTTTACATTACATTTGGACATTATGATTAACTGATAGTTCTAGTTTATTTAACATCCAAATACTGATATGTTGTTTATTAGTTTAATTTACCTTTATTAAGAAAGCAAGTAGTAAATACCCAGCCATGTGAAGCGTCAAGACTGTAAGATGTTAAAAGTTCAGTTTTGTCCTCAAGAAAAGTGGCTCTCGCTGCCTGCTGCAGAAATTCACACAACCTCTTTCTTCCTCCTGAATGCATCCCTGTTTATATTTAAACGGATGCTTCTCTTAATGATGCACTAAAATGAATCGTAAAAATATAGAGCCTCTTAAAAATAATTTCCACTGATGAGTTATTTTAAAATCTTTTTTAAACATAAGCGTGTTTTGGATTCTACTGCTAAAAACCCAAAGGTTCTGGATGCTGGCTGCAGAGGCCGCTCGCCCAGTCGTCTGGCTGCAGCGGGCTGCTGTGCTTGTTGCCTCTCGCATCACTTTGAAGATGACTCGGAGGCTAATAGATTCCACTGCTAGACCATGGATATTTTTTTTCCCCCCTTTTAACTGCTGTTGAATAAGATTACACACTCCATCCACTTATATAGCTGATATTAAAGCTATCCGGTGAATTGAAAAGTCACCTGAGTGTTCTTTAGCTAGAATACCTTGAGGCTATATATTTTTTTCATGTTAAAAGCTCTAATGATGTGCTGGATGATAAGTTTCTAGGCAGAAAGAAACTGCTCACCGCGCATGGGGGAAGGTCAGGTCACTTCCAAATTGCTCTTTTTGCACGAGGAGTTGTGAGAAAGGAATTTCAGAGTGTTGGAGCAGAAATATGGTCTGCTTTTGAATTTAGCTGCTGAATCATCACAGGGAGCTGTGTAACTAAGCAGAAGCTTAATTTCCTTAAAACTACATGGGACAACACTAGAAATTTATTTCCGAAGTAGTCCTAAAGCACAAAGTGAGTTTGCCAACCTCAGGTATTAGAAAAAAAGGAGGAATGAGTCTGTTCTGTGGAGGACTGGCCCCCAAATAACTGGGTCACCTGCACTTAAAGACCTGTAGAAAAAAGGGCAAAATCAGGAAAAAAACCTGGCAGATCTCCCTGTCCCAGGGGTGAGAACTGGTGAGAGAGAAGCTGGAGAGGCTATCTTCACCATGAACTGTCCCACCGGTGGTTCCTCAGCTTGGGCACTGCAGTGTTGCACCACCAGGTGTGTGCAGCTGTGCTCTACAGAAACACATTTTCTGTTTGTGAATCAACTGTGTTGAGGCCTCTGTGTCTCATTGTGCCCAGGAATAGACCCTAAAACTCTCTACAAGGTTTTAGAAGCTTCTCAACTTGTATTTTAGGCTCTGTTTTATCTAATAAAATATATAAAGCTGCTCTTTGCTGTAGTATCTACACACAAAAGTCATCTTGTAGATGGAGTTGAGTTCTCCATTAATCTTTCCCTAGGGCTAAAACTAACAGCTCTTGCAGTCTGTGTGAAAGTCCTTACAAAGGGGAAAAAAAGCTGTTACAAACGTGGCTGTTATTTGTTTAAACATTTGGAAACATTTATAGTGTGATGCTAGCTTTTTTTTTTTTCACCCTTGCTCCTATTCTTTTATTTGTATATATCTCAGCGAATCCTTTCAAACTTGTCAGACAAGAAAAGTTTGGCTTGTTTAGCTAAGTAAAATTAAGACTGTGAAAGAGTATGATTGTTTTCTATAAATACTTTAGGACATAAACATCAGAGAGAGAGAAAACAGCTATTTAAGCTAAAGGACAGATTTGGCAGAAAAACAAATGGGGTACATTGGCCATGAATACATTTAAGCTGGAAATTAAGAGTGGTTTTAACAGGTTGAACAACAAAGCTCTAGGAAACTTTCCAACCAGAAAAGTGGCATTAAAAAAACTGAATATTTTTACCACAGGCCCCAGAACATTCAGAAATGGGATTGCATGACGGGATGTCAGAGAGATGGGGATCTAGGCTGGCTTTCTCATCCTCTGCTCCAGACAGTCAGCAGGAAGCTCCATACACAGAATGTGCCTTCTTGACAATGTTTTGCATAATTAATATATTTTTTCCGTTTTCTCCTTTAAAGGCTCTGTTTCTGTATTATTCTGTATCTACCTAAATTAGGAATATGAGGTTTTTCACTCTCTTCAAACCAGCCAGCAAGTACTTGAAGTTAAGTCCATTTCAAACCGCTTGCAGAACTGCAAGCTTGACTGGGTAAATCACACATTTTGTAGGTTAATTTCTTCAGGTAACTTTATTTTTCCAAGTTAAATGCATCAGAATTACTGTTGTAACATATTCTGCCTATTTCACAGGCCCAGAAGGAGTGGATAGAAAAGGAAGGAGTGCAGGTTTTCAGGCGCTGCTTTATGACATGAGCAATTCAGCCACAATTCATTTATGTAGGGCTTCCTCAGTAATTGCTGATAAAATCTGTTATAATTGCTTTTCTTTTCCATATCCCCCCTCATACACTCGGTATTTAATTTGTGATCTAGTTGCTGTAACTTGTTCTGTTTTTTATTATTTTATTCACTCCCCCTTTTATTTTTTTTTCCATTCTATTTTACTTGCAGTTGGAAATGAATCATGTGTTTGATCTGATGTGGACAAAGCTTAGTCACACTGACAAGAGTATATTGAGTCAATAAATATAACTGACCTAGATCGTTCACTTGTTTTACTTGTGTTTCATAAACCTTTTTCACATCTGGTGTTTTATTCATATGTTATGTCTGATATCTGGATCAAGATGCGGGCTGTATATATAAGTATTCACTTGCTGTGATTTGATTCAAACAACTAGGCCATTTTCCCTATAAATTTGATCCACAAAGCTAAGTTTTTATGTTGTTGCTTATTTATTTTTTTGAGTCTAGAATCTAGTTTCTCAAAGGTTCAAAATCAGAAATTATGTTAGTACGTACGTGTTTGAGGAGTCTTAAGATACCCTTGGGTACTGAAAATTCACAATTCTTCATATACCATCCCTGTGACACTAGATTGCTAATTATTTTATAAATATGTTCTTTTGACTCAAAAAAACTCCATCTGGAGTTTTAATGTTATTCATCAAACTAAACAAATGCGACCAGGAATCCTCACAGGAAAGTCTCTTGTTATTTTTCTTCACGTCTAGAAATCTGAGCAGACCTGTACAGAGCACAGTAGTGCATAGCAGCATCGCAGATTTCCCTTCTCTTGCTAGAATAAAAGTGGAAAAAATGAAATGGTAACTTTTATTATCTTATTGCTCTTTTGCTGTATAATCTGTTAATAACCACTCTAATAACTAGAGAACAAATAGACAAAAACCCTGTTTTAGGATTGAGTTTTATGATTGAAAACTACACTTTTTTCATTATTTGCATAATGCTTCTCTTGTGCCTGCAGGTAGCTGTCAGCATTTGCTAGTCTGTTGATCAGGCTCCAATTCCTGTTGTGCGTCTTCTACTGCAAAGGGGAAGGGAAATTAATCTATTATTGATCAGGATCCGATTCCTGTTGTGTATCTTGTACTGGAAAGGGGCATTAATCCATTATGCGTTGATAATCCAAACCATCTGCAGGCTGTACCTGGAAGAAGTGAAACGTATTCTATTAGGTAGTTCTTATTTGTAAGATCTTTTTCTTCTTTTTTTTTTTTTTTTTCTTCAAGTAATCTTGAGATGCTGTGAGATTGTCATTTCTCCTCTTTTCACATATTCCGTGTTACACAGGCAGAGATTGCACATTCTTGATGCCATAATGTTGAACTATTTATGTGTAATATTTTTGCTATTTGAATTGGACTCTTATCTTCTATTCTGCTTTTTTTCTAATATAGGTATCCATAATTTGGTAACATGAAGCTTTGCATGTATCCTGCATAGTAATTGCAAAGGCATTTCTGCATACTGTGCAAGTCTGAAAGTCTGTAGGAAGTTTATGTTGAAGGTTTTATAATTTTTTCTCTCAGGATAGCTTATAAATGGTTTTGAAGTTCTGTTAAAGTATTCGATTTCTCATTACTTTGAGGGTGGTGTACTGGTGATCTTTTCTCTTTTCTGTAAAGTATTTTTCTTCCATACACAGATTTCATAATATGAAGAAGTAAATTCATTTTTTTTTTATACTGATTCCTGTAGGATTTCTTCTTCACTGAAAACAGGACACTGAGAAGTAATTGCAGTAGGAACCAACACTATAAGGGTAGGAATGACTAGCAGTCAGTGTTGCATTCCAGGCTACTACCCCATACTAAGTAAATGAGGATGATCTGACTGATTTTTTTGGGCAATCCTCCCTCTTCCTGCTTATGGTCATCTTGTTTGTATTGTCTTCAGAGGGTTGGGACCTATAAGCAAGCCTCAAAAATAAGACTTGTCATTTTTCTCAAGTCTGAACTCAAACTGTTGCTTCTTTTCAAGAGATAAACATTATCATCTTTTATTACAGCTGGTTTGCACCATGTCTCTCTGAGATTAATTTGAGTATCTATTGAAGTAATACTCGGTATTTTGCACCTAACGTTTATGCGTTGCTGAAGGGGAAAGCATCTTTTGTATCTTCAATTGTATGGCCCGAATCAGATTTTATCTCTGTTGGGAAAGTTAAGCACCCATGTGGCTTTGATAAAGTCTGTGGTCTTTATAAACTGTAACTTATGTAAGGTACAGGGAATATTAAATATTATGACATTACATGTAGAGAACACTTTTTTCAATGATGATGGGGTGGTCTACATAATTATAGTATTTAAATAACAGATTTTAAATTCTACACCTCATCAGTATTAAAAAAATCAGTGTTCTAGACCATTTGAGACAGGTTTCATTCTTGGTCAGATGGGAGGAGAGAAGGGGGAAGAGCAGTGTGATCCAAGACCAGCACTGTGAAGTCACACACAGCCACTGGTGTAAAGACAAATAGACCATGCAAGAGGTATTCACTCTTTTTTTCCCCTCTCTTTTCTCAGCATATCTGCTTTGTGTAGAATTGCCAGATTCTTGAATGTCACAGTCTGAAGAGGAGTTTATGTTTAGAGACACAGTAAAACCCCAGATCTTCTACTTTCCATTTTCTCTCTTTTTTGTTTCCGTTTTTCAATATTTTTGGCACTTCTCCCTCCACCACTTCTTTAGAAAAGTCTAATATGGAAAAATAATACTTGTGCTAATTTACCTTAATATTTTGGGTGGTAAATGGAAGCAGTTCACCAATGGCTTCATGAGCAGCTGGGGATGGGAACCACTGAAAGAGCTGCAAGAAAAACTCCCTCCACCTGTGTGTCAGAGTCTTTGGAGTTATGATAGTCCAAGATGCAAAGATTGGTTGGGACTGGTCCTAAGGCCCTTCAGTTACTGAGCCCTAATAGATATTTTTAATAATTAAAACAGTGTTTAATGAGAGGGTTTAGAAGCAAAATGAAGATTGGAAATGCTGTGACTAAACTAGATACAATGTGAAATAAAGCAGACCGTGCTCTTTTTTGGAGAAAACTGTTTGGATTAGAACTCTTGCCTGTGTCAGTCCTTCTGTCCAATTGCCTATTAAGGACTAGAATCAGAATAAGAACACATCCCTTAAGTGTTCTTCAGTGCTGTTCAGCCTTGTCTCTTCAGCTTCCTACAAGTTCCCCACTGACTTATGTCCAACAGTGAGGCATCCCTTGGCTACAGTTCTGGCGTCAGTGTTTTCCCCTAATGTTGCTTCACTTTCTTAGCTGAGAGGAGGGGTTCAGAAAGCAGACAGAAAGGAAAGAAGATCTTTTCTTTCAGAATATGAGTGAGAACAGTGCTCCCCTTTTCACTAATTCATCTCACTGGAAGTGTATTTTCGTATCTATTTGTACTGCTCTCTCATTTCAGTGTCTTTAATAAATATTTCCTACTAATCAGAGAAACTGAAGCTTAATCATTGAAATAAAGGATACATGGGAAATTAGTTCTTAAATAATGTGAAACATCTATAGGGGACCATGGGGTGGCAGGGAGGGAAAATGGCCAGTGGCGAATGCGGAGAAGCTGCCTGAAGAGGGGAATGAAAAGCCAGACAGAAATAGTAGGCACCTAGAAAACTGGGACAAGAAAAAGACTGATGAAGTAAAAAAAGGAGCAGTGAAGGAGGAGAGAAAATTTTCAGTTCTTTTCTACGAAGGATTTTCAAAGAAAATGCCTGTTTACTAACAATGACATTCTGCACTGTATTTTAGTGTAGCACCAGTCAAGTAAAATCATGTCTGTGTGGTGCATTAGGGGGTAGGAGAGGGATGGAGTGGCTGTATTGACAGGTAGGATAAGAAACTTGGAAAATCTGGGTAGTTTTTCATTATCTGATTGTTTGAAATAGCTTTCTACCTTCCACAGCCTGACTGAATTCTGATTTGCTGCATCACATCATCAAAGCCAAATCACAGTGTTACTTCTTATCTAGATTAGAAACCCGGCTTCTCTGATATTCCAACCTGTGGATTTCTTACAAAAGAAAGAAGTTCTGAAAGGATGGGGGAGGATGACACAGATCCCACGTTTGAGCCCTATTGAGATTTTTACTCTAAAGTAAAACTAAATTCCTCCTTTGATATTTTGATTAGCCACAAAACAAAGCTGCAAACTACCCCTTGCAAAAGGGACCATGGGAGTGTTCCTGATGAGTTTTATCTGGCAGGATTGGGGTCAGAGTGAATTATGGCAAGTGGTTTCTTTGTGCTGCAAAAGGAAACTTAAACTGTCTTTGAATATGAAATAGGAATATGCACGTTGTCTGTGTACTATTTAAATAATACTCTGAAATGTTGTTGGTTTCTATACATGCTTGTTACTTCTGCAGGTGGCCTTTGTAGGTATATTGCTTAGAATCCAAGTGCTAACTGTTTTGATGAGCCCTCTATCACATCGGTATTAGTTCACTCGCTCAAAATCTTTATCAACAGGGATGGTACAAAATGAAAATAAGTACATAGTTTATTTAGATTCTTGTTATGGTCAGTAATAAAGACAAAGAAATTTTATGTTTTCCTGGGGGAAAACTTTTCCCTGCTTATCTGCTCACTGCACAAAGAGCCACTCACATATGGTGAACTCCTAGAGTTTACAACAAAGCTGCCTTCTCTTCTTGGGTTGGTTTTAGTGGGGCTGAGCCATTCTTCAGGAGAGCTGATAAGTCAAACAAATGGTTTTACTCTTTTCCAGATGGAGATAAGAAATTAATACTGCCAAATTGGTAACTTGTTTGTTGATCTTTTAGCATTTACTGTTGTAAGCCTTCATCTTGCACAGAAGTAGTGGTGTACGCTAGTGCTGAGGTTATTTCTTCTCATCAGTAGCAAGCTGCTAATCTGATCATTGCTTGTTTTCTATTTTTTCAATTACTATCTGGAAAATTCCTGCCATGAATATCCATAAGACCACCATGAAAATCTCCTTGGAAAATAGATTTGATACCTGATAGCATCACATTTCCAGGAATGTTGCTGAGCAGAAGTAAAATCTACTAAAAGCTTTTTTTTGAGATCCCGTGTGAGTTGCATATTGATGCTGTGTCAGGTCAACAGAGCATATTTATGGGAAGAAATAAATATGTGCATAACACTTCCTTAAGTGCTATTCTTAGATGCTTGAATTTATTCAGATACGTGGGTGGTATTCTTAAAATTTTGAAATTATACTACATGCTTACATGCTTTCATCTCCCATAGTACACTATTTGCCATCAATTACAAAAACGTCAAAAGGTAAAAATTTTGTCATTCAGTAATTCAGAACTCTGCTAACCTTGTGAACATTCTGAGCCCCGTTGCCAAAACCTTTGTCTGTCCAACCAGTGAAATCGAATGTCAAATGGCTTTTGGCATGCCAGATACAAACGAGATAAGCAAAGAATCTTCTATCCATTATCTATTCTTCAGGGACTTATCTCAAACGTCAGGGTTCATACCTCGCATTTGCCAGTTTCCCATTCTGCTTAATGGGCATGGGTTAGCCTCCTTTGCAGAAAACATTTGATAAACTGGCTTGCTTTTCCATCAGTTTAGTTTTATTTTCATTACTTTTCCCTATAATTCGTTTATTGGATTCTGTATCTTTAGAAAATTTTATTACTCTGTTATTCAAGCTAAAAAATAGCTAATTTTTCTTTCCCAAATGAGTTGCTTGAAGCAAAGTACCTATGAATACATGGGTATTTTAATTCACTTACTAAATGTATACATAGAAAATTTACAAGCAGCCTTTTTACCATTTTTTAAGTGTCTGCTGACTGTTGCATAAGCTAAATTATTTACAGTATGATGCCTCACAAAAGAGTTGCAGATTTGGGTTATTTACTTTTCTGATAAGAAAAAGGGATTGAAGTTGCTGCGATATGCTGCTTTGTTAATTTTACATTTGTTCCCTTGTGTGTAAAATCTTTTTAAAGAACCAACATGAGTATTGGCAGACTCTTTTGAAATGGTATGGACGTGGTAAGATTAAACAAAACATGAAAAGGTCTTAAAAATATAAGTCAGCAGTGTTTGATAAAAATAAAAGTGCCCTACAATAGAGAACTTTTAGGATGCTTAATTTATTTGCTCTCTGTTTGAGGATTGCTCCTGCACTCCATCTGAGAGTAGTTCTCGTGAGTTATGTGTTTTGAATGATACCAAGCTGAGTATATTGAAACAGTGTGTTTGTACAGTATAATGAAAGCCATTGAAAATGGTCACGCTGAAGATCTCCCCTTAATGAGGAGATTAAAATCCATGGTGAGGTTGAAGAGTGGAATTTGCAGCTGTGTGCCTCGACAAGATCCTTTGCATGGAACGTGTCAGTCCTCGCCAGTTGCAGATGTGCAGAGTCTTCACAAGGTTTCTTTCTGCCCGTGCAGGTGCCACGGACCCGTCTGACACCATGGCTCCCATCATTGTAATCCCTCCACAGAATACTAGCGTTGTAGCAGGGAGCAGTGAGATCACGCTGGAGTGTGTGGCCAATGCCAGGTAACAGCCGCAGCGGGGTTGTAAGGAACTCATTTTAATGCACCGTCCTTTTCTAAGAAGGACATAGGAAGTTATTTTAATTTTTTTATTAATTTAATGATTGAAGCAGAATGCTTGCTCTTCAGAGTAACCTTATGAATAATCTTGTTTGTCCAACATTACTGAATTAAACATATTGATTTTTCTGGCCAAATAAGGATACAGGCAGTTATGTTCCCACCTGTTGCTCACACAGGAAGGAAAAGAAGTATAGTGCTGTTCCATCAGCAGACATTATCTTAAGGAAAAAGTTATGTTAAGGGTTAACAATATTTCAGCTGTATTGCCTGTTGACATGAAAGGTGATATTGTTAAACAGTCTGTGCTTCCTAGTAAATAAATTAGCGAGGATCTCCTATGAAATAATTTATTACAGATGCTCTCATTTTACAGTGATTATTGCTCAACTGTTCATAATGCACCATAATATAGAGTTCACAGCATTTCTCCTATATTTCCATCTAGTCGGCCTTGAATTCCGGTGGAAGTGAATAGTTGAGGTCCTGAGATGATAAGACCAACTGATTCACTTTCCCCTCTGAGGGCAGAGATGTTCTTGATATGATTAATACTGTTTTGGTAATTGAGTTGTAATGAAAGCACTTCCCATGCAGCTGATTCCCATAGCAGTATTTAGTTCTTTTGCTTAGAGAATTCAAATTATTAGCACTTAAGTTCTATTGCTGTATCAATTAACTGTACCCGCATAATGCCACTTAAGTAGTCTGAAGTCTTGATGTGTAGAAGTTATATATGCATTTACTTCTTAATAGTGAATGGGGCCTGCAGGAAGGGTGGGAAGGGACTCTTTTATCAGGGAATATAGGGATTGGATGAGGGGTAATGGCTTTAAACTGAAAGAGGGGGAGATATAAGGAAGAAATTGTTCCCTGTGAGGGTGGTGAGACACTGGCACAGGTTGCCCAGAGAAGCTGTGGCTGCCCCCTCCTGGGAAGGGTTCAAGGCCAGGTTGGATGGGCTTTGGGCAACCTGGGCTAGCACAAGTTGTCCCTGCCTGTGGTAGGGGGTTGGAACTAGATCATCTTTAAGGTCCCTTCCAACTCAAACCATTCTATGATCCTATAAATGTCATAATATCTATATAACTGCAGACAAGATTATTCTGTAATATATATGTTTTGTGGTATTCTTGTTTGCTTATTTTTTTAAAACCTCAACAGACCTCTTGAGAGACTAAGCATTACCTGGAAGAGAAATGGAGTAAAAGTAACCACTGGCGTTAGCAGTTTTGGGAGACGACTCACTATCACCAACCCAACCTCTGCTGATGTGGGAATGTACTTCTGTGAAGCAAAATTGAGAGACAACACAGAGGAACCAGCAAGAGCGAAAGCCTTCCTTTCTATAATGGGTAATTCTCAAGGCAACGTGTTTTTTAGTAAAGCAGGCTCTAGGCTGAGGTATAATAGGAAATAAAATTGATATCTTAATATTTCATTGACCTTACATTTGAACCTTTCTTCGGAGAACAGAACAAAGGAGGTGAAGGAGGGTTATCTTCCAAATTAATTCAGCTGTTCTTCCCCATGAATATAAATTCATCAAACAGAATTTTAGTGGTTTTTTTTTAAACAGTGATGTGATTCTGAATACCCTGTGAAACTATACATTTAATCAGAAGTTGGAGAAATATAGTAGTAAAATCCTTATTGGGCAGCTTCCACATCTTGGCTTTTAGATGCATTAAATCCTGATTAACTCCCAGATTGCTGACATCTAGTTTTAATATGTCAAGTGCCTGTATTTCCAAAAGAAGCCTTTTAGGAGCACTTCTGTGATGTTGTCTGCTGCAAGTGCCAGTCAGGGGGCCAAGGACATTCCTGAGCGCACAGGCAGGCAGATATCATTACTGAGGTAACAAAAAGGAGAAGGAAATACCTTTAAAATAGGTGCTACGTGCTAGACCTACGACTCTGAGGAGACTTTGGTTTTAATATTTTTAAAGGGACATTGATGCCCTTTCCCTGCCTGCTCCCACTGTCACCTCTACGTTGGAGTTTTGCTGTAGCAAGGTTATGATTTAGAAATGGTAGTTAGCATGCATGTCATATCCTGATATAATAATGCAAATTAGCACACGGCACACAATGTAGAGTTTTTTAGGACTTTTAGAATAAAAGAGATGTTTAAAACCTTTACATGTCTTAAGCCAGAGCTGATTCGTGAAGTCTAGCTTTTGTGTAAGAGTCCCAGCAACAATTGTGCAAGTGTCCTGGAGAGGTTATTGCTCTGGCAATGCTACAAGTCTAGCATTGATCAGAATTCATGCACATGCATTTCTGTAATGCATTGCAAGAGGGAATTCAGCACACAGCTCTCTACACTCTTTTGGCCTTCTGAAAATACAATTTTAAAGACTGCTGGATGGTCTGTATTCTACTAAAGCAATTTATAGTAGTTCATGCTAAATGAGAAAACAGCTCTTCTCTCTGCAAAGCTCTGTTCCAGGTTCATTTGTAGCACTGTGTCTCTATATATTTATTATCTGCTGGATGAAGTTTGATTCCAGTCTTTCTCTTTGTATTCTGTTTCTTAGAATTATTAGCTTGTGCCTTCCCTTCCCTTTAAGGAGCAGAGACAGATTTCACTTATTTATGTTTTTTGTTTAAACTCTTCCTTATTCATAAGATTTTATTGTAACTAGTTTAACTTTGCTGCTATGCTGTCAGATCCAGTCTAACACAATACTTAAAGGAGTCTCTTGGTTAATGTAAAAGATTCTTAAATACAGTTACAATAAAACTGGGAAACAATCATTGGGGAATCATATTAAACTAGCAGTGCTGCCTTTCTTTAGTAGCTTATCTGCTCTCTTATTTTTAAATGTTTTATTTATTTCTTATCCAGTTTTAGGAGGCTGTCAGGGAATGAAGTTATGAAAAGGCCTGTAGATAAGAACAAGCAGATGAAAGAAAGCAGAAACAAATTGGTTACCAATTACTTTTATTTTCTTCTGATGGAACAAGACACTTCAGTTGCAGGTGTTTACTCAATGTGTCAGCAAAGCCTGATAGATTTCTTTATTTATGAGTTTCTTGAGCTGCAGGATGGATCTCAAATTCTAAACAGGAAGCCAAATCAAAGGATTATAGTTAATACATAAATATATTCAACCTTAGAACTCTTGGATGGATCTGGTCATTATTTAATTAGCCAAGGGATGGGTTCTAGAGGAAAGTGCAGACAAGATTCAAACCTAAGGATTTTTGTGGTATATCCTTCATATTAAGTAGTACTTACGAAGAATCAAGTATGCTTATCCATTTGGGTACATAAAATATTTGTAGTGTGTACATGTTGATAGTGACCTGATAATGAGCTGTACTTCTTGGGAGGATAACACAGTGTGGACTTAATAAGGGATCTTGACTAACAGGAAAAGGAAATTGTGTTAATAGAAGAGGTTTGTATTCAAAGTGATTTGGAATAAATCAAATATAGACCATCAATAGTATGGTGATGAGAGCCTTTGTGGATTAATAGAAAGAAGTATTTTGCTATTAACAGGTAGAATAAAGGTAGCGATAAAAAGATGCATCAAAGATATTACAAATACTGAGTTAATCAAAGCTTTTTTACAAATACATTAGTCCTTGCCTTTCCCAGCTAAGGCAAGTTGCACAGCTTGAGTGTGGGCTCAGATGATGATGAGCTTTACTAGAAGGCAGTGGAACTTAGTACAAAAGCATGTACTCAGTTCAAATTATTATTTGTGACCTACAATATTATCTCTGATTTTTTTCAGAATATTTGTGAGAGTATATTTCCGTTTGTAAATTAAAATCACAATAATATTTGAAAAATCTGTATTTCTAATGTAATAAAGTAGTATACATAAGCAAGAAGAAAATTCTATAGTCTTGTGCTACACTGCAATTTTCTTCTGAATGTCACAAAGAGCTTTCTGACATCTTCATATTGTTCCAGCAAAGATAAACTGAAGTGGTTCCAAACCCTGGTTTTATTAGCTGCAGTTGTTATAAATTTTTTAAAGGTAGCATGTTCCTCAGTTGGCACAGTAACAGTTTGGAAAGATTTGTTGCAGATTAGATAAGAGCACATTTGTTTTATCACTAACAGTTTGAAGATTAAGTAATTTTAGGAGTCTTCTCATGAGCAAACCAATTTGAAAACTGAGCTAATCTTAAATTCTTTTGCTCCAGTTCCGCAAGTTGCGTTAGCAACAGATTGCAATAGCCATTTTCAAAGTGACTTTTCCATGGGAAATGTTGAATTTTATCTTAAGAAAATGAGGAATGAAACCCTTCCATTACATTAAATCCATACTACTCTTTAAATCAGATGCAGTCAGAAAGTAAAAACTGAACAAACTGAGAAGAAAAACAATTAGAAAGAGTGGCCTGGTGTGATGAGATGTTGAAGCCCTGTTGGTCTGGCCAAAGGAATAGGATACAACAAAGCAGAATCACAGCAGAGAGCTTCCCTTCTTCTTGGAGCAGTTTTGTGCCTAGAACAACTACAGTAATAGACATATTATTCTTATCTTGCTGTTTCCTAGAGAGAGTATTTACATCCCAGCTGGACCGGTTTCTTTCTGAAAACAGGACAATAAGGGAGTGTGGTAGATCTGTCTCTCTCTTACGGCTACTCTCTTAAAGATTCTCATCAGGTGTGGATAGAGCTTCATGGGTTCCAGGAGCACATGAGAAAAATTCTGATGTTAATATGGAGGGCCCGCCTGGCTAGGCTCTGAAATGAACTGTAGGGATATTCCTCCTTCACTCTACTTCTCCCGGAAGTGTGGAGGTGCAGAAGGGCCTTCTTTGTGCATTGACATTGTTCATGAATTTGCATTGACTGTATATACAGCAGCCTGAACAGAAGTTATTTTCCTCTGCAGTTAGCCACCTGAATACCTTGTGCTCAGATCTCTGGAAACAAGAGCTCTGGAGGCTCTAGCTTAGACATTTTGAAATGCTACAAATGATGTCTTTAAAGCAAAGGAAATAGTTTTTCATGATGATTGTGTTCATGCATTGAGCTTAAGAAAAGACGATGATGACTGCATTCATGTACTGTCTGTAAGAAAAGAATAAAAACTTTGGGGAAAACTATAATATAAAATGACTTTGGACTTGCCTAAACTTCAGTTTGGCCCTAAAGCAGAGAAATGTTGACAAATTTTGATTTGGCAAGGCTCAGAGGTTCTTGAGATGGACATAGCCTCGGCCCAAATGCACACAGGACCTACACCACAGTGAAGTAAGGGGACTTCTGGGAAGTCCAGTTCTGTCGCTGACGTTCAGAAGTTCCCCCTTCTTTCAGTTCTGCAAAGGGGAGATGCGTTCCCTGTGCTGCTCTAAGGTTTTAGAACACACAGACTGCAGCTCATAGTAACAAACTAAGAGTACCTTTTAATCTCTCTCTGTTATAACCTGATATTCATGCAAAGAAAGATCCTGCTTCAAGGAACCTGTTACAGTTGCATATACAATGCGGCTTCTCTTCCAGCACGGACAGTCTGATCTGTCTGGAGTTACGGACTTCGTACCTACAAGGCACTCTCAAGTTTCCAGTTCCCCATTCTTTACAGGGATATTTACTGAATATTTTAGTTTATGGTAATGATAGGGAAAGGCTTCCATGTTTAAGGCTCAATTTTCCTCTCATATACGCAGGCCTGAATTTCTGAGTGATGCAGGAATTTCGGCTTTGGAGGAGCCCCCGGGGCTTTCTCTGTTCTTTCTGACTTTCATGCATGTATCTAGGATTAGGTCACACATCTCCAATGCAGCTTGAAGGGTATATAATGGATGCTGACTGCTATCTTTTGAATGTTAAAATCAGTGACCATGTAACTCTGCGTGGGGGACGTTAGAACAGTATCAAATTTTGCTGGCTCCCAAGGGCTTTGCAGAGAGGCTATCTTTTCAGTGATCTATGTAGTGCAAAAAACCCTGAAAGTCTCAACAACCATTAAAAGCATGCATTTATATTCAAATATTCGTTTTCCCCTTTGCTTGTTCTTGACCTTTTAGTTAAGATCAAACACCAATACAATATCCTAACAATACAGTATCTGTTTCTCTCAGCCTAATATGAGATGTGACCCCTCTCATTGCATAGCTTGCTGCACTGCCGGCGGGGTGAACTCAGTGTAGTGGGTCCTTCTCTATTCTAACCATTGTGATTCTATAATTTCAAAAAAATTAAATGTTTGACCTGATACCAACAGACTACTGTCATTCCTAGGAACTGCCATGTCTGGGGGCTTGTGTCTGGCATGTTATATAGTTTGGAAGGCATTGTAATTTCACCACACATATTAAATTTCCATACATGATTATTGCCTACAACAATAAATGTTCAAATTCATATTGTGTGATTCAAACCAAGCCTTATAAATATGCATTAGAGTCATATATACAGACATCCAGAATGCCCATTCAGAATGCCATCTGACCCCTGTAAGTACTGCTGCATTTTTATACCTTCTTTCTGATAGTGTTCACCAGGTGGAGTATAGCACCCAAATTGAGATACCCTGAATTTTTCAATTGCAATTTATGCTGGGCCGACAGGCCCTCAGGCACACACCTGATGTGCAGGTGATACATTTGACTCTTCTGAAAAGCTGAGAGCCTAGATTTCATCTGTCTAGACTCTGTAACTAGATCTGTTTCTTCTGCAGCCTGAATTCTGTGGAAGCCATAGACCCTCACAGCAAAGGACCTTTCGAGCACCCACGTTGCTAGTGTAAAACACATGCATATGGAAAAGCAGCACAGTTTCATTTCTCTAAGCCCTACACCAATACTGCTGTGATTCTCTCATAGTTTAAATCACCAAGATTAATTTTCCGTGTGTATTAGACTTAGGATGCCACAGCACTATTGTCCATGTGGTATTCTAGATCTTCCAGACTTCCCTTATGAATTAGTCTTCTCATCCAGGCTTATCTCTAACTTCAGACAGCAGAAGCACGTAGTTAACGATCAGTAAATTTGTAGACTTGCTTTTGGAAGGTTTTATCTATCTGTGCTTATCATGCAAGAATAAGATCTGACCCCTCTATGCACAGCTGTTGCCTCAGCCTCTCAACCCCTCTATGTCAATTGTAGCAATTGGCAGGGCTTCCAGCTGCTGGAATGCTGTAAGAATTGAGTTCAGTAGGCTTTAGTGTAAGGGAAAAGGTAGTTTGGGCATGACGAAGACTGGAAATCATGCCTGTTGGCACACCTACATCCTGAAAGTCCTCTGGGAGTTGCCTGTGTCCTTTAGATTGCATCTTTCTGCTGTTCCTGCTCTTTCTCTGTCTTGTCTGCTTTCATTTCTTCCTGCTTCTTTCAGAAGAAGCTGATGTGAATCTTCTTTTTATAACATCACAGTCCAATTTGCTAAGTGACAGTTGTCACTGACTTCAAGTTCCTTGTCAGGTAATTCATTGCTAGATACCTGCTCACCTAAGCATCTCTTAATGTAATAAGTTTCTCTGAGGATGGCATAACAGCCTGTATGGGATTTAAAGGAAGGCACACAGATTGTAGGATAGGATTTTGGGAGAGGCACTGGGAGAGCAGACTGTATAAATATGCCAAGTATAACTGCAGAAACTGTATGCAATGGTAGTACATAAGCAGTGGTCATGGCACCACTAGCATCTTTGAGGTCACATTAAGTGCTTTGCAGCTGGACTGCAGACCCATGCTGAAGATAAATCTGCAAATTTATCACCGGTGTGTGAATATGTTGCTGATGTAGGAGAAAGTTTGAGAGCTGGCAGCTGAAGGTTGCCAAGTTTAGAAATTGCCCCATTAAGGTCAGAGTGCCTTATAAAAGGGGGGGTGGAAGATGTGCAGTCAGGAACTCCCTAAAAGGAGACAAATGCACTTGAATCTCACTGACTGAAGAGACATCCATAGACGCAGCCCAAAGTTAGAAATGAATGTCTGGATGTGGGGGTATGTGTCTGGATACTGTCTTGATCCTGCGCTACTTTGGCCACCTTTCCCCTTTTCCTCTCCTAAAAATCAAATTAATTTGTCATAGAACAAAAGATTCAAATTTTACTTTGAGAGATGGACAGAAGGACACTTACCTCTGTGTCCACAGACAGATGCATAGGTAAGTAAGGATACTACACTGCAAGTTCAGAAATTAAAAAGATAAAATTCTGGAAAATGGGGTGCAAGGAAAACATCACACAAGGCTTGGAAGATGGCATGAGAATAAAGAGAGTACTCAGAGTTAAAACATGTACTTAGATGATTGCGGAGGACTCAGCAACTTAGTTGATCAAACATGTCAAACACAGTGTGCTATCAGTGAATTTCAATTAAATGTTCAGCTCTTCAATTTGTTGTTTAGATTAACGCATGAGATCATATGCAATAAATCACAACTTATTATGCATGTTTATTAATAGCTTTATATTTAGGCAGCAAGGATCAATAATGTTAACACATGTATATTATTAGAATATAATAAATCAGGTAGTTTTATTGGTTTTGCTGGGTAAATGAGTATTCCAGGCTATTTTGCAACTTCACCTCCTCTGCACAGGATTTTGAAGACTAATATTGATTGACTTTATTTGGAATGAATACAGAATTGTAATATCTATTAGTGCTCAAATGAGACCCCAGTTCTGTACACTTAAGCAAGTATTTTATTGTAGTTAGTGGGAAGGGGTGCTGGGAAAGGGGGGGTTACACTCTAATCAGATGCTTGCTGATGTGTACCTGATTGCATGTCATGTCATCCCTGTGAAATAGTAGCAACACTTGCTACATTACAGGTTGTAGCAGGAGAAACAGTATTTTGCAGGATAAAATTATGTGACTTTTGTTTTATTTATGAAAATACTAACGGCCTATCAGTAATACAAACAACACATCTGGTTTTCAAACATAGTTGGTGAAGAGATTTAAGAGAAGATCAGGTCAGATGACCTTGGATCTTGTTGTAGCTTACTACATTTTTTCAAACTTGATTTCCTTAAAATGAAAATATGAGTAAATTGTTCTCACAAGCTACTTATATTGTCTTTCTGTATTTTTGTAAAACTTCCCAGACAGTTTGTCTATGCTACAACAGAACTCTAGTTATAATCAAATAAAATGCTTCTAAAAACAGTACTCAGATGATAATTGCATTGAACAGACTATGACAGTTTTTAGTTACCGTGATAATTACTGCAACCTTAATGCCTGTGGGACTTTGACATGATGCTCTTCAATTTTGTGCTGCATAGAAGAAAGAATTACATGACAGCATACTCTACAATTTCTGGAATCTTTTCTTTGTTTAATTAAATGTCTAATATCTTTTAGTCCTAATGATAAAGTGTGGATTTTTATGATTATTACTATAACTTCAATTAAAGCATTAAATCTGTTTGCTTTCAAGAAATATAACAGTTGAGAAGAATTTTTTTTAATTATGCCGCACTTGTCCTCTGATGTTGGCTCTCTGACATGCTATGGCACTTTATTTGATATGCTTCATGCCTTCGCGAGGTGGAATTTAGTTTAGATACTGAAGCAAACTGTCCTATAAAATGCTATGTTGTAAATATAAACCTTTATAAACCTCTCGGGACGGCCTTTCTGAACAAAGAATTAGAATGTTCCATGATTCAGGCCTATAAACTGAAAAGTAGCCCCTGCTCTGAGTATTAATTTGCAGTGCAAACCCCTCAATCTTATCTTACATTGACTTGACGCTTTGGAATTCATAGTCAGCATAGCAAAAAATCGTTGGCTTTTTAATGATGCTTTTACTATCAAAAAAACCCACCTCCAAGTAGAGGAAAACTTAGACAACTACTCTATTTGTAACACACTATATTAAATACAACACGTGCGGAGAGATTATATGATGAATATCTTTAAATCAATGCCTATTTTTCATTTTTTGTGGCTTTGTTTCTTTACATTTATTTGCTTTCCCTGCTCTAAAGAACCACCATATTTTACGGCTGAACCAGAGAGTGTGATTTTGGCTGAGGTGGAGAAAGACGTGGACATCCTGTGCCAGGCAATGGGTGAGTGTGCAGACATGTTCAGACTTGGATGAATGACATGTGTATGTCCAGTACTGAAGAATGCATCTTATATAAATGTTTAATGTTTTAAGGTCTCTGCAGTCTAGTGGAAGGTGTCGCTGCCCATGGCAGGGGGGTTGAAACTAGATGACCTTTAAGGTCCTTTCCAACCCAAACCATTTTGTGATTCTATGAAGCAAGCATGTAAGGATGCTCCAGATGATTTGGAATTTCAGAAGCCTTTAATGAGATGTCTTATAGAAATGAAGCTATCAGGTTATAAGAGACAAGGTTTTGTTGTTAGTTAATAGCTTTCTAAACAAAACACAGCAGGACCTGCTGTCAGTGGAGTTCACCAGGAATCTCTGCTGGAACCTGTGTAGTACAACATATTTATAAATGCCGTGGTGGAAAAGAGGATGAATAGCAAGATGGTAATATTTGCTGATTATATGAGATTATTCAAGAAAATCAACATTAAAACTGGCCACAGAAGAGTTGCAGAACGTTCTTATGATTTGAAATGGACTATAAACTGTCAGATGACATCATTGACACAGATGAAATTTCCTATTGCTATGCAGAAAATATATGTCTTCTGAAAACATCAGTTCAGTGCCAAGCCATGGTTCAAAATGTTAGGTACTGGGAAGAAAGGAATAGAGAAAAAGTAAGAGAATGGCACTGTATGAATCCATGGGACACCCCTGTCTCAAACACTTCTCACAATTCTAATCACTGTATTGGAGAGAGGGATGTAGGAAAAACAGAAAAGATACACAAAAGTAGGAATAGTGTAACTAGAGGTCTACCATGAGTTTTGAATAACAGAAAATTAAATTGACTCAGACACTTTGTGAAAGAGATAACTGAATGATGGGTGCCATGTGGGAAGGCGAGTAGGAGAGGACGATTCTGTATTGCTTAGTGTAAGAAGTAGAGGATGCACACAGCTAAATTTTTAGGCAGGACTTGTACAATGAAGGAAAGATAGTACCTTTTCAGAAAACAGGCTGGAGGTCATTGGTCCAGGCAGTAGCGAAGATCAGGCATAAAAATCTTTTAGAAAAACAAACAAAATTTATGGAAGAAAAATCCAGTAAGGACTATTAAACACAGCTATGTGTACGCAATGTCTGGTTCAGGAAATAGCTAAAGCACAGATTATTGGAGCTGAGAAGGTGGAAATAGCATTCTGTCCTTGGGCTGCTCTTGTGTTTTGTGACTGAGCATCCAAGACAAGACAGTTTCAAAGGAAGGAAATGTGACTAGATAGACATTTATTCTGGCCATGTGCCACCAACTTCATGTTTCAGCATGTGTTATGATAAATGTATTGACTTTTTTTTTATTGGAGACAATTTTTCAAGTATCAGAATTAAAACAAAGTGTTGTATCATTAGAGAAACTGAGTTAAACATTCTGAGATTTTTTTGAGAAATGTCTCAATCCTATACAACTATTTGATAAATCTTTGGACTATCTCATTGTTACTGAAGAAAACCCAACCTGCTGTCTCATTTCTTTTTTCATATATTACAAAAAAGTCCACCCCAAAACCTGAGAGAAGAGATTGGCTTCTAACTCATCCTTCTACCCTAACTCTTCCTTTGAGCAGTTCAGCTCCCATGGGGATCAATAGGGCACTCATAACCGTTCTCAGTAGATGAGATTTTATTGGAGATATGGGAATCCTTACTAGACAGAATTATTTATTTTTGCTGAACTCTTCTAGTGCACAGCTGATTTGCTGATGAATGTGGTGCAGGAGCATGGAAACCTGTCTTCATATGGATTATTTTGCTGAGTATCTGTAACAGATTTATGACAGGCAGATACTAATGTTAAACATCGAGGAGTTTTGATCCATTATTACACAAATCTGGCGGTTGCCAGCATTTAAAGAGGGTAAATGAAGGTTGCTGTCTTCCCTGCTCAGAGCTAGAGTAAAGCACATGGGGAACTGCAGAGCTGCCCTGTACCTTTCCTACAAATAGGAAGACAGATTGCATTTCCCCCAGCCCCATCAAGTTCTGTGCACAAAGCCCATTTGCCAAGTCTTGGTGTACTTTGAATGTGAGAGACAGATTCATTTCACAGTATAAATAGAGATTAACTGTAAATAAAATTGCAACTTGCACAGACTAGCTGTATACTTCCCTGTAATGGAGTTTCAGTGTATCAGACTGCGCAGTAACCATGCTCTGCTGTGTATCTTTCAGCAGTTGCTGGTGCTGCCTGCATTTTGAATGGCTTTCCTTTCAATGCTTTTTCTTATTTCCTTATAGAAAGTTTAGAGCTGCAGGCAGTGGTGGTGGTGTCTAGGGAGAGCAGTTAATTGGACTTTAGTTCTACCTGTTTAGACAAGTAGATGGAAGGATGCTTTGGGGATTCCCCAGTAGCCCACTGGGATCTCGAGAAGGCTATAAAAAATAAGTAACAAAAATGACATAGTGAATATTTCAAGTCTCTTATCCAGGTTCTTAGGTAAGTTAAATTTGGCAAAGAGTCAAGCATCTGTTTCACAGCTGGGGAAACTGAGCCTCACATTGCATAAATTATTTGCCCAAGATTACAGGGAAAGTCGCAAAGCCAGAACCAGAGTCATATTTCCTGCCTTCCCTTCTCCATTACACTAGATGACTTTGTGAAAAATGCATAGATACTGAGAAATAAGCTTATTTTATTTATTATTACTGGTCTTTAGGCCACTCTGTAATCTTTCAAACAGTAAGGTAGGATGGATACTACTTGGAAAGGTATAGTCTGAAAGGTCTTTAAAGTGTTTTCTTCTCTTCATAATTTTTTCACCAGAAGTGTTTAGAGAGGAAAAGAAGCAAAATTCCATTGTGGGTATGGGGAGAGAGGAAAGGCCGTGGGGTAGGAGAGGGGGAGAAGAAAGGCAGCTGGGTTTAACCAACTTTATAGCGAAAGGAGTAGCAAAATGGTAAAAGAAAACGTGTACAACTTGGAACACAAATCTTTCTGGGAAGATCACTAAAGCCCAAATGAATGCTGCTGACAGGCATCAGAGTGCTTAGATAAGATCCTATTATTCAGACTCATAACTTTGAGTAGAGGAAGATATCTGTAACTGAAATGTAGAAAAATAGAGATGGTAATATTCAGTTTGTCAGCTGAGTTGGTGATAGGAAGGTGTATCTCACAGTGATTATAGGATTAGAAGGTTTGCTAATACTGTTAGTAGAATGGGATTTATGGAATGACACCAATGTTAAAGGTTTGAGTGTACTAAATGCAGGATTTCATTATTTCCTAGGTGCCTATCAAGCCTAATGTGTGGGAAAATGGAGTTGCTATTATTTAAACTTGAAATCATTTCCAGGCTTCTCAGCATCAGGAGAACTATTCCATTTTGCATCATCTGTTTCTTCATTACTCAGTGATAATTTGTATTTGCCCGGGAGGATTTTCGAGAGATGAATAACACTCTCACCGAGAATTCTGAACATTGAAATTTACGCTAATTCTCTATATGGGTTGTTGTATGAAATTTAAATTATGCCTATTGCAAGCTATGACAGTACGTCTATTCTCTATCAGACAATGCACTCTACATAGTGGATTTCTTCCTGAGATGATTACCTTCTAGATTATGAGTACATTTTATTTTATCAGCAGAACAAAAGCATCGGAGGTGATTGTAGTAAATGACACATGTTTATAAAAGTAACAGCAGCAACTGAATGTTGTTTTCAATCGTTCCATATATTGTTTGTACATTCTTTCCAGTAGTTAATGTAGCTTTTGTCTGTAGAAAGAGAATAAGTACACTGAGAAAAGATATGAATGGAAGTATAATACCGGAGTATTTAACTTCAGGATTTTTAAAATGATTATGATGATAACATAGATCTTCTCATAGTGCTTTTGCTCTGAGAACCTTAAGTCATTGCCGACATTGCAGTGAAATTCATTGTCTGCAGATGCTCGATTCATCAGTGACATCCCATCCTTAATGCTTCTGTGATACCCTGCTCTTCTCTGTTTGGGTAAATTTCACTCACCCTTGAATTTAAGTCCATAGTTCTTTACCTTATTTTAAAGTTTCGAGTGATAGGTGTTCAAAAATAGCTACTGGTTATGAAAATGCCACATTTGGGGCTGAGGTAACTTAAATCATCTCAATACCCTTGTGATCCTGCGATTATCCAATCACATAATAAAATATCTGCTTCACTTCAGATCCCTGCATAGGACCCTCAGCATTTGAGCAGTTAAGGGTTTCTGGGAGGTAAAGATAAAACATTGTCTGATTCGAGGAGTGAGACGGGAACATCTGTGTATGACTGTTCTAGGCCTCTGACATACCTCGAAGAAAAGAGAATCCTATGCTATTTGTAGATACTAAATTTACAGCCACTTTATCCCAGCTGACTGGGATATGACTGCAGCAAAAATATGTGTGAAATAACTGTGTCAGGGTTTGTAGAACATACACATGAAAGAAAACAGGAATAAATGGGACTGTAAGTTATATCTAGGGTAGGATTTTGCTTCTCCTAATGTCTGCATTTCTCAAATAAGAGGTGAAGCTTGAGAATGAATAAAAATTATAATAATTTAAACTATCTCATTGTTTGCACATCAGCTCAAACTAAGCTGCCAAATTAGGACTCAAATACAGTCATGTGAGCACTTCATTTTCTATGCGTAATTCACCATCTCTTTTTTTATTTTGACATTTTAGCTACAGTAGCACAGAAGAATCTTATTTGGGATGGAACAGTCTTATAGACTTACCGCATTGCCATACTGCTGCTGTTTAAGTAGCATGATTTTGGCTTTCAACATGAAATTGCTGTAAATCTTATTTTGTAGTAGCATGAAATATGATTGGGTGAAGAAAGTAATTTGATAACGTGTTTTCTCAACATTCCTTCTTTCACTGTTTGCTGGTTTTATTCCCACGTGTTCTGTAGTGTATTATTACCATCGGTAATATAAGATACAGCCTCCATTTATCAAAAGCAGCTTGTAAAGGTATAAATAATTGGTGTTGAAGGATGGAAAACCAGGGATATGACCATAATAGTGTTAGGTATTTTGACTACCTAAAATATGTTTTGCAAAAGCTAATAGTGAAATTACTTTTTTTTTTTTTTTTTTTAAATAGGTGTTCCCATTCCCACCCTGGCCTGGTATAAGGACTCTATTCCCCTCAGCAAGCTGGAAAATCCCCGTTACAAAGTACTACTGAGTGGTGGGCTGCGGATCCATGCGCTGCGTCCTCAGGACGCTGGAATCTTCCAGTGCTTTGCTAGTAATAAAGCTGGGGAGATACAGACGTACACCTACCTGGATGTGACTAGTGAGTTAGGAGTTGTGATAAGAGATCCATGGGTTGTCTTGTCATTTCTGTAGGTGACCCTACGTCCATCGGATTTCTCCGCTGCTCTGTGCTTGTTTAGTTTGGCTCACACAATCTTGATTTTTGTCAAGTGTAGCTGCCCAAGCTGTAAGGTACCCCAAAACTCCCTCTGTGGCCTGAACATGATCTGCTGAAGCCTGTAGAAAAACTTTCCATGACATTAGAGGCTTGAGGTGAACTCTCTTATTTCATGCTAAGAAAGGAGAACTTAGTGAAAAGGGAAAAAAAAAAAAAATAATTTAAAAAAAAGGTTAATTGTGAAATACTTTTTTCTTTATGCTTAAATTATTTAGTTCTAGTCTAACTTAATTCTGTTCTGAATTTGAGCTACTGCTTTGTGATTGTACATGGTATCAGATTATCTGCCTTTTGTCTACAACTACATTTAGTAGGGGAAATAAAGAAAGTTCAAGTTAAATGTCTTTTTTTTGGCCAAAAAAAGTCTGATTAAAATGGTTTTGTTAATGAGGTACACTCTTCTCTATGGAAGAATTACAAATCCTGGTAGTCTCTTTTAACACTGATTATTAACAGGCATTTCTGTAATACTATAACTCCTCTTCAGGAAGCTGATTTTTAGCCCAAGAGCAGTTTACACATACTGGTCAGAATTCCTACTGGCCTCAGAAAATAGATCAGCCCCAGCTCAATATATATCTAGAAAACTGCAGAAAGAAATGTAATAAAATGCAACTGGGGGAAAATAAGAGAGAAAGAAACTTGGAAAATGTCTTGGATGAGACTCAGGTTCTAAATTCTTTTGGCTGACATTTAAGTTTCAAAGTTAATGCCTTTCTCAAGTTGCTTTTCATCTTAAAGAACTCCGTTATGAAGATGAAAGAAAATAGTTTTGTTTATCTAGATTTCTCAACTTCCCCCCAAACACTCATTTTGAGCTTTATCTTCCTCTCTCTGTAAGGCATCTTGCTTGTACATGTACAAGATATTTATTTTCCATGTAGATAATAAACTGAATTAGACAATTCCTAGGAGATGAATAATGAAAGGTTACAGTCACTGCTGAAAGGTTTTCATGTATTATTGTCATGTCCTTCTCCATGATCAGCTCTATAAAATGGGATGTAAAGTAGTCCATGATAATAGGTAAAGGATCTTTCTGATAACTGATGCATTGAGTTTTAAAAATTTTTGATTCTAGACATTAAACCAGCATTTATACAGCCTCCAGAGGATACCACTGTTACAGAGGGGATGACCGCAGTGCTAATCTGTGAAGTTTCAGGAGCTCCAAAACCTGCCATCTCATGGAAGAAAGGTAGCCAGTTATTAAGTTGTTGTGGAAAAGCTGTAATCCATGTTTTCTTGTCCATTCCTATTATTGAGATTGTGTAGATCCATTTAGTGCATATTTCTTCATTTCTCTGGTTCTGCCAGCAGAGGGTTTGTTGTGGGGCTGCTGTGAGCCAGTGGCCTTGGATAGGTTATAATTCTTCTCTTGGAAGAATCGCAATGCTTAATCCATGCAGCCTATGTGACACTAATCGTGCTGGTTTTCCCTTCTGTGTTTCAGGAAACCAGATCTTAGCCAGTGGCTCAGTTCAGATTCCTCGTTTCATTCTTCTTGAATCTGGAGGGCTCCAGATAACACCCGTTTACCTTCAGGATGCCGGCAATTATACTTGCTGTGCAGTCAACTCTGAAGGAGCTCTGAATGCTTTTGTGATGCTGACAGTGTGGAGTAAGGATAATTCTTTGTTTAAATTCTAACTTTAATCAAGTATTAATCAGTTTTTGTTGTATGCTCAGGAAATTTTCATAAGTAATTATGCTTTTCTAGTTAATAGAGATACTTGTATGATTTAATAGGAATAATGTATCTATTTTAGGAAACCTATCACAAATACCTTTTTTGTTTGTAAAATTATGCATATAAACTTTTATATTTTGTGAAAGGAAGTGTATTTAAATCACAATTACAATTTTATGCAGGTTTTGCCTCGGTGAATCTCGCATTGCAAATCAGACCTTTTAAGTTGTAGATTTGGCTATTTGCAGCTGGTTTCTGCCTCCAGGAGTCTGCAGGCAGTATAGACCAGCCCATGCTGTTACTAAGGCGGTGGCTACAGCTACAATGGATATGATTTTCCTCATACCTTTCTATTTCTTTATGGCCCTGGGCACTGTTGGAAGCCAAACCAAAGTACAGCAAACCTCTGCTAGTCTCTTAGGCTACAGACTGGCATGGCACAGGACAACCCATGAAATTATTTTTGTCCTTCACCATTTGCCCTTGATCTCTGTTTTTTCATTTCTTCTGTTGTGGAAGAGAGTCTGATCCAACATGTTCACCTGGGTTACTCCTAAGTGAGTTAAATTTAAGTGTAACATGTTTCTTGCTACTGAAGGTGGGAGATAACGATCCCTGAGCTGGGACTAAAAATAATTGAAAACAATAAGATGATGATGATAAATACAGAAGTGTTGTGGCCCTCTCTCCTTTCCTCTACTTGTAGTGCTGATTATGCTGCTGATGTGTGGTACATATTTGGCACTTGTTAATCCTCAACTGTGCAAATTAAATCAGAAATATTTTTCCTTGTGAATTTGGGAATATCTGAAATCAGTACTGGCGGTAGATGTAATGTACTTGTGTCACATGGCATCATATTTATATCTTATTGACAATATAGAGTTGGTATATATCAGGATGTTGTAAACTGAATGATATCCATGTGTATGGATCAAGTAAAGGAGATCCTTCCTATTATTTCTCAAAAGCATCATTCTTTAATACATATAAGATAGTTCCTGTTCATTGTACTGTATGAGAGGGGGAAAAGTGAATGTGACCTGATGTTTGTGTAGCAACAGCACCGTTATAAAACTAAAAGGCATACACAGGTACGTCAGGAGTAACGCTGAAAATTCCATGCTATTAGAGTTAGCGTTTGATTTTGCTGATGATTCCTTCTTGTGCATGTATGAGAGATCTCAGTAGACACTGATTATCTCTGTAGGGATTTGGGACTGATTAACATTATCCACAGATCTTCTATACTCATCCTAGTTGTCTACCTGCTTCAGCTGATGCTATCTGTTGCTGCTGCTGTGTGTTAAGCATAACAGAGATCTTTCACCCCAGATCTGGTTGCTGTAGTTACAGCAATTATTGTGTTCTGGGTCTCCAGGAGGTGCTTGAATAAAGATGTTCTGAAACATTTGAGTAAACAGCATATCTTTCTTATATGAAAAATTCAGTCTACCAGAAGTTCCTCCTCTTTTAACCTCTTTCCTGGATTTGTCAGGATTGTAGGGTGCCATTTAAGTTTTCCTTTTTCTTGATATTTTTCAAGTGTATTCTTTGCACAGATTTTCTTTGTTTTTGTTTACCCTGCTCCAAACCGTGTGACTTGTTTCCTGACTCAGTCTATGTTTGGATTCATTCATAACACTTTCCAAACATACTTGCTGCCTTCCGACTTCAGGGAGTTGCCATAGATGCTCACCACAAGACAAGCAAGAGTCAGTACAGCTTTAGCACTCTTCCTACTCAGATCACTTCAGACTCAGACTCATGCCCTCTCCTGCTTTTTCTTCTCTGCACCCCGCAGTGTACCACCTTCTCTTGACGCAATGGCGTTAGAGGGAGGGGAGCCTTCACACCAAAGACCTGAAGAGGAATGGCCTGCTTGCTTTGAATGACATATGTTCAGTTGCCTACTCTCTGAGTGAATACCCAAGTCAAAATGATGTAATTTCACCTGAACTATGGCTTGTGTTCCTTTCAGATCGCACTTTCATTGTTCACCCTCCTGAGGACAGCACTGTGATCAAAGGAACGACAGCCACTCTGCGATGTGAAGCAACTCATGATCCTAGAATTTCAATCAGGTTAGTGGTGTCAGTTCTTGTTTGTGTGGTTTATCTGAGCTTAATTTTATAAGCTGTATGAATAGCATTAGGTGCAAAGTTTCAGGACCCCAGATTTTAACACCAGGCCCCTGATTACTGCATTATAAGATTGTATGCTGTATCATTAATCATATAAATCCCATCTTCCATTTCAGCCTTATGTATTATTTACAATGAGCTATGTTCCACTTCATGACTTCAGTATAGCCTTCCATGATTTTACTGTCAAGGTTAATACACTATCAATAAAACCAACTTGTCAGAAGCTGATACTTAATGAGAGTAAAAGCCAAAGAGAAGGAATAGGGTTTCAGGAGTGTTTACACTGGTGTGTATGAAAGCCACAAGAGGTGCCCATGTTCTTGCAAACAACTCAATAACTATGGGCTATATTCTGCTTTAACTGTGTAAAGGAAAACAGAATTTGTCTGAAATATTAAAATTTGTACTAGGGCATTTAGAGGAAGCTAGTAATTTCAAAATAAATTTGCCATGAAAATTCATATAATCTGAAAGCAACACAAATGAAAGAAAATGCAAGGAACAGCTTGGAAGGTGCTAGAAGGGTGAACTGCAGAAAGAACTTTGGAAAGAGAAATACAAGTGTAAAAATTTAATGTACAGATACTTAATTGTAAGACCATGGGCTACACGCATCTCTGTGATGTGTTGGTATGTGTGTGTTTTGATGGATAAGCTCTGGTAAACCTTGCCACAGCAGTTTCAAGATGTTACTGATTATGCAGTCTAATGTTATTACAGCCTTAGCAGAGATGGACCAACACCTCAGCTGTTAATTGCAGAGTATGATGTTCTAGTATAAAATGCTGGTTAAGGTGGACTTAAGAATCTGGATGTTTATGAGTACTTCACCTTTTCCATGTAAAACATATGGTATCATTTACAAAATATATAGTATCTTGGATGCAGTTTCATTTCTCGTTCCGATTGCTAATCTAAAACTTAAATTTGTAAAAGGCACTGCTCCTGAAAGTAGCTGTAGGGGCCTGTCCTTTTTAACGTGTGGATGCCGAAGCTGATACCCTACGGAACAGTTCATATAAATATATTTTGACGTTCTTATGAGTAATTAATAACTGAAACATTGTAATACTCAGGTATCTTTGGAAGAAGGACAGTGTTGTAATAAATCCATCCAGCAGTTCCAGGATCACAGTAGAGGAAGATGGAACCCTCCTCATCAGCCAGACGTGGTCAGGTGACATCGGAGACTATACATGTGAGGTCATTTCTTTTGGAGGAAATGACTCCAGAATGGCTCGACTAGAAGTGATGTGAGTATTCCATCTTAAATATACGCTATGCTTGTTTCAGATACCCTTGGGCATTTTCCTAGCATTTCATTCTAGGTGATCTGTGGAGTCTGTAAGTTTGATTTTTGGTGTGGCTTTTGGGTTTTTTTAATGGGAAATTAAGTCTAATTAAACTGCCTTGAAAGTCTTTCCTTTTGTATGCTACCATGCTGCTTGGGCATTCACGTAACTGAAGTCTCAGACATTACTTCCTAGTAACTGCATCTCTCTGAACCACTACATGTTTGTTGAGAACAGTCAATGTTAGGTTAATGGTTGAACTAGGTGATCTTTAAAGTCTTTTCCAAACTAGATGATTCTGTGTACATATCCATCTGGCTGGGTGAGTGAGCTCCAAGGGTAAACATTAAGAGGTGTGAGTCCACTTGAAGCCAGTAACAAGTGAACTACCACAGGGGACTGTAATGGGGCATGCCCTGTTCAGCATCTTTATACAGTGATCCGGAGAGGTGTTGAGGTGCATGCTCACAAAGTTTGTAAGTTGCATAAAATGGATGGGAGACAGTTGATACACTTGAGGGCAGGGCCACCATTCTGAGGGACTTAGGCTGAGAAATGGGCCTAAAGGAACCTTATGAAATTCAGCACGGACAAATGCAATGTCTGCATCTGGGAAGGAATAACCTTCTGCAGTAATACAGTCTGGGCACTGACTGACTGGGAGCAGTTCTGCTGGAAAGAACCTGGGGATCTCAGTTGACTGCAGTTGAACATGAGCCAGCTGTGTGCCCTGGCAACAAAAAAGGCTAACAGCATCCTGGGCTGTGTTAACACAAGCATAGTAGATTGATGGACATGATTACCTCCTTTTATTTGACATGTATTAGTCTACATTTGGAATACCGTCTCCTATTTTCAAGACCAGACTGAATAAACTGGTCTGATCTCATGGCTGACCCTGCTTCGAGCAGGAGGTTGGACCAGAGACCTCCTGAGTTCCATTCCAACCTGAATCCTTCTGTCATCCCATGCTGTAGGGCTTTCCCATAAAGCCCAGGTGCTACACTGAGATGCCAAGGTTATAAGAAAATATTTTCCTCCTTTTAGTACTTTTTCTCTATTAAACATATGTCAAAATAGCTGGTCCCTGGACAGGCATTGCTTAGTCTTGCATTGTTTTTATGCATAGTTTTCCAGGGGAAAAATATAATTACGTATCCCTTTCTTTATTCCTAAGTATCTTTAAAAATAAAAACAAGAAAATGTTTAAAGTGCAGTTCAGTTCTGAAAAAGGATTACAAAAATGTCATTATGGAGTTCCATATTTTCTACTTCTGTCATTCCACTGGGGTGAAGTGCACTTCCATTTTATTTTTATCACTAAAAGCAACAACTGTGGGTATGGTACATGTGTAGAGCAGATCAAATGAATAAGAAGGTAATGTTTTATGTAGACTTTTTTTTTTTTTTTCATTTATTTGAGTAGTGCCACATGCTTTAATTTAACTAAAATTGCATCTGTTTCTGCTGGTCATGCCTGATCTCTCTGAGAAGATGGCAACTTCTGCTGTTGGCAGTGTAATGAGTTCACCTCTGAGATTTGGTATGCAGAGAGCTGTTTGATACAGCATTATTCTGCCAGTGCCAAGGCTAGATCAGATGCCCGTTTCAGAGAGCGGTCATATATTCTTTCTCTAATTAAGCACTCCTCAGCTCTCCTCCCGGAGTGCATTTTACTGCTGGTTTCAATCCAAGAGCAGAAGACAATTCAAAAATATATTGCTACTATATAACCATACTTGCTTTTCTCTGAGGCGGTTTTGAATGGAGGGCACAAAATTATGGAGTAAAGACTGAGAAGAATCTTAAAATCCGGACTTTGAAGCAAAGCTGTAAATACATGCTAAACACTTCAGCAGTCTGACCATTTCTTAGTATTAATAGCAAAAGATGCCCTATGCAACCCAGTACAGCACAGTGGATGTATTTACTTGCAGTTCCCCATCGACCGGTGAGGAACAGTTTTATACTCCATAAAATTCAGGCTAGAAGTTAGCTGGGAGAGGCACATCTTTTGTACATTGCTGAAGCTGTCTTTCTTGCACCCCAGCTTGTTCCAGTTGTGTTGGCTGGCTCTTCCTGCGCTGGGACTGGCTCTTAATCCTGTATCTCTGATTCCTCTGATGTTCTGTTGCTGATTGACTATTGCCCGTTTTTCCTGGAGGAATTAAAGACATATATCAGACTCACTCTTTTAGAGGACTTCAGTAACTAATAAGTCATTCAATCATACCTTGAATTGTGACATTTTATTTCAAAGTAGTGTTGCAGGTAGAGCAATAATGCCAAAAACCATTGCATTCCTTTGCAGCTTTCATCATTATCATTTGGCTCAGCAGCACAAATCTGTGAGAAATAGAGATTCATGATACAACAGAAGTGAAATGAAGAAGAAAATATGTGAAAAGAAAATGTCTGAAGTAAAGCTTAAATTAAATTCTAGCTCGTATACAAATGACAGATCTATAACATTCCCTATTCTCCCAGATAATTCTCTTGTGCAGAACATTAACAAACAGGGCATGTACATTCCCATCGATGAGCACTTACACTTCAGCGCCTTGAGTAGCATTAATGTCAGACAAATGTTCGGAGGAGGCCTATCAACCAATTGCAGACTGGAGCAGTCTACCAACAGATAATATCATAGCTTACCTAGCTTCATCTGACAACTCCAATTGTCTCACCACCTTTTTTTCCCCCACGGACCAGCATGCCCCTCCTCTACCTCTAGCCATGTCAAGAGAAATTACCAAAGGCACAAATAAGTTTGTTACTGATTTCTATTCAAACTGATTCAATTCAAAACCGTCGACCTTCAGGGTGACCTTCAGTTATTTAATCTGAGTGGTCTGGTTTTCTAATCTGTGAAAAGTAGGAAAGAAAACTTCTTCCTTTGTTTTCCCTTATTGGAAGGTGGGCTTGGGGAAGAAGGTACTGTTTCTTGCTAGAAGAATATAACACAGCATGGTATACATTGGTGGTGCAAGCAGGATGGATAATTTTTCTCAGCATGTCTATGAAGAAATAAAATATTTGAAAAGGAAAGCCAGAAAACTAATGAAGAACTTGCTAAAGTGCAGCCAAAGGTTACCTTGCTCATCAATTTTGTACTGATGGTACTTGGGCACAGAAACTAATTGCTAGTCAAGATACTCTATTCATTCATTTGTCTTCCTTCTAAATGTGTTTATTCTTCATGTACATCACTTGATTTGATTTGCACGAGGTAAAACATTTGCGAGTGATGTTTCTCTTTTGCAAGAGATAGATTTTAATTTTGTACTTTTTTTTTTTTTTCCTCTCCTAGCAGAGCTTCTCAACTGCAAATGCAGAAACATTTGCAGGTCTTTTGATGATGAGCTTGTGCTTCTTGTGCATTCCTCCAAGTCATTGGATTTGATCCTGAAAATAATCGTATGTTCTGAAACATCCCGGCTTCATTTAGCTTGCTTTTATAGTCCTGTAAATACCACGCTGAAATACATATACAGGAAAAAACGCTTGTTCCTAAAGCTGCATAAGCTGAGTTATCACAATGTATCACTCACCTGACTGAAAACTGTGCTGATTTCAGCTCAAAGCATCCTGAGGATTCTCAGTATATATAAAATATGCAGACTTACCACTATCTATTCCTGATGATACCTGCTGCTTAATATCAGCCTGTCTGCAGTCCATACTAAAGAATCTCTTTGTTGTATGAATGTGACTGAGACGTATGGTAATGCTGCATTGTTGGAAAATCAAAGTCCTGTACAAGCCTCTGTTATGTCACAACATATAGGAAAATCTTTTAGGCTCTTTCTCTATGCAAAAATTTGGGGAGGACAATGTAGTACAAAAATAGACAATTTATTCCTGGCAGCAAGTTCATCTTCTTTCAGTTCTCTTTCACCAGAGAAAGAACTATTATTGTTCTGTCTTCTTCAAAAGCAGGAGAGGGGAGCTAACCACTCATAATAAAACCCAGTAGGTTGCCAAGAATGAACAGTATTGCCTTTGTCAATCATTTATATGTGAATTTTGATAACCTTTTTAATAGAGCGTTTTAATTGCTACTTCCTCCAATTTCTTCCCAATATATCCCATTAAAAAACAGCTTGATTACTAAAAATTAAAATCAGTAAGACCAATGCAGAGTAACAAATCAAAAAGATGTCTCATTACAAACTTATCTTCATATGAATCCCATATCCCTTGGTTCCAATAGTCCTTCTCTTTTCCTTTCTGCAGGGAGCGTAAACAAGAAGGACGTCCAACTTTAAAATACATTATTCCTTCCTCACTAGAAAGAAAGTTTCTATTTATTTTTTCCAAGCTCTCTATTTAGATGTCATCCAAGAAGTAAGGTTCAGTGCTGAGTCTAAATGCACTTGATACTCAAAAGAGAAATACCACCCAGAAATACTCTTAGAAGTACATTTTTGTCTGTTCATCATTGAAGGTATACCAGAAATGTAGGTGTTTTTAGAAAAAAGTACAAAATTCAAAAGCCTTTCCCAAGTCGTCTGTAGATTTGAGCGTATGGTGACCACCAATATGAAATAAATCTGTGCACTCTAGGACTTGACATTTTAATTTCAAAAATCTACCTCATTATAGGCCTGCGAGAGACAAAAAGCCTCAAAACTGCTGGATGCCTTGCAAGAAATCCTTCCTGTGTTTAGAAATTGGAAATGATTCTTTTGCAAGAGAAATTGGGAAGTCCTGAGCAACAGATGACATGTTTCTTAATTTAAAACATGATAAACTTTTATGAGCAAAGCCATCAGGGCTGAACACTTTGTTAGGTTTCCTGCCTCAACTTCATACCATGTTATCGGGTCTAGCAGATGAACCACCTGCTCTTGAGTAAAACTTGCATGGTGGACCTGATTTAGGAAATCATTTATGAAATAGGAGCAGGGCTTTTTATAAACTGACAAGAAAACTTATTTAATCTCCCTTGACTTTTTAGTAATCCCCTCTTCAGTCACAGTCTCTCTAATTACCTGCTGTTGGACCATTTTTCTCAGAAATCTCTCCAAACCATGTCTGGTTTATTTCCCTCAGCAAATAGTCTGCTTTTAGCTAATTTTATAAAATACTCTATGTGTTTGCTGAGTGAATTTTTCAGCTGCCCTCTGGCAGTGATGAGCTGACTCAAAACATTAGGGTTTCTGTTTTGAACATGTATCATCTGCAACTGGCTAATATTTCTCTCCTAGATTGTCACAATGACTTCATGTTCTTTTCCTACAAATCTGCTGGTTTAATTGCTTTGTCAGAGTCCCCTCAGGTCACCTTGGTGGCTATGCCATTAACCCTGGGCTTATCTATCAATTACAGATTTTAAAGTGGCCATATACATATTTTTTCTATCATACAAAGTAAGTTATGGAAAACTTGCCTCCATGCAATTCTTCAGCATTAGAGGAGTGAGGTCTTAACATATCCTATATTGAAAAACCTTCACATATTTTCTGTTTTGGCCTTCAGTGAACAAAAGAAAGATAATAATAGTGTTGGAATTAAACTTCTAGTGTCCAATCAAGGGCTGTTCTCTGTGCCCTGTGTCCTAAACCTCATCTAGTTTCTTGGCCTATCAGCAGTTGAGCATTTCTAGTCTGAGGTCCTTCTCATCCTGAAGAAGGGTTGACATTACCATTCCCTGCAATGATTTCTTGGATGTTAGCCGCAAGGAAAAGTAACGCTCTTAAAGGGAAAAAAGAAGCAATTATCTCTTTTGGGAACGTGAATATTCATGATGGTGGTACAGGTCTCATTTATCATCCATTCCACACAGTATGTGGTAGCAAATGAGAAGGAGACAAAGTGTAAGTGCTTGCTAGAGTATGAATTACTATTTATTAATCTCTGCTTTTGTATACCACAAAGAGAGAAGTACACTTCTGTGCTGAAATGTCTTTGTAGTTTTAAATATTTATTTCTGTCCAGGTGTGTTTCTTAGGCACTTGTTATGTCTGCCTTGAGGGATTTAAATCTGCAAGCACCATCTGTTGCTGTTCAGTGTGGACACATATGGCTAAAGAATATGATATTAGTGGAGATAGGTGTACTGTATCGTGGCTGCAGCTCATGCTACTCGATCTCTGTCTGAACAAAAAGTGCCCATTTCCTTCGTGCTGCTGACTGATTACCATTTTGTGTCAATCTAAGAATAATCAACTAAACCCAAATCATAAGCAATAAACTCAGTTTGTGCTTTAAGAATCATGAAAAAGGAAATGTTCCCTCTCCTCCAAAAGTCTTCTGAGACTTGTACATTGAGAAAAAGTTTCTGAGCTGTAAAGTCTTTCTTAGACATGTAGCCTCTGTCCTCAAACGAACTGTTAATTCAGCCCTTCTGAATGTATGGGGAAACAAGATTAGCAAATGCACACCCTGAAAATATCATTAATATATACCAGGAGTGTTTATTTAGCTCCCAGAAAACTAGTTACACAGAGATAAGTTTGCTGTGAGCTCCCCCTCAGCCATCCCTGCTACATTGCTCCCTTTGTGACTATCATCTTCTGGAAGAAGCTGAAGCCACAGCCCATCTCTGAGCTCTTCCCCACAGGGCCTGGTGATAAATGAAGTGGGGACTGGGACTTCTGTGAGCCATGTCACAAGATGTTTCACTCTCTTTCCTTTGGTAATTTCCTTTGCCAGCTTAATCACAAAACCACTTTTCCAACCAGCTTGCTTAGGACATAATGATAAATTGTAGTGGACGTTTAATGTTTATCTTAATTTTATGTTTCATTCAAAATTAAGTAACACACTCCTGTAGTCCCTGGGTAAACAGACATATCTTAACCACCCACTCCACACTTCTCAAATGACAGGCTTATTCTGCCATTTGTCTTGCAGGCCAGCTGCCCTCCTACTGTGTTTCCAGGTCCCTAAACTTCCCTAAACTTGTTTATCCAAAATTTTGCAGTGCTCTGTTTTAAGATCTGCTTCCACTGGGCCCATACATACTCTTTCCTGTGCCTTACATTTCTTCTAGCCCAAAACTAACCATGTCTTAGCTGCCTGTGCATCAGAAATCTGGAGCCTGGTTGGTGCATGCCCAGCTCTAAGGGAGAATATAGTCAGCCTAAACTCCTCTTAATCAAGTCATCTTGAGCAAGTGATTTGATGAAGTTAAGATCGGAATTACACCCTGAGGTGTCATTCCATGTTTACTACAAAAAGAGCCTGGGGTCACCATGCTGCTAATTTGGTTAGGCGTTTAAAGTCAAATGAGACGAGACAAGACTCAGGTTTAGCCTTAGGAAACATCAACCCTTCTAGCCTAGAGAGAGTTGGGTAGATAAGTGTCTTCCACTTGTGTTGTCTCATTATCTGTGTGTTTTTCTTAACACTCTTTAGCGTTTTCAGCAACCTTTTTTGGGGGGGCTAACTCAACAGGGTGTAGCCATCGTAAACATGTAAACAAAAGCCTTCGTAGTTTTAACAGAAAAATAATAAAACTATTGTCTCGCTCTCCATATGTTCCTCAATCTTTCAGCAGAAACCCAAATCCAGGACACATTTATTGTTCTGGCTTAAAGCCAGAGTCTCTATTTACTTTTCTGAGTGGCTGAGGGGCTGCGGTTTTTAAATAACTGTAAGCCTTCAGTAGCATGATCCATTACAACCAGAAATTACTGTTTTTAAATTAAGCATGTGAAGTACCCTTGTGGCTTTCTGCTCTGGCCGGAGCAGATTAGCAGTGGTACTTGCTGAGGAAGGGTTGCTCTCAGCTTTCCTGGGGAGGAGCAGGAGATTGAATGGGTAGAAAACTGGTCTTCCTTGCTTTTCCTTCGCTCAGAGATCCTTGTCCTCCTTAGGAACCAGGATGATAAAGAGCAGATATCAGGCTCAAGTATAATGGCTGAAGGGCTCTTATCACTTAATACAGAGCAGCATTTAAGAGATGAAGCAGAATTTAGTTTTCTCATTGCACCATGCAGCCTCTCACTTTCAGCCAATGAGTACAAATGAAATGTTTTCCCACAAATTGCCTTTATGTAGAGAAATTACGCGTTTTAATTGAGCTGCTGTTTTATTTTTGTTTTTTAATGTGTCATTTTGTATTTCCATGGGGTTTCTGCAGGCATTTTCACTACATTTTCTGGTTGGGTGCTTCCAAAAAAATCCTTATTATAGGAAGGAAAGATTCTACCCATGACAGGATAAGCCTGAATCCGCGAGTAAATCAAGCTGTTCTGTAGCCTAAGAATACATATGGTAATTTTGATTAGTAGCTCTGTATGGATAGTGTCAATGTCTTCTGCTTCCTTGAGTATGAAAAATTCCATGTTAAATCATATCTCCCATGTGTTTTACTGTTTATATGTATTACTGCTGTCACATTGCTAGGACATCACCATAAGAAGGGGAAAAAAGTGAGAGAGGAAATTTATTGACCAACTTGTCTCAATCAAAAACACTATGAAAATTGGCTTTTTTCCACATTTAGCAACATTTCCATTAGCTGTTCTAAGCATCAGCCTTGGGACTTTCAGCATTTTTATTTTTTTTTTTCCAAATAGGATAAAATTGTGAAGAATTTAGAGATGTCTTTCATTTATTTAATTGTACAATAGCTGCTGGTAGTTTTACATCTATCATCATATGAGTCTGATCTCGTGTGCCTTTAACTGCCTGTAAGACTGTAGCTGAATGAAATGTAGATTGATTTTTCTGTGCTGTTTTTCCTCCATTTCTCTTTTTCTTAACAGTGAGCTCCCTCATTCCCCTCAGAATCTTCTGGCCACTCTAAATTCCTCATACAGCCGCAGTGTGATGCTCTCCTGGGTGCGCCCCTTTGATGGAAACAGCCCTGTTCTATACTACATGGTCGAGCTCTCTGAGAACAGTGAGTAAAGCCAAATCTGGTTCAACTTCATGTTCTTCTTAATTATTCAGCTTTCTTTCAGACTCATCTTTTATTGGAGCTACTAACAAAATGTTACTGTTTGTTAAACGAGCGACAGTGTGCACAAAGGGCAAGCCCTGAGTTTTACACACAACTATTCACACATTGGAAGAGTTAAACAACGAAAAGAGGCCTGAGGAGATGGAAATGTTATACAGGAAAGCTTTAGTTCCACCTCCATCCAGCATTGTCAGCCAGACTTGAGGCACAACAACTCATTCCTCAATGCTTCTATTCAACATCCATAAAATAGCAGTAGTCATTTTTTATTTCTTCCCATTGTTGTCTTTTGCTCTGGTTTTACAGATAGCTTGATACATTCAGAGCCCAAATTTCACCTGAAAAATCCAAGCAGGATGATAATATAAGGAACTGATGGTCTGTCAGAAGAACAAACTTGGTTGTTAATAGGAGTTACTACATAGAGTATCTAATAGGAGTTATCTGTATATGGGTTCATATATTTTCTCTGCTTTCCCTAGGTTATCATTTTACACCCTCCTTTTAAGTAGGTGGTTGAGGATGCTTAACTGTAAGATAGCCAAATATCTTCATGGGTTACAAAACTGCTCATTGTGAATTGCCACTTCTCACAGTTTTTTCATGCTGTATGTCTGGTCCTTTGTGGCTCTCAGTCTGCAAGGTTATTCAGGGACATTGCTAATGCCTCTTTAGGAGCTGATGGAAAGATGAGGTTATATGGAAATCGGTCACCTTGGCAATACTTTCTAATCGCTATCACCCTAGGAGCTGGAAATCCAAGCCTAACAATTGATTCTTGATGAAAAAATTAAGAGCATCGCTTTTTCTGACAAGTGGAAATTAGCCACTGCATAACTGAATGTGAAACAGTCCTGATTTCTGATTATCTAGCGAATAGCATTTTGTTTCGCCACACAGAGAGCTTGAGATAAAATATGAGCTTCAGATCACATATAACCCTTTTGCTTTGCAGGCTGGAGTGCATAACATTTCAAATGTGGAGGTCCCAGAACTGATGATCTTGGCATCTGTTAAGCAAAGTGCAGTTTTCTAATCCTAGCAGAAATCCCAAGTCGAGCCCAGGACTGTTGTCCTTAAAACAGTTCTTTTTGAGCAAAGACTTGATCTTTTTGCACAAACGACTGAGAAAATTCACCGTTCTGCACTCGCCTCCCTCTCTATGTTTTTATCACCACCTTCTTTTTCATTTTCACTCTCCTTCCCCTCCTGTTGACTACAGTCCGGTAGCTGCCTTTTTGCTTTTCCTTACCCATTCTTTCACCTGAGGACCTTAACCTTGTGTTTCATGTTTCCCCGTGGCTTTGACAATGACAAGCTAATGAAGTCCCAGTCTGGGAACATGATGCAAAGGTACTAGAGCTGTATTTACATAGAGACAGCAGAGAGCTGGCAGAACGTATGCTCTTGGGTCCCGTGCCGGGCTGCATTGATTGAGAAGAGACACTAAAAGAAAAGGCAGTGCACTCGGTGCCAGGAGAATTCTGAAAGGTCTTAAAGTGCCTTTCTAGCAAGGATGCTTTGTTCTAGCATAGGAATAGAGTAAATGTGCCATCGTTCTGAAAATCCTATAATTCATTCACTGAAATTTGTAGACGACTCAGCAAAAATCAACAGCAGCTCTCCAGAAATCATGCAGACAGTCCCTCAGAACTCCACAGGATCCTGTGAACCCTTGCTCACTCTGTGATATAGCCGGTAATTTTGGCTGATGGCATTGCAATCTACCACTGAGCCTTATTATCACAAATCATTGGTACTTCAGCAAACTTGCAGGTGCAAAAAACCAAACACAGACCAGGTTTGTTGTGAACTGAGCTTCTTAACTCCCAGAAATAGTCTACATCTTGCTGCCCTTTCAGTTTTCATCTTAATCTTTAATTTGCTTTTATGTACAATGTCTTAATGGCTACTCACAGAAGTAGAACAGAGAAGAATCTAAACCCTTGAATATTCCACTATTGCTGTCTTCTCTCATTTCATATATTATTGTTCAGCTTTAGAGATGCCAACTGAATAGTAGAACAATGTCAACAGTGACTTTGGTTGTAAAGCTGACTTTAATGTCTGTATATTGTCACTGTCTTGTTTTGGTTTTTATTTTCTTGAAGTGTTTGCTTTTCAGAGTTATTTTGATCTCAGTAGTGTTAATATTTAGTTTCTCCAGACCTCCTTCTCCTCTGGAAAACACCATCTTTCCTTTGTTGCCACCCATCCCAAGCGATGTTTGTGAACGAAGCTGACATTTGATCTCGTGTAGGTATAGTTTTGTCTGCTGCAACTGTGCAGGATCTCTCTTTGCTTTTCAAAGAAAATTTTCTTTCAGGTTTTCTGATGGTCCTGTTTGTACTGCAGAAAGAGCAGCTGTCAGGGAGTCAGTGTATGCCCTCCGTGAGCTCATCTGCTTGCCTCTGCAGCGCTCGCTGTCAGCAGCAGTGCAATTTACTTAATATCCTGATCCCTGTTTGCTTTCATACATATAAAGGTTAGGGAGGGACATCAGAATTGTGATGTCTTTTCCAGTTAGCAAAGCTGCACCACAGACTTTGTTCTTAGTTCTGTGGAGTTTTAATACGTGGGGTTTGCTTTGCAGTCACAGTTGCCAAAATGTAACCTAGTTTTGTTCATTTTTTTAGCTGTTTTGCTTTGAATAATTTTCTAATAGCTTTAGGATCCATTGTACGTTTTGAAGCAGGTACCATAAATGAATACATAATAACAGTATCTGTTTCAGAGAAATAGCTGAAGAGGGTTCAAAATAATGAGCATAAATTTCAGGGGACTAATTACTAGCTGCATTAGGGAGAGGCGTGTCACTCCACCTGGCATGGATTAGAACTCCTTTTCATTAATATCAATTCAGTAAAGAGATATAAAAACTTTATTTTAATTAGAGGAAAAAAAACAGTGGCAGATCGTGCACATAAATTGCTGGAAATATGAACGACTAGTCACCTAATTTTTAAAACGAATGTATTTGGCACAATGCAATGATTCTCAAATTACAAGTATTCACAGTAGACCATGTCTGTGGGTGACTTGAGGCATATGGCCTTAAACATTTGGGGGCAAATTTATAATCTAATTTGAAGAACACAGTTCCAGGGAAACACAGTCATTAAGTATTCCTGCCCACACAGCCAGAAAAGTGAACCTTAATTTGAAATAGGATTTTTGAATAAATAGTACCATGCATTGCTGTCGTTTGCTCTCGTACAATTTTTGGGTGTTTCATGACTTGTTTAGCCCTGTTGCAATATACCTAGGAATTCCAATGAAGTATCTTCATGGATTTAGAAGGAAAGGGGTTATGCTTATCTTATTCCAAAGAGGCTTAGATTTCAGGGATTTATCAAAAAATATTCTGAATGGTCTTTTAACTGAAGAAATGAATTAATACTTAAAGAATTCTGCTGAGTACAATTAAGATAAAAGCCCGCTTTTGTTTTATTGTATTCTGGGATATCTGTGTTGTGTGATGTAACGATATAACTCAGATTAATCACATTGTGCCAATAAGGAGATAATAAAAGCTCCTATGAAAAGCATCTATACATGCTTAAGTTAAAGCCTATGAATTGTCATCCTGAATTTGGTAGTAATATTCAAATGATAAAAATTGAACACATTGATAAATCTTTGCAATAATCAAAGTAAAACTGCGTTGTTTATTATAACTGTGACTCAGATCTGTATACAATAGTGTTAAAAGATACTTTTTCTCAGGCCGTTGGTAGACCTTGTTGAAATCGTACCAAACAAAAGATGAACCATTCAATTTTTATTTGAACATTTTGCAATATCGTATTATCACAAAGATTTGAAAGATGAATTCAGTAAACTCCAGCAGTACAGCAGATTCCAATACTATGTGAATTTCTATGTGAAACCCCCTGGAGAAGGAAGGACATGAAACATACTCCAAACCAGCGAAAATCAGCTTTCTGCAATAGATCTAATCTATAATATCATATTAGAAATTATTTGGGGGGGATTTGCAATTAATGCATGAATTAATATGAATGCATGAAATATAGAAGAAATGTCTCTTGGTGAGTAGCCATTTTTATTAAATGTATCACAGGTGCATGCAAAAATTCTTGGCAGAATAAAAGTAATTTCTGAAAACCCCCAAATCACATTGTAAACTAGAGAGTAGTCTGTAAGATCCTTTGCTTCCAATAAATTTACTTGGAGAGGTAATCAGAGTTAATTCAAAATACCTAATATCCTTAAGACAGTAGACAGCTAAACATGGAAGTTTTTCAGACAGTAGCGATTACAGTGGAAGAGTAAGCAGGCAAAGCCCAGAGTACATTCTGGGCAGCTTAAGGTAAATGAAGGATTAGCACAGTCTGTTCAATCTAACAGAGGCTTATTTAATAGTTTGACCTGGCAAGTCTTTTGTCACCATGGAGCTTCTCCAGACTTCTTGGGACAGGAGAGTGACAGTCATCCCTGGCAAAGAGAGTCAGCACTGAAAATTTTATGGCATGTTTTCGATGTCAGAATTGCTTTTCTATACAGTAAAAGAAGCTTCTGTACAATTCTGGGGTTTATTGTGTGTTTAAGGAGGGAGAACGGGCTTTTGAAATGTTTAGTTTATTGATTGTCAAAAAAAAGACTTGACATTTAAATTTTAAAGATACTCTGCACTCTCACTGTATCCACTGCTCCAAGAGCGAACAAATCCTCCCCAAACCACTTTCCTTTAGGAATCAGAGTGCCCAGGAGATGAATAGGCTTTGTTTATATTAGTTTTCAGTTTAATCTCTCTTCCTGCCAGATCTTTTATCTTCCACCAGGAGAGGAAAAAGAATTAATAAAGTATTCTACAGATGCAGCATATAAACAGAGCAAAGCCCCAAGGTGCTGAAGAGATTAATAGGCCCTGTTGTTGAATCAAACTGCTCACTACATTGAGCTGCTTGGGTTAAGCACTCTCAGGTGGTGTTTACACTATCAGTAAACAAACAAAATGCTCTAGGAAATGGACCACTACCCAAGTAGCTCATACAAGTGTGTTTCACTCTTGTTGGTGTCTGCTCTTCCATTTTCCTCGGGAAGATGCTTCAGGCAATGTATTGTCAGCCATACCTTAACTTCAGTTTACCTTGATTTGTTGTTGTGTTTTCTGGCTGTAACAAGGTGAAGAGTTGTTTGTGAAGTCTCAAGAGAAGGTTGATAAAATTCAGAAGGAACTAAGGTGCAAAAAAACCTCCTAACCAATGTTTTTCTAGATAGAATAGGTGTGCTTCCTCTAAGGTTTTTCTAAAAGAAGTTGAACATTCAGTTAAGATGAATTACCATCAAGACCTTGCAGCTGAAGTGACTGCATCATCAACAGCTGGCGAGGACAGAACTTGACTGCTGTGCAAATGTCCCTCTCCAGCATTCCCAGTATTCTGTTGTGTCAGTTTTCCTGTTAAAAAGGCTTTGTTCTTGGAAAGCTGTTACAGGATTAAATATATTTTGAGTAATTCAAAGATTCAGTGTTCATAGCCCAACTGGCATCACACCCTAGAGGACTTAAACTTGCTAAGGAATCTGCCAAAAAAGCACTAAATTAGTGGTTTACATCTTGGTGTGAAGTTTAGCAGCCTTCCACATTTGGGACATCTCATCTTCATTTTCAGGCAGACGTCTAGGTGACCTGCCAGGAGCCACAGTGCACTTCTGATGAGCAACATACACAGTTATGTTGCCAAAATCTACAGCTAGCTCCTCAGTAATTTCCAGAAGTGTTAGTAATTTTGAGCAGGGAGCATGAAAACAGCTGGTATTATTTAAAAACTGAACAAATCTTTAAACTGGCTGATTCCATTGCTGTACTGTTGCAACGCAGACCAAATGTCACCTCGCCCTATTTCAGTCATGACTTCAGGGAGAATATGTGACACCAGGCTATGAAGAAGAGAAGTCAGGATATTTAATTTTCAGCCTGTGTCATTTCTGACCTCTGAAAACTTGAAAATGTAATTTGGGCATCAGAGGAGCTCGGTATGTCAAGTATGTGAACTGACAATGAGGGTTTTATGGTGCTGCCAGGACTGTTTATACCAGGGAATCTTCCTAGGAAATGATTAGACTGAATGCCATATACTATCTAGAAAAAAAAAAATGCAGACATGTAGAATCTGCAACAGAAGCTTTCTCAGGTCTTACAGCAAAGGGCTGATTTGGCAGAGACAGTCACGCTTCTACACCTGCTTGCAAGCTGGGTAGGAAGATATTCCAAACTGACTGTGAATTTCATTACAGTCCTTCCACCAGAGCCACTCATGGGTGTGGTGTTGTAATGGCCTGCCAAACAGATGGGTTGTGAAATACACAGCCCATCTGTCTTTATCATGTTTGTTTCCTCTTTTATTAAAATGTTAATGAATATAGTTTTTATTTATTATGCCATGACATGTGCAGCATCACTTTCCAGTAGACAAATGTGCAATCTGCATAACCGTGTGGGCTGACAGGAAGGTTTCTTTGGCTGAAAAGAAACTTCTTCCCAAAGTTCCTCTGAGGAAAACAAGCACAAAGAACTCTGAGCAGTCAGAGGCGTTTTCTCACTTCTGCAGGGCTTTTAACAGGCACTTCCATCTTTTTTCACATGTAAATTATTCCAACAGATTCTCCCTGGAAGGTTCACCTATCAAATCTCGACCCAAAGATGACCGGTGTCACTGTGAGTGGACTAACTCCAGCCCGAACCTACCAGTTCAGGGTGTGTGCGGTTAACCAGGTGGGAAAGGGCCAGTACAGCTCTGAGACCAGCAGGTACAGTAAAAAGAAATATCTGTGTACTAAAGGTACAGTAACCTAGAAGTACTGGGAGGAAAAAACTGCTGATTGTTTGTGAATGAATAAAAGTTATCTTTTGCACAATAATTGGGGAACGGAGCAGTTAGAATTACCCAGGCCTCTGGAGAGTGCTCTGCAGCTGTCTGTAATTGGTGATAATGGCAATTAGGAGATGCGGGATTATCAGTACACGATGGGAGAGGTACCCTCATGTTTTCAGAGTATCAGTTGAGCAGAATCTTGGATATATTTTTTTGCTCTTGTGCTAGCCCGGGAAGGAGTACAGCATTCACCCAATCACTGCAATGTCACTTCTGGAGTTCACCCAGATGCGACATAGAAGGATGGCTTCATCAAATTTATTTTGAAATGCAACCCCCCTTCTTCTATGAACCAAAGCTTGCTGTGAGCTTGAATTGCAGAACAGCTGAACTCTAAACAGCTTTTTCAAAATGTAGGAGTTTGATATGAAAAATATTGAAAGAGCTGAAAGAAACAATTTGGAAGGAGTCACAGACACTGGACCTGAGCTCTAACTCATTCAGGCTTGTAATCTTTTTAAAGAGTTGTAGCAGCCTGGGTGATTCAGAGAGAATAAGGTTACCTCAGCTGTCTGTCTTGTTGCTTGGTTAACTGATTTCCTATTATGTTGATTTGTTGTAACTATTTCATGCATGTCTTCAGCAGTTGGATCAGCGTTATATTTCTTTCTAGTCATCAGACATTGATAAAAGAATCTGGTTCACATGGAGTGGATACATGAAATAGAAATGTCATCTATCATTTATTTTAACACCCACCTCCATCACATTCTTTTGTACTTAGGTTGATGCTACCTGAGGAGCCCCCCAGTGCCCCACCTAAAAACATAGTGGCCAGTGGGCGCACCAATCAGTCTATCATGGTCCAGTGGCAACCTCCTCCCGAGAGTGAACATAACGGAGTTCTTCATGGGTACATCCTAAGGTAAGTAATTCCTAACCTGGAAAGTCTTGGAGACAGCTCCATGTGTGCATGAGGGAATTCATAATCGTGTGACTTAAGAGTGTATTAAAAACTATTTCTAATTCCATTAAATATATTAGTCGTTATTTACAAATGCTGTGGCTGCCCTGGTTTATTACAGGTGAGGAAACACCTCTGTTCAAGTGGCCACAGGGGTGCAGGCACTTTAATTCTAGCCTGTCTATACTAGAGAGTGAGCAAGATGAGGTCTCTGTTAGCTACTCCGAATGGACTGCTGAAGTAGACTAGCTCCCTGTGGAGACTTTCAACATCCCGATAGCTTTTTTCCATTTTCAAAGTGAAGTAAAGCACCAAGTGCTAAAGATGTTCACATGGGAAGTTGGTAAAGTGCAGCCTACGTATTGCAAGCATATATTTGCTTATTACAATCTCAGCCTCCTACTAGAAAGGTTAATTAAATTTATCAAAGACACAAGAGGGCTCCTGCACTATGGAAGAGCAAGAATAGAATCAGTAAACTTCAGTTTTGTGCCAAACAAAATGTAGACAGGGAATGACCAGTCAGATGCTTTATGGGAGATCTTGATTTGGTTTTGAGAATCTTTCAATTCAGTAAGATACTTTCAGCCTCATCTGTATTTATTAACAAGAATCAGATTCAGGCAGGTAACTGGGAATCCTTGAATATATCCAGTCTTTCTCCTTACAGAGGATTTGTTGTGTTGGAGAGGGTGCTGCCACACTGAGAAACTTTGCAGAGCATTTCACTTTTGTAATTTTTTGAGACTCAGTTATTCACTCCCACCCAATTCAGCTACAGCTTCCTTGCTGATTTGTCATCCTACATATTCCTGCAGTGCTAGCAGACAGCTAGGGCTGTAACTTTAGTAAGGGAGGCACTATCTAAACCAGAGTTCTTGTAGGAAACTCCCAAGCATTGCACCACCACTGACATATTTCCAAGTGATGGTTACAATCTATTGTAGGCAGGCTGCTGACATTTTTAATACAGTGTCCTCCGGACCTGCTAAAAGATAACTAAATTCTGCAGTTTAAATGCCAACATCCTGTTCATGCTGCGCTCCTACTTTTGCTGGCATGGATGGAAATGCTTCTGTGATGTTAAGAGTATTGGTGAGCTCCCAAAATAGTGCTGGAAAGTTCCTTTTCTCTTCAGGCAGAGCTGAAGTCTGTTAATCTCCCTGTCACCTGCACAGAGCCTATTACGGTGGTGAGACACTTGTGTAAGTGCCTGCAGTTTTAAGAGCTGGACTCAGTTTGAAAGCTGTGCCAGTCATCAGTGACAGGTGGGAAAAGGTGTTTTAACTTCTGTCTATAGCTAGAATCTCGTCATGAGACTTGGGCACCTAATTTGCACAAGTTGCTTGTACAGTTCTTTCCTTCAAACTGGTCAACTCAATGATAGGATTAATCCCTTAGCCATTCCCTATGAGGCTTACCCATTCTCATCATTAAGCCTCCTGAGAAAGCAATCCCATAGCCTCTTACTTATGGCAATCTGTTCTGTTTTCTCCATATACTGTTTTCGATAACGTTTAACTTAAGTATTTCTACAACATCTATCAGCATAATTGATCCCTGTCCTCGCTGCAACATGTCTTTCCATTTTAATAGAGGGTGATCATACTCATTATGCTCAATCTGTGAACATTTTTGATGTCTACATGCTTTGTCTTGACTACAGAGCAGAGAAACCATTTATTAGACAGGAATTTAAGATTATTTTATAAAAGCACAACTGACCCAGGTAATAAACCATGCTGTTCTTCCAAGACAAACTGTGGGGTCACAGCAATGTGAACTGAAGAAAAGTCTTCCTGCACTGATTTCTAGTAGAATTTGGGATATAACAAAATGAAAACCACTGTGCATCTCAGAGACCCAGTGCTCAAGATATGCAAGATACTAAATTGACGGAACACCTGATCTTTAAAAGTGAAGGTGCACTGCACAAGTCATATGGACTATGCATCAAAGCCCATAGTGAGAAAAATCATGAAGACATGACATTTCTGAACTGGCTTCCTTCCTCTGCCCTTTTTCTCACTGGTAGTATTGCATTTAGAGGACTGCCATGTTAACAGCATAATAGATTAAATCACAGGAGCACTCTACAGCTTGTCTGCTAGGTGTGAGACAAAACATTGCTGCACAAAGAATTGACTTTGCCAGGAAACATACACCCTTCACTGGAGACTAAAGAAAGAACAAGGTAGATATTGCATAAAGTAGAGAAAGATCAAGACATTCAGTAAACTCAGCCGAGGGCTGACATGTCTATATTTCTGTTTGTATTTCATAAATGGAATCACACCAGTGTAGCATTACAAATATTAAATATGCCAAAATATGGTCAGCCAAGCAGCTCCTCTGCAGAAAACGGAGGGGTTATCAGTGATTAAGAACTGATCTCTTTGTGTATTTCAGCCATAGATTTTGTTCTAAAAATCTTACAAAGTTGTCTAGTTGTAGAAATTGCACCAATTTAACTTAGATGAATTTAAAGTTGGACTGTAAGATGCCAATGAAATTGTTCTGTGTCAGTAAGCTTTTGGTGATTACTGTGAAGCGAAAGATGAATAAGAGCATATAAATGCTGTGTGTTGAATAAAAATACAAATGTTTCCATATTTGTCTTTTTCGTGGAATAGTAATGCCTTCTGCCCCTTACTTGGCCTCTGTTTTTCCGATTTTTTTGTGAATTAGCATATTGTAAGCATCCGTTGTATCATTTTCCTAAAGGAAGGAAAACAAACAGTATTATTCACATTCACAGATTTGCAAGGTTTTTGTTTGTTTTCTATAATTTAGTTCTTTTCCAGAGTTTCTTGGCCTGAAGAGACACATCAAAAGGGCTCTGTTTTTTGCAGTACAGTTTTTGCATGGGAAAATTTATTCAGTGTTTCAGCTTCCCATGTCTCAGCAGAAAGTTTGTCAGGATTGACTGCTTATCCATATTTGGTATAGCCCTTCTCCTGGAATCCCGATGCTTAACCAACCCTTCAGCCTCAACTGTATTCCTTCCTTATTTTAATTATTCTGTGAAGTAAATCCTGGTGGAAGACAGAGATGGCAATGCCTGAGACTCTAGAAAGTCAAAGCCCTCTGAGCTCTTCCTTTTCAGATTTCAGAGGAGAAGGAAAAAAACATTTCTCAAGCTGATTTACAGCAGCACCCTGATAAAAATCACATCTGGACTGTTTTTTCTACTAAATCACAGCTTTTTACTAGACAAGCCACATTTAAAAAGCTGTAATTTTTCGCAACCGTAAAACAGGATAAAATACCCATTTTGTTTAGCTCTGAGCATGTAATCTCAGTGAGATCAGATTATAAATACTATAGCAGTCAAACACGATATGGTCTTATCAGGAGTTAGTCTGTTCTTTCTGATTATTTTGCATTATACTTTGTATAATTCTGCTGTAAAAGTTTGCATATTGCCTCATTGCAAAGGAAGCTATTTTGCTAGTCAGGATATTTGCTATAATTGATACCATCTAATTAACTAGCAAATTTTTCTTCCCATATGGTAGGTATCGCCTGTCTGGCCTCCCTGGAGAATACCAGTATAAGAACATCACCAGTGCAGAAATTAACTACTGCTTGGTGAAAGACCTGATCATTTGGACCCAGTATGAAATCCAGGTGGCATCTTACAATGGAGCTGGGCTGGGAGCATTCAGCAGACCTGTGACAGAGTACACTTTACAAGGAGGTGAGCAAATGGGACCAATATATCCTTTATAGTCACAGTTTATAGCACAGTTTCTGAAGGAGAGAAGGCACTGTGTGATTGCCCCACCTACCAACTTGTAAAATGAATGGTCATTTCAGTCAAATTTGATAGACAGCTTGGGGTAGGAAACACAGATTTCAAATGCCTAAGCAGAGACAAGATGAGACTCTGTTGCTATCTCTGTTGTAGGAAAAGCCATGAGTGAATTCAAAAATTATCTATTTTTGTTGACCCTCCTGATGGCATGTTACCACACTTGCAGGTCAGAGTTGGCCGCAGCGTAAGTAATAAATAGAAATGCTGAAGAGAGCTGGGGTTCTGTGGAATGGATTTATAGCGTGTGTGACAGGCAGGGGCTGAGGTTACTCTGCCAAGAGAGTAGGAGAGAATATGGCATGGAATTGGGTTTATTGTGGTCAGGAGATGCAATCTGCTGTATATGCAATATAGGAGACAAAATCTGAGTAAACCAGCTGCATTAGTTCTGATAATCACAGAATACCTTGTTTTAGAAATATGGAATAAATTGTAAGGAAAGTGTAGGGAGAGAAATACAGCCTGTGGAGAAAGAGTGTTTTGAGCGTTTCAGGAATGGTGCAGACATTTGCAAAGAGGAAGATAAAATTATCTTAAAAGCTCTGATTTTTATTCTACAGCTCTTCCACACCTTTCTGGTAAGTGCTTTAAGAAGAGTATAAATTACATCAACAAAAGGATATGTAATTACTTTTTATAACCAATGTAAGGCATGTTTACACCTCTAGATTGGTATAAAAATCCATAGGATAATTAGGTACCATGCCCTGAAAACTTTCATATATTCCCATAATTGCAGGGTTGTGCTGGATTCTGGCACTGGACAGTACATGGTCTCTACTTTATTGGTCATTAAACAATTAAACTATCTTTAAAACTTGCAGATGTACAGTACATCAGTTAATTTACAATCAGTGAAGAATATGTAGTTGTTTGTTAATTGTTACTACGAGTACCTTATAACATGATTAGATACAGTTTGAGGTGTAAGGAGATCTTTAAGAAAAGATTATTCATATGCAACACTAATTAACCACAATAATTAAAGATGGAAGCTATCTATATTTTGTCTTAGGGCATGTAGAGCCTCACAGTTTAGAGGAGTCTAGGCACACTCAACCTCTTTGTAGAAGTGTTTATAGCAGACCTTGAAATGTTTTTCTTAAAGTCTTCTCCTTGCAGCCAGGATTAATGTTTTGCATCCCACTAAAGACCAGATCTCTGCTGAGAATTGGTTTGCACACAGAATTTGAATCTCTTTGGTGAATACGGTTGTAATTAATTACTTTGTTTATTTGCACATTTTAAGCTATCATAGCACCTTAACCTTCTATCTATTAAGACTGAGGTTTGGGCTTCACACTCTTTTTCTTAAACCCTGCAATTGACTCTAATTTCCCTTGATATTATGTGCTGTTATTATCATCCTTTATTGATTGTCTGTCTGTTGTCATTTATAAGGATATAAATCCTCTGTTATAAATTAAGTGTAGTCAGTCCTGCATTCATATTAATCAGCAAGAGTGTTCAGACTGCAGGACAACCTGCAATGGCCTGTTTGTCTTTATGTAGTTCCTAAATGCTTAATGATGGGTAGACACAGAAGAAAAACTGGTTATTTCTTATTTATTTTGTATCAGTATTTAATAATAGCAGTAAATAACTACTTCATGCATGCTACCATCTCCTAATGAATGCCTTGCTGGGCTTCTGTGCAAATCACCAAAGTCATACAGTCTATTCTGAAAAGAGTTTGAAGCTGTTTCACATTTAGAGTTGAAAAGGGAACCTGGTTGGTATCAGTATCTTTTGAAACCCGATTAATATCAAGTCTCCATGGGTAATGCGCTACTGTCCAAAACTCCTTTGTCTTTCTTGTAGTTGGGAAATGACAGGAAAAGCCACTGGCTGTTTCTTGCTCTGGAATGTCCTTCCTAAACCAAACCAGCAGGAGTAAGAAAAAAACATGTGTAAAACTGCCTTGTAAATCATATTCTGATTTTAATATGAGCAGAGATAAATGTCAAAGACACACTCTCCCATCCATCCCCCTCTCCTACTACCACCACTGCTGCCTCTATTCTGACATGCATTAAATGATGTGAGCTATGCTGGCAAGAACCTGTCTGTCTGAAGATGAAAAATACCTGAAACACCTCATATTAATCAAGTGTGCTATGCAGTCAAAGCCTGGCAGGAAATGAACACGGGAGCAGATCAACCCATTGGCAGGAGCAGATCAGCACATCGGCATCTTTGTCATAGTGAATATTGACTGGCCATAGAAGCTGTGGATTTATACCAGAACCTAGTCTATTAATCCCTTATTAGTTCTCTGGCATTGCTTTAGCCACCGATAACTAATCGGATACTCAGAGTTCTTTGAAAATCACCAACTTCTAGAATGTAGCCAAACTTGCAAGATGCTAAAAGATCTAAACTTGTGGAGAAACTGGCACATAATGTCAGTTAGATAAAATGTCAGAAAGACTTACTGGCAAAACACTGAACATTCTAGCACTAGGGTCAGACAGTTTGACTGTCTCTAAATCTTGAAAGTCTTTTCAGAGTGATATTCAGGCTAATCCTTTGATGCTATGTATATATAGGTCTTTCTTCATCAGAGTTCCTCCAGCTGTTCCTTACTTTGATGTTACTTTTCACAGGGATTTGTGCCAGCCTTCTGCATAGGGCAATTTTTACTTATTTAAACAGTGTCCTGCAGGACTTTTCATTGCCATATGAAAAACTGAAGCTTCCAAATACCTTTTCATATAAGAGTAGCTTTGTGAGATATATAGTCATCCTTCTGGATGGTGATGTTGTCTCTGCCCTCTACCATTTGACATGTTTACCTTTTCCTGCAGGTTGATTTGAGGAAGTAGAATCTTCCATCCTTTGGGTCTGCCCCTTTTGTCTCACTAGCATGAATACTTCTGAACTTCTCTCTCTTTGAAAAACTCCCACTGCTCCTTAGATTTAGGCAAGGCAAGGTTTATAACTCGAGGCATAGTTTTCATTAGGCTCTTTGCATTAACCCTCTTTTATTTCTACATTAAGTGCAATGTCTTTCTTTAATGCATATCCCAAAAGCCAGTCTTATGTCCTAAAGTTCATAGGTCTCAAAATGTAGTTCAATATTGTTTTATATTTCCCTTCTGCGCTTGAAAGGCTAGGGAAGTCTGAGCAAAAGGCTCTTCCTGAATACAAAAGTGGAAGAGTCACCAGGCTAGTGAGTCTTGATGGTGTGGAGAGAAGGATAAAAACGAGATGAGTGTGTTCAGCCAAGTCCAAAGTGGTTTCTTCCTTGGGCAGTAGGAGGCCAATCAGAGAAATCTGTAAGACTGAGACAGAAGAGTTAGAGAAAACCTCGTTAACTGAAAGCTTCCTACTTTATCTAGGAAATAATTGAAAAAAGAATCTCTGGATAAGGAGTGTCCTCTGCAACCATTCAATTTTATCTCAGTGGAAAGAGTTTTCCTGTAGGCTTTCTTGGCAAAAGCATCTTAAAAATCCTTGTTAACTTCCTCTGGGGAAGGTACCAACAGCCTTGGAGCATCCATGGCCATTTCTGCGCAGGATCAGGTTGGAGTTGTAGTGGCTGGAGTTTATATCTCTCAGTTTCATCACTGTTAGGTGTCATTTGCCATCTACTGCTTTTTTGTTGTTGTTTTTTTAAAAAAAATATTTCACAAACATTGTGAAATTAGCAGCTGTCTCAGTGAGGCCTCTGGCCCCCAGCTCTTAATAAAGAAGTAAAATCTTGTCCTTGTGAGAGGCATGCACGAAAGGAAGAAGACATTTCGCAGCTGCAAGGAGCAAAACTCATCAGTTAGTGCCAAATCTCACACTACTGAATTTCAAATATCGATGTGTAGAATTGCAGAGACCATTTTTCTAAGGACGTGCTGCAGTTCAGAGCACAGCAAAGGATGTCAGCCGGGGGCATGGGGAACAGGCTTCACAGGGGGAATCATGTGCTGCTGCAGCAGACTCTCCCCACCGCTCCCGCCAGGGATGTGCAGTGTAGCACCTCAAGCCAGCACATTAAAGGAACAACCAAACCTTCACATAGAGAAAAACCTGCGGTTCCCGAGCCTGCCTTATTGAGACATGGAAGCTGCCGCCTCAAAGGTCAGGAGCTTCGGAGGAGTAGGAGACTTTTCTACAAGGCTCTGTTGAAGATCTATATTTAAGACCAGTAGTCTGGCCGTCAGAATCTCTGTGGGGTTTACATGCTATTTGCACATAGCTAGAGACAGACTAATTACATGTACACATGCTTAACCTTAATGCCTTCTCTTCTCTCAATTATCTCGTCAGCAAAACCCTTTTAATGGCTTTTATCTAGAGTGCTTCCATGACCTTTTCTACTTAAAATGCTGTGCATTAACTTGCAGTCCCGGGGGCTGAGCTTTTAACAGATTTCCAACCACGTGAACTTTATTGGGAGGAAAGTAACAGTTGGTTTTGTCTGACCAATTTGATCTGCAATTCCGAGATGACTCCCAGATGGGTCTCCACTGTGGGCTGACTTAGAAATACTTGCAAACATGAAGAGCAGACTTAAAAACAGAGCATATAAATACTTGGGAATTACTCTTGAAACACCTGTTTGACCTTGGTAGCTTCTGTACCACGTGACAAGAAACTTGTAGGAAGAGAATGGATATCTACCACTAAATTAGAAAATCTTTTATGTGGATAGTTGCAGCTTCAGTAAGTTACCAACCATGATCTTGGAAAAGTATTTGAGTTTTGAAGTGATCAGAAGGTCAATTCTGATTTAGCTTCTGTCAAACTTCTTTTCTTTTTTAAATGCAAAACTGTTCAGATATCCAAGGAAGTCTTTAATATCAGGACATAAAAGGAGAACTTTATACTGTCACTTTGAAGTAAATTTGAGATTATAATGCCAATATTTTACCGATTAAAATATTAAAATGTATTTTATTATGTCTTCTGCAGCATAATTAAGCTTATGCATATCAGATGGACCACGTTCTTTCCATTTTTTAAATGCATTCATTGAGATGCAGATGCTGATTTTTCAATAAAGATGTCTAAAGAGGAATTGTAATATAAATCATGGTTTCCAACATTCTGAAGGTTTTATGTTTTCTGTTCATATTTTTTACCATTTTTCTTGTAGCGGGTACTTTTTGTGCTAGGATGGTTTATTCTTGTTTCAGGAAATTATGTCCTAATGAAATAAAAATATTTCCCTTTTTAAAAGAAATAACTAATGCCTTTGGTTATCCACATTTCTAAAGCTAGTAAACATATCCTAAAGGGCTTGCTTGGACTTTTTTTTGAGAACTGTAAGGACTGAAATGAAAACCTGAAGCTTGCTGATGCAGGATTTTTCCTCTCTTAAAAAAAATTTACAATATTTTGAACTGTGAAAGACTCATCAGACCCTTAGAATAAAATCCTTCTATATTGAAATCACTGGAAATTTGCTATTAATTGTAAAACATCCGTGGCATCCTCCACTAAAGAAAATAATGCCCACAGAAATGAAGCAACCATGTGCATGCTAATTTGTGTTTCAGGAAAATGATAAAGGCAGTGGGAACATCCTGCTGGGAGTGGTTGTACTGTTAACTCTCAGGTCACCTGTATGTATTCCTTATGCTCTTGGAAAATCTCTTCCTACCACTGACAAAGTTGCGCATTTCTTCAAGTGTGGCAGTCAGTGGGCAGTACACAGGTTATGTATAGAATTTCTGTACAATAATTGTGTAGCAAAATCAACCTAGCACATACAAATAGAGTTGTAATGTAGCAGTTCAACAGAAGGAAGAGGAATGAGTGGAGAGGATGGTGCTCAGCTGATTTAGCCTTCCTGACAGAAGGAGATTAATCTATCAATGATATCCAGGTGATTTTCTGATAACAGACTAACTTGAAGGCTTCTAATACAATTTTCTCCTGCAATAATAAATCTCTGGCAGTTACAGTATCTGAATATGCAAATATGGAGGAAAGTAAGAATTTTCATTTAAAAAAAAATCTTATATGTGTTAACTATTAATTATACAAAGTATTGCACACAAAAGCAAATTGAAATACATCTTGTGGCTCTCATAATAAACAGATCCATCAAAGAACATGCATAAGAAAAAATACATTTAGTAGGGGACTGTAGCCAAAGAAGCTCGTTATGACTGTAGAATGACTTTAATATATATGACTGTATATCAGGATGATTTGGTGAATCTCTTAACTACAAAACTTTATGATGTCTACAGGTCATTAAGATAATATTATAACCTTCCAAAAGCATACAGGGAATTATGATACATGGCAGGAAATAAGGCCCAGATTCTAATGAAAATTTAAAGTAGTATCAGATAAATTCTGGTTTTAGAACTCAATAATAATGCATAGTTCATAAATTGTGACATCGAGTTTTAAATTAGGGCAAGAAAATTCTGAGTAATATGCAGCTTCTGAGGTTAAAAAAATGTGTAGAGCTAAATTTTCAAGTCATGGTGTAGTCATCAGGGAGTTTGTGACACAGGACATGAAGGTGGATGTTCTTATTTCAAAACTGACATCTTTGAGCATTTCTCCATTTTTCGGTGTTGATATTTTTAGGTTTTGGATGTCTTTGAGAAGTGTACACTGTCCTTGCTCTGTTTGCAGGCTTGCTATAGCTTGTACACCAGTTAAGACTCGTGTTCCTTTATGTCTCCTTCAAACAAACATAGCTTTTGGTGGAAAAAGGGGCATTTTTACATTTTTTAACTTAATGTCTTGATTTCTTCTCCATACAAAGACTCATCTTCCAAAAGTACTTAAAAGCTTTAAAAGTTTGTGACCTGTTTTTGAAAAGTATGGAGCAAACCGTCATTTCTCAGTGGGAATTGTGGATACTTTTTGGAAGCATAGGTCATTGGGCTTTGGTAGAAATTTTCCCTTGGAAGCAGAAGGAACAAAGCTTTTCAGGCTTCAAAACCACTTGTGGATAGTTCCTCTTTCACAGAATACAAATGCACGTGGCTGTCACTAGCAATATTTTTTAAGCTTTATTAAATGTATTTTATAGGATTCAAAGGGTATTAGTCCATTTTTTATAGTCAAATAGCAGTTTTCTTCTTAAACTTACTATAAGCTTGGTAATTTCAGAAAAATAGACCTGTCTATTACTATTCATTCCTCTGAGAACTATGGAAATTACATCCTAAAGCAATAAGTTGAAGAAATTGCCTGGAATGTATTTAAAGAGGCATTATATTAAATGACAAAATATTTAGGTGTTATTTTTTGTTGTTGGAAGGCAGTATGCCTTTATGTTCTATGCTTTCTTTCATATTGAGAAAACATCTGTCTAATTAAATACTTGGCATAAAATGTTTATGCAACTTCTAGTAGATTAGAGGATGTATTGGCTCAGAATATATATAATCAGTTCAATATACACGAATGAATATCATATCAAGATAAAATAAGAACATCTCCAATTCCCAAGAAAAATCTTTATTGTATGTGATATGACTGATCCTAATTCTTTAAGCAGCAGTAAATAATAAACAGATGCTGTTGCCAGATTATAATTCACAATTAGAACTTTAATTGGGCGGATTTCATGTTTGCTTGTCTGATCTGGGGAATTGTGTTGTATTAAAAGACTCAAGAAATTTTCTGAAACTGTTTATTCTCTGTACAGTCATGGATAATTGAAAGAGATGTGTTCACCTATCAATTACATAGCTCCTGTCTCAAGTCTTTGAGAAACTCATCTGTGGAATAATAAACTGCAGAAATCATTTTGTCCCCTTCCCTTGAAAGAGTCCCCAATACAGAATGAGAAATTAACACAATTAGCCTTTGTTCCTAATCACTGCTGGTCACTGTTGCACAAGAAGTGCATCCTTCTCTCAAGGTTGTTACTACTTTGTGATTCACAAGTGGCAGTCAGTGGGTTCTGTGTTAATTTTTCTCCTCCGCTGTGTTTTCTTTTGCTTCCCTCTCTGCTAACTGGGAGCAGTGCCTACAGCTCCACCGCAGAATGTGCAAGTCGAAGCTGTGAACTCCACAACCATTCAGTTCCTCTGGAACCCTCCACCCCAACAGTTCATCAATGGTATTAACCAAGGATACAAGGTAAATAGATTTCTGTAACTTCAAATAACATTTGCCTTAACAATCCTGGTATATAACAATTGGAAGTTTAATTTAATAATCTCTGAATCTCCAAACTAACTGTATATTTTCAGGGATATCTTACATGAGCGAAATAAAGAGAGAAGTGAACAGTTGTTGCTCCTAACACTTGCAATTTATGTAAGTTCTCAAAAGGGAATATGTCATAGGGTAGAAGTCCTAATACCTTTGTCATTTACCTGGAGAGTTTCCAAAGCCAAAATGCAGTTCAATATCAAACAGTTTGGAAATTCAGCACAGGAGATATGTTGTTATGCCACTGAAAATCAACCTTGAGATTTCTATTTACTCTGATTCAAAATTCCCATTCGTTTCATTAGGAACCAAAACATCACACTAAATATTTGTCTTAACTTTCCCACTGTGATGATTTGGGAGAGTTAAGAATATAAAATTTGTTAATCATGCTTGATGACACAGAGTTAGCATGATAAGTCTCTGTTGATGGCGCAACTGGCAGTATCTATTATAGTACGTAGAGTAAAGAGTGCTTAACAGAGCACTTGTTGGTACTTTGACCAGTGGAGTGTATGCTAAGAATGTAACTGGAGTGGTTTATTTCTGTGTCTCAGGAAGGACTGCTTAATAGAAACGTCTTCAGTGGTTCAGCAGTAAGGGCATAATAAACAAAGGGTTTGAAAACATTAATGGAAAGAACAAAGAAAAATCTTGTAGGAGTAACAGAGCAGGAAAAGGGAAGACAGGTATGTTTTGTGAGCAGGGAGGAGGAATGCTGATTTAGGTGCTGGGTGAAGGAATGTTGAGTGGGCTGAGGAGGATGTGTAGTTCAGAAGACAAGCTGTGAACTGAGGGATTGTAGGTGGATTTGAGAAGTTTCAGAAGACTTGATCATTCTCTAAGAATGTCTCAAAGTGATGGAGAAACTGAGAAAGAGTTATGCATGGGAGTTTCAGTAGTTTTGCCCAGACCTACGTATTTCTCATAAAAAACAGTGGTGGTTTCAGAACCTTGCTGCTGCAGTACTATATACGTGTAGATACGTATGCCTGTTTCTCCCAGAGACAGAATCAGCTCTCAAGACCAGATGACTTGATAGGGCTGCAGAAGTATATCCAGAAACCTCAATACAGAAGTAGTACTTCTGTTCAGGCTCTGGAGAATAAAAGCACTTTTTGGCCTCAGTGGACTGCAGTGCACTATAATTTTCTGGTGTAAATCCACATATGGTGAGCTCAGATTTGCAAAAGTCATATTTCCAATTTTTATTCTTCATTTTATTCAGAGTTTCAGTCTAAAGATCCTCAATCTGATTGCATATCTACCTCTAATTTATGTTTCAGTTTCTTTACCAACAGAATAAAATAACTAAAATAATGATTTGTATCTGTCAGTGGTCAGTGAAAACTTTTGAAATGATCAAAATTTCTCCTTCTTTGGATTTCTTTGATTGCAGTAGATGGCAACAATTTTACCATTTGTTTCTCATAGGGACTGTGAATTGCAGTACGAAGAATCTGAGAACATTTCTGTCAGTTACTTCTATAGCATAGTTTTTTGTACGATTCATAAATTACTAGTAGTCAAAGCTAGGCCTTTGCTTTGCTTAAGGATGAAATCCATTTTTTCCTTTAACTGACAGAATCATTCACCTGTATATTCTGCATGTTTCCTGAAGAACGTGCAATGAAATGCACTGAAAAAAAGAAAAGTTCAGTCCTCCAAAGTTATAAATGCCAATTGTAATCTACAAAGGTGATTTAGACAAGAAAATAAAACTTACTATCACATCAATCATTTTCCATTTTTATCTTTTCTTTGAAATTTACTTGCACTTCAAGAAGTTGTAAAGTGCACCTTTTCGAATATGAAATATTCCTAACAAAATTACTCCTTATGGTCCTTTAACTGTGCTGTCTGATTATCAGAAACTATAGACATTGTCTAAATGTGTCAAATATGGCTCATTAATTTCAGGCATCTATTCATGTTTATGAGTCTGAAATCAATACAAGTAGCACAATTTACACAGATACTGAGTAAGGCCTTGAATTTTAACGTGCTCATATAAGCCATATGATGAGGATTTTTGGACAAAATAAAAATTTCATAAGCAGTTTAAAGCTTTAGACCCCTAAGCCATTAAGGTGATTTCAAAAATTGTTTTAAAATTTCAAAGTCATTTGCCAAAAATGAATTTTTTAAGTCCTCATTTAGGTACCTACACATAGGGTACTCCACTCTAAAAAATATTGATCATCCCGAAGTTCTACTTACTGAGATAAATGAAACCTGGAAGAACTGAGCATATCTGACAAGCACACTGTTTTAAATGCATGAAAATGTCTTCAGGAGTCTAACTTTTGGGACCCGGGTGTTTAAAATTGTAGTAATCATCTTTATAACCATTTTCTATTCTTTCTGTAGTTCCAGAACCACTTGAATCATTCACAGTGTGGATATCCCCAAACCACCAAACACTGTAATACTCTTTCTTAGCCTGTTAGTCTAGGCTGGTCAGTGGGATGCTGGGGGGCTGAGGGCAGGGAAAGAGGATGTGTGTGTGTCCCTTTTTCTCCCCCTTATCCCACTAACCGCCCCAGCCAGTGGGGTCTTTAAAGGAACCCCAAAATAAGATAAAGCATTTGTCTCAGTGTAGCACTGAAAATACTTTTCTGCCTTCAGCTTCCTTTCAGCAGCAGAGATTGTCCAGGGTGGTCAGAGCAGCCCAGAGAGAGTCAAAAGACTCGTGTCATACTAATAATAATTTGCGATAATTTTGGCATTGTTCAGTAGCAGACATTGAGAGTTGCAATACCTCCACAGTGTCGGTATATCCCCCATCACTAGTGAGTATGATACACATCCCTCCAGTTATCTTAGTAGCAGTGTTATACCCATCTGTTCAGCGTCAGAGCTGACAGTAGTTTAACAGCGTTGCTTGTTTTTTTACAATCAGATTAAGATGGTTTTGGCAGCCAAGCATACTTTGATTCCAAATAGACACAACTTCTAATGCAAGCTCATCCATGTTTTAATTTTCTAGCTTCTAGCATGGCCAGTAGATGCTCCAGAGACTGTGACTGTGGTCACCATTGCTCCAGATTTTCATGGTGTTCATAGTGGTTGCATCACCAACCTGAAGAAATACACTAGTTACTATACATCGGTTCTGTGTTTCACCACACCTGGCGATGGGCCACGAAGCACACCCCAGCTGCTGCGCACCCTTGAAGACAGTGAGTAGTCAGCACTGACAGAGAATCTCGGTGCTCAGATTTTGTTTCTTTGGATATAAAAGTCAAAATTTTCAAATACAGGTGCTTAAAATTTGACCTCAAGTTCACAATCAGTTTACAGTCTCTTGTTGAGTTACTTTGCATCAGATGATCACCTCAGCCCGTTGTCCATGTGTGTTCTTTTAGCCTGTGGCAAAGGAATGATACTTGACAATTTTTTCATTATGGACTAAACCCAGACAATTTTTTTTACATTGGTTAGAAGCTGAAAGCTTCATAGTCTGGTTCAGCTAACACACAATATGTTGTTCATGTTTGTGAACTCTTATGCTCTTAAATCCATGTTCATGCATCCAAATAAATGTGTGTTGATCTGCTTAGGAACTGAGCACGGGAACTTCCTATGGAGGTCAATGATTAATTCGTGATTGTTTCCTTCTGTTATTCAATATATTGAAAATGTCTTTATCAATATTATATTGCAAGTGTTTGTATAAAAGAAACAGGATTATAGGAATGCAGTAACTTTTATTCCACAAAACTGGAGTCAAGATGAAGTAAGATGAGCTGGATAGTTTAGCATGTAAATTATTTCCTGCATCAAAAAATGTTTTGGCCTCTGTGGCCCCTTGGAAGTGTTTGCTCAAGACATATTTGGGACTAACAAGTCTAGCGATTGTCTGATGCAGATAACTAAATTGCAGTGGCCCTCACAGCTGTGTGTCTACAGTGATCTTGGCTCTGGACAGTGCTTCAGTATCTTCCTGTCAGGGATCATCATAAACACTGCTGCACATTTACAGATCCGAATCAGAATTTTAAAATGTCTAATACATCCATTAAGGTATTGTTTTTAGAAATACTACTTTGCCTTAATAGTTCCCATAAAGAAAAATCTGATTGTCATTAACATTCACAGAAGTGAGGCTCAAAGTGCTAATCCAATTTTTCATGAGATACTCTTGAAAGAACATGAAGAAAATTAAATACATTCCCATGGATTTTCCTTTTGTAGTTAGTCTCCTCCTTATGCTAGACCTGTGTGCCAAGAGCAGATTGTAAACTTAAACCTTTGCTTGTTAGAAGATCCCAGAGATAGCAATTTAACTACCAGAAATCAATGTGAGCCATTGATATGAATTTATACTTGTTTATCTGGGATTAAAGCAAAAGGCATGGAGGAATAAGAAACATGCATTAGGTTTCTGTGTGTAGTATTAACTTTTTTGCCTGTTTTCCTAAAGAAATTAAGCTTTTGACAATGATGGTTTAAATGTATTCAACTGTCTGTCTCAGGTCCATCTGTCTTTCTCCCTCCAATGACATTTGAACCCTGTGGCTAATTTCAGTGAGTACAGAAGAGTAAGAAACTAAAGATATGAGACTCCTAAGATTTCACACAAATTAACCAGCTGGGAAGAGGAAAGAGACTGTTAATATTTCTGCTGAACAAAAGGCTGCAGAAATGAACCTTAAGACTGCACAAAGTGGGAGAAGGGGCACAGCCAAGACACTGAGAGTATCTCAATGTTGGGGTCACATGCCATTTTAAACACAAGAAAATTCCATCATGAAACATAAAATGAGGCAAAGCCAGGCTTGTATTCTGTAAAACATTTAAAACATTCCTTGGTGTATGAAGCTGTATGCTGCAAGGATCCTCAGCAGTAGAGTTAAGCAGGAGATTTTTTATTTATTTATTTTTAATCCTTCAGAATTGCTTTCTTTGGTTTTCATGGTGACTAAGAAGCTAAGTGCAGGATGGTATAATGCATCATTGAATCTAAGTGGCTTCAGGATTTATGTGGTGGGAAAAAGATTCGAAAGGACTGTCATTCATGTTCTCAGGTGATAATTTTCTGTCTCTATGGCAAAGTTAGGCAATCCTTTAGGAAAAAAATAGTGCAAACAGGTCTGTTTGCTGATGAACTGTAGGTCAAATAGAATCTGACATCTAGTCAGAAGCATTGTGTCCTGGCTTGGAGTAACCTGCACCTGTTTTTCATTATGACATTAAAATTGGACTGCAACTGCAGAAGCTAATTGGAGTAAAGCTCTGCAAGTATGCAGTTTGCATGTCTGCAGATACATGGTCCCAAATAGTGCATAATTGCTGTGCTCTTGTTGGGTATTCCTGAGATCGCTACCAGATCACCAGTTCTTTCTGTAATGCTTTGACTGCTAGATAGCGCAGAATGGATTTGGAAATTTTCCTCACTAGGATTGCAGAATTGCAAATGTGGTTGTAGCCAACCTACTGGCAGGCTTTGTGTGTTGTTTTTTTTTTTTTTTATCATAGCTGGAGGGGGATGAGAAACTGGACTAAAGTGAAGAGGAAACAAAATATGAAATTGCAGACGAGAAATTGCCAACTGATGTCAGTGGAGCTGGAGGATAGTCGGGCAGGGATCCAATGACAGAAGCACAGTGAATATAAAGTGAACAAAAACTCCTTTTTCCAGTACATCGATTGAAGACAGAACAGCAGTTGGATCAAAAATCAGTCAGGATGTCTTCCTTGAAGATCAAAATTGAGGGAGGATGGCATATTCTTGACAGTCATTCCATTTTATGCTCTTTCATTGCACACTAGGGAGCTGAAATTTTTAAGAGCTCTTGAGCTACATCATAAAAATCCTTTAGAAGTTTCACACACTTGTATTCATTTTACAGAAGACAGTTGCCATTATGTTGGACATTTTTAGAGCTGTTTTGAGAGAATCTATCCAAGCAGTGACTTGGTGACTCTGTCCTTGCCTTGACCTTGCATAGGCAAAAGGCTCTTTCCAGGTGAGGGGGGTGCTGGTGATGTTGCTGCAGACCTAAGGCCAGATAAACTGCACACAGCAGCACAGGTAAATGCTGCACGCCGTCGTTGAGGGAAAACAGCAAACACAATTGCTTCCAGGACTGCCAGCTTGATTGTTCTAATTAGATTAGATCAAGAAGAGAGGCAGAGTACAAGTTGTGTGCAAGTCTCCCGCTGCCACTCTCTTTAGTTGTCTGCACAGTTAGGATGATGACTGGATAAAATAATTTATGTGATGATAGCCAGAGTGCTTCATAACATCTTGCCTTCTCCCCGCTCCCCTGCAGCTCTCACTGATGTTTCCAGCCGGCTTCCCTTGGCCCCGGCTCAGTGTTTTATTTCTTCAGCCCTAACCTTGCCACATGAATCAGATCAAAAGTAAGTGGGGTTCTCCTGTTAACAGATTTCCTTTTCTGATTGCCAGAGCCAGGAGCTGTGGGACACCTGAGTTTCACTGAGATTCTGGACACGTCTCTCAAGGTCAGCTGGCAAGAACCTGTAGAGAAAAATGGTATCATTACAGGCAAGTATCAGCTGCTGTCTCTGGTTTGGGGTTTTTTTAGGTGTGTGTGGGGTAGAATGTATCACTGCGGTGAAAAAATGTTTGTGTAATAGAGCATTTAGGAAGAACTGTCTACCGTGAGTGCTGGTTTCCTGGTCCCTCTTTTGGGTAATTGAAATGTTATAGAAAGTACGGGCCCAATTACTGGCAGCTCATGATTGTGGTCACTGAAAAGGCAGTCTATATTAGAAATCAGCTCCCCATGGAGTTTCTGGTCTTGTTAAATCTTCTGTGACCTCCACCTGCGTTACTAAATTTCTGAAACTGAGTGAGACAGTGTTTGGCCTTTGCCCTAAAGGTGGGGGGTTCCTACATGGAGTTTACAGCTGCAGAATATGGATTGGCACTGCTAAGATTTGCAATCAAGACCAAGCCTGAAATCAGCAGTATTCTTCATCTGTGATCAAGTGGTCTGGCTGTAGACTGCGTGACAAAATTTGCATGTCATTACTTAATTTTGTATAAACCATCACAAGGGTTCAGAACTCTCCTGTTTCTCCTTGGTGAGCTTGTCATTTAACATGCTATTTATCTATTTACTGTATGCCAGTGTAGATACAACATCAGCAATTTCATTATTTTTCATATAAGAAGCTATAAATAGTTGAGAAAAACTCTATTTCTTATCAACAGAGGCAATATTGTTTTCAGATGGGAAACTATTACAGCTGCACAGGATGGACATTCCATTTAACAAAGGCTTTCAAGGTTTTGAAGTGCAAGAAAGTTCCCAAATTTTAAATTACTGGAGCTAAAAATCATAGTTGGGAAGGGAGAAGATCATTTCACATGGATCAAAATATTTTGTTTTGGGAGCAATGAAACTGAAAAGTTTAATTTATTTTTTAAAATTGTATTATAATTTGTAAAAACAAAATACATTGCAAGAGTTTTAAAAAACCCAGACTTCTTGTCCCCTGAATACTGAAATGATATATCAGTCTAATATCTTGAAGCATTTTAACTTTGACAGACCTAATTTTGCTAGGACTTGCACTTCTTGGTGTTTTCTCTGTGTATCTGTAACATGAATAATTTGTATATGTGTCTTCTGTGCTGTTTATAGTGTCTGTGTATAGTAGTGTCCATACACAGATCATCTTTTATGCCTTTATGCTCTGGTATCCCTCTTGAAATATGCATTGATTTAAGTGGTCTGAGAAAATACACTAATGACTTCTGAAAGCAGAGCAGTATTGATTCAGTGAAAATGGCCAAAGCCTTCAAACCTGAGTGCTTAAGTTTAGGTACCTAAATCCAAGTCTAGCTATCTAAGTAAGATGATGTAATACTCATCTTTGTTAAGCGCAAGTTAGCTGCACTGTGCTTAGTGTTGCAGAGTCACTTAGTTAGAAACAAGCTGCTGCCTCCCAGAATGGGTTGAAACCTGGTGGAGCACGATGATGGACCCTGTTATATTCAGGGCAAATTGTTTCAGAAAGGATTAAGCCAAGGAGCTTTATTGTTCATGAAGAAACACCAGTGTAAAAATGCCCAGCAAACCTTAATAGGAAAAAGAAATGTCCTTAATGATGCAAACTGCATTTGGGTGAGAAGAATAGGAAAATTGTTCATGCCCTGAGTACCTCAAAGGTTTATAGAGTCCTGCTTGGCGATCTGAGTGCTTAGAAAGGCAATTATTCATCATTTCTGCTCATTGATATCTTTACTTGGACCTTCTCGTTCCATGCAACAGAGCTGGGAGGAGGAAAGCACAGAGGGTGGTGCCCGGCAGCCAGCCTGCTCTGGGAAATTGCCCATTACTCTTGCTGTAAATTTCAGTATCTTCCTTGTTTTCTCAGTAAACATTGATTTATGAGGACCTGGATGTAGACGGACAGTTTGTGATTGGGTGTACTGCTCTCTTGTAGAGAATTTACTCCAGATCAACAGAAAATTATTTCTGAAACTCCTCTGGTCATTAGTTTCTGTTAGGCAGCATTTTGTGGAGGGTGTAGTGCCAAAGCATACGGGAAGGCTCTGTGGCACCTCTCCTATTCTCACTTACGCTGAAGCCAGAGGAAACACTCAGCCCAGGCCGGCTGGACTCCCCCGTGCACATTTCTGGCAGTGATCACGTCTGTAAAACAGAGAGCGCATTTTTACCAACCACATGTCCTAAAGTTCTGCCCATCTGTCAGTCATTGTGGCTTAAGTGCTACTTGGGGGTACGGTGGATGTTGTTTCTTTCCTTCCGCATTTTTTCATCTGTTTTTGTTATGCATGATTACATTTGGCTTTGTGTCTGCTCAGTGTCTATGTATGTATTTTCTGTTTGCATTTTTTTGTGTGACTAGAATTTAACTATACATTCGGGACTGAAATATTGAACAGTAAATGCTGCCTCTTTGCCTTTTCTTCAATTTGCATGTGAACGCAGGATATTTTTCCTGGTGAACATTTTTTCAGAAAATAAATACATAGAGACTATGTGCCTAATGGGCAAGAAAGCTGGGTCTCATCCCTGTGGCCACAAGGGAGAAAACATAAAATGTTCAAACAATAACCTCCAATATTTGATGTATAGTCAAAGCTTATCTAGATGGGAGAGAGGATATCTCCATCACTTAATATTGCCTAGTGCATGGTGGATGAAACTTTCTATCGTTCGTAAGCAACAAATGGATAGAGGGAGCAATAAAAATCCCCTGTTTATCTCCTTCTGGTTATTTATTGCTTTGAGCAACCTGTTTTGTTTTGTTCTGTGGTGATACTTCTTGATTCCCTCCGCCAGCCCATGTTTAGGGTTCAAAGCAGGCGTAGCCAGGTCGTCTGCAGCTCCCGGGCAGCCAGATGAGCTCTTGCCCAGCCTCTGCTCCATCCATGGCTGCACATGGACATTCTGCTGGCTGGGGACACAGCTGCTGGTTTTGTGTCCTCTGCTGGGAAGTGGGGAGAGGCACGACTGCACCTTCCACAGAGTCGTCACATTGCCCTGTCTGGAACAAACAGCACCCATGGCTTTTGAAAGAAAGGAGTGTTTGTGATGGTCGTTCTGTTTGTAACTCCCTCTTAACTCTTCACTGAAAATCAAATAGAGTGGACAGCCATCTCCCACATTTCTGTTTGCCCTCTCTTAATAAAGGCAATAGTCCTTAAATTTTGTCAAAATCCTTCATACAGATTATAGACTTGCCTGTGCTTCATAAACTCTGATCACTGGTGAATGATTCTTAAGACTTTTCAGAGCATCAAAACACCCCAGTGTCTCTGAGATATTGGTAAATGACTGAATGAATTCCCATTCAGAGACTTAAAACTGGTTCCACATGAGCATTCAGGAGTTTTTCCCCTTCCCCTAGTTAGTGCATAGTCAGACAAGTGGTTGCAGTGTCGCTGGAATTACTGAAGTACCACCTCTCTTTATCACTGCCCCCTCACCTGAAGCATAATTACGGTCTATGTGAGCACTCCAAGCCCATTTTCATGCAAAATTAGGTTAACGTGAATCTCTGTCAGTGATGGCCGCTAGCACTAGATAGAGTAAGGATAACATCTCACACCTCTCTCACTCTCACAGAAATGACTGTCTCATCATGCTTTTAGTTCATGAGAAGACTTTTCTTTGTTGATTAATATCATAACATATTTTGTTATGTCAATTTGCATATGTTAATCAGCTTGTCATGGGGTTTTTTATTTAAAAAAAATAAAAAAGGAAAAAAACCTTCAAGCCCCCCAACTGGTATGAATTCCTCATCTTAGATGGTGGGAACAGGAACCCAGTAGGGAGGTTCTCTAGGCAGCTTGCCTTGTGCATGGTTCACTCAGTGGGATTCCTTTCTGTTAGTCCTTTTCACTCACTTCCATTTCACAGGCATTCAAGAGCTACGTGTATTTTTTTTTTCCCCCCTGAGTCAAATCACAAAGAAAGCTGCAATCAAGCAAACTTTTCAGACACACTCTCTGGAGGCTGTCACAGTGAGGTTCAAATGGGTTCAAACGAGAATAAAGTAGGACTGGGCAGGAGGAGGACAAGCAAATTTGGAGGTAAAATTGAGCAAATCAGACCGTAGAAAGTTTCAAAAGTTCTTGGAAGGCAAATGGTTATAAAAGTGATAAAAAGGAAAGCCTGGTTACGATAGAAGAATAATACAGAGGTCAGGGTGACTGCAGTTTTGGACAATACATTGGCTACACTATGATTTTTAAAGAAAGGATAATGATTCACCCTGCTAAAGGATTTGTGCGAGGAACAAGCAGTGGGGAGTAGAGGTTTTTCAGTTCCTAGAAGATTCCCACAATGTTCCTGCCTGATTGTTATTGTCAGATTTGTAAGTATTTCTAGATAGACAGCAGTGAAGGTTACTTCAGCCTGGAAAGAGAGTAGCCATACTAAGTACATATAGATTTTTAATTAGATATTCCAGCTGATGAGAAGATGTTATAGTTTCCAGTGTTTCTTCCTATTTGTTTCATAGAGTTCACAGAATGAAAGGTCCACCCTTCTGCAAGATTATCCCCAGGTTTTCTAGCTACTTCATAGCAAGCGCTGTATCGCTGTAGAAAAGATGACAGTAGGTTGATGGGCAGATGATACCCAGTGGGGTGCCTATATCAATTGTTTATTGGAAATGAGAATATTAAAAAAACATTTGGGTATTTTCAGCTGGTTTTTTTTTTTTTTTCTGCTTATAGAAGATGACCACAACGGAGTAGAGTAAGAAACAAGCCATACCACCATAGACCAAAAGCAAATCTTGTAGAGACAGGAATTTACTAGTCTCTGGGTTATTGCATAACTGCTTTAGGAGAAAAAATAGACCCCACCACTGCTTAGGCCCCCTGACTTTTGTGTAATTGTTTTTCAGGGTACCAGATCTCCTGGGAGGTGTATGGCAAGAATGAATCTCGTCTTGCCCGCACACTACCCAACACAACGCTGGAGTACAAGATCACAGGGCTGTCATCTCTCACCACTTACACAATCGAGGTGGCAGCTGTGACCGCAAAAGGGAGCGGATGGATCACATCCTCCACCATCTCTTCTGGTGTGCCCCCAGGTTGGTGAAACTAAAATTGACTGATTCCTCATGTTTTTATGTTCCAAAAATCACAAATTACTTCAGGAATAATAAAAATGGTTTTATTTATAAAGCATTGGAGTGCTTTACCACGTAACTTAAATTTAATTTTTAAAACCGATTAAAACATTAAAATGAACACACTTGCAATTTGAAATTACCAGAAGTTGAGGCTGTTTAATACAAATATAAAAAATGATGTAGGGATGGCAGAAGAAATGGACAAAGTAATAAAGTGGATACAATACAGACTCTCTTGACATTTATGAAGTAGCGTAAGAATGAAGCCTGAATCAATTCAAAAAGTGTTGCTTTGGGAGAAAAATAGAGTTTGGATGATGTTACGAGAGAAGGGTTTTTCCATTTATAAGTAGTATAGCTTATGTCACCTATGAGAGGACATATATAATGAAACTCAAATTTAATTTAAAAAATATGGGAGTGGTTGCCTGAGAAAGATTTGGGAGAAAGTATTCCTGTACTGCATTGTCTGAGTTACCATTTGGACACCTGTAAATTTAGTCTTTTTGCATGTTGTTTATAAAAATTCTACACTCTCCCTCATACAGTATAGAAAGCAAACTAAAAAACCAATTCATACCTCAAACAAGCAGTTTCAGTTAATTTATAGGTTATAGAAGTAGAATTTTTCAAAGCTGAGCAGTTAGTATACATCACTGATGGTAATCCAATTTTTACCTTTTCTGGTATTTTTACTATTTTCTATATGTCTTGAAGTATGTTTGCCTTTCTTTTCCCTAATCATAGCTAATCGTGACAAGTTGTAGACTGGATCAAGGCCATGCTCCCTGTTGTTAGCCAGATAACAGCATTATCCTACTTGGTCAGGATTAGTTTATCCATTATAGTTGCCACAAATGTGAAGTAAGAATCAAAAATATTGTGTATTTATGCATACTTGAAATATATGCCAAAAAGCTGCCCATTTTTTGCCTGCAGCACTTGTACATAACACAACATTATGAACGATTGCTGATTATAATAGTAATTTCCATTTTACTTACAAATGCAGGTATTATTGGGAATTTATTCTAAACAATCTATATTTAATCTCTTTCCTGGGCTTGCTTTTGTTGATAATTCAGATAATATTAAAAATGTAAATGCCACTGTAAGCTTGACTGATGTGAGGCAAAGATCTGATTGGAGCTGCAGATTTTTCCTCATAGAAGGTCACCCTCTTTATTTGCAACAGAAATTTTTTAAAAATTCGTCTACTTTATTCAGGCATCAGAAATGCCCTCTTACATTCATCTATTATAGGTCAATATAAGAATCACAAAATCTTTCCTATACATTATCCAAAAATTTGATTCTTTTTCTGTGGTTAATGTATTAAAGTTGTATGTACCCTAAGAAGTAAGTAAAAATTATTGTAATTTAATTCTGGAGAAACAGAAGTACAGTGGAATTAGGTGACTTGACGAGTGATTGGCAGATCTGGAGCTGGGAAGTACCTTCCCCCCTGGGCCACCACGCTTTGTCGGTTGTGCAACTTTTCTAAAATAGTAGCTGTAATTCTGTAGATAGGCTCTTTCTTTTCTCGTTTGATCTGTAAAGATGTGGTGCATGCTCAGAACGGCAGAAATAGTATTGCTGTATGTAATAATCTGAAAAAAAAAAAAAACCCAACAACAAAAAACGCCAAACCCACAGCTATTTGCTCTATTATAATTGTTACCAAGGTATTTTATGTGCTAAAACACTGAATGTCAGCCTGTGTTACTGGGCCCTTGACGAAGCGTTTCCACTTCTCACTTCTGTTTCTTCAGAACTTCCAGGTGCTCCATCCAACCTGGTGATTTCCAACATCAGCCCTCGCTCTGCCACGCTTCAGTTCCGGCCAGGATATGATGGCAAAACCTCCATCTCTAAATGGATAGTCGAAGGCCAGGTATGTCCCTGACAAAAAGCTCTTAATTAAGTTTCTGAGGGGTTAAAAAAGGGTCTAGTAGCGAATTGCTGTTTGGATTACAGTTTTTGTTTAACTGTGGATCAAAGCTCTTCAGTATATTGCCTGGTGGTAGCTGTTCAGGAGGTCCTGGAAAGTTTGGAATGCAAGGGAGCTCGAGGGCCTTAGCTGAGACATGCCTGTGAGAAAAGGGTCATATGAATGCTGTAACTTCTGTTCAAAGGAACAAAGGAAAAATATGCTATATAGTGTATATATATGTGAGAATGCTTATCCTTTAAAAAATTCACATGGATTTTTGTAAAGCAGCTTAGCTTATGTTCAGAAGAACACCAGATCCATCATAAGCAACACATACAGCAGAGCTTAAGTCCATCCATTTATCTAAAAAAGGATTTGAAACCTGTGTTTAGGTTCTGTTAGGTGTATTTTCAAACCAGATGCAAACCTGGAATTATTATCTAATAGTCAGGAATGTAGGAAGAATTGCACTGAACAGCAAAGATACCATTATTCGTGAGACTGAGTGTATTTTTCTGTCTTGTAATGGAATACACTGAGGTTTTCTATCCAGGCCTCTAGATATGAATAGGATGAATTCTCTTCTCCATCAGCTTTAAACAATATCCTTCTTTCTGCTGTCATTATGCCTTGAGGAGTTATATATTCCTCATTTGTTCTCCTGACAGATGAGCTTTGCTTCTTCCTTTCCACCCACAGATCTTTATAAATAATACAATCTGTTTTTAAGACCAAATGTTGGACTTCTTAAATCACCATCACCACTTAGACATGTTGATACAATCACTTCACTTGGTAATGAGATTGTTGTGAACAAGTTGGTACATTTTGTACCATTTACGTACACATTATTGCATACTACTGAATTAAACACTGAAATCCTATAACATGGTGGCTTGGCACATTCTGAGAAACATTTTTGTGCAGGAACACCACATTGATATTGCTAGGAATTAATCCTGTGTGTTGCAGAATGCCACTGAAGTGAAATAAACTTGAATGCTTTAAAACTGCAATAATAATTATCATTAATTTCATCTGCATCCTTGAAGAGCCCCTAGTAGTTGAAGGGTGTACAAGAAGGGACGGGAGGCCCTTTCTTGTTCGTACACCCTCATCAACACCTCATGCATTGCTAGAGAAGTCAAGCTGTTCTGATAGATCCTGGGTCAAGGAGTATTTGCTCCATTTGGAGAAGGAGCACAGCCAAAGTCTTTGCAGAGTCTGAGCAGTTCTTTTCACCATAGCTACCCTGCAAGTTTCTTGTGTGCCATACCTCACCATTTAGCTTTGGCACAACAAGAAATGTTGTTCCAAGTGGATTTCATTTTTAAAAAAAATTTCGTGTTCACATGATTAACAAAAATCTTTTCAGGTATGCAGAGAAATTGGTGACTCCATAAGGCTACGGCAAATCCTATTTTCAGGATGACAGCTGCATATAATCCTTTGTTCACAGCCGCTTTCTGCCAGCACTCCACTCAAACTCCCTTTCTCTCCTGAAGTGAAATTTTACAGCACCTTTAGCCAATCTAAACCAGAGCTCTTGTTGTCCTGCTCCTGTTCCCTTCCCTCATCCCCATCACTCTTACCAAGACTTTCTTATTCCTGCCTTCTGCATGCGCTGAGTCTGGTGTGATCGTATCTGGAGTTGCTATGAGACTTGATCCAGTCAAGAGTCTCAGACATCTCAGCTCTCTGCACAGGCTGGGTGTCAGAAGAGCACCACTACAAGGGGAGGGGATGAGAACATGGTAGTGGGGACAGAGATGAGGGCAGGAATGCCTCCGTCCTGACTTGGATCTAATCTGCCTTGGATCTGCCCTCTGGACTTCGCTCGTTTTCCTGCCTACCTTGCAAAGGCACACAAGCTTTCACAAAACAGCTGCCTATGACACCCCAGTGTTCACTTAGGCCTTTCATGTAGTCTGTTCTAAGCAGTGTTATGTCTGTGCTTGGATGCAGACTACCTACTACAGACATCTGTATTTGAGCATAGACGACCATAATTGTTCCTTAGGACTATGTTAGATTGAAGGGCAGTGGTTCTACCCAACCTACCAAAGATTTTCTAAACAGAAATATAGGGAGGATTTTTTCCTTCTGGATCTTTCATTCACTGGGCTGTGTACAGCTTTAAATAACACTGTTAAGTTTTTTCAGGCCTTAGCATTAAATTAAAAGCCACTTAAGTTATGGTTTTGCATACTATAATTTTAAAGCAGGAGGTATTGCTGAGTGATAGGATCACATTTAACTATAAAACACTAATCTGTATGTTCTAGTGTACTTTGCAATTAATCAGTTCAATTAGAGAATAAAGATTCTGTGCAAGCAGGTACAAAGACTACATCTCCATCCATTCGTAAATTTTTTGACCGTTAACATTTCTGAAAGCTTGCAACAAGGAGCAGAGTAGCTGAAAATAGCTAATAGCTTGGGGAAAAGTATCTTGCAGTTTACTAAGACCTTGTACAGCATGATCTCTCCTGGAAGGAGGAGAAACAAGGTCAGTCTCCCACAAAGGTGTGTTCCCTCTGCACTGTGCTTCTGCTGTCGGTGGGTTCATGACAAAACATGACCAACAAATACATGGTATTCTCATGCACTTTATCTATGTTCCCCTCTGTTTGTACAGCTGGGTGACAGCTTTGCACTGGACATCCCCTATATTTTGTGTCTTCTCTTCCATCTCTGCTGGGAATATACCCTTTACTCTGTCTGAGTCCTTACAGACAAAACTCAGCTATTTTATATTCACACACACAAACAACCTGCCACTGATGTGCTTTCCTTCTTTGTTTCTTTATTGGCATAAAGCTTCCTTGATAAGGGCAGGTCTAGGAAATACTCCGACTATTCCATTTTGGCTAAGTGCCATTTTTGAAGTCTGATACTTCATGAACAATTTGGATGAAAGACATAGCTGGGAATTTCAGTTGACGTGAAATTTTGTATGTCTGGCCTTGGCTTCTGCTTTTTGTGCTAGGGTGTAAATTCACAGGAGCCACTGTGGAACTAATTCTCAATTATGTCAATGAACATGAGAGGAAAATCAGATCTTTAAGATTTTAGTGTTGGTAGATACTGAAGTATCAAGCCTCAAAACCCCCGTTTCTGTGTTTCTACTGAAGCTACATTCTCTACTTCTGAAGGGATTTCTTAAAAATCACTAGGCTGTTTCTTTTCCATCTTTTCGTCTAGACTCAGGGGACTGGAGGAAACTGGATTTCCAAACAAGAGGACTATAAAAAATGTACCAATACTATTTTAAAAATATTTCTAACATTGTTTTTCCATTACATACAGTATAATCTAAAGAGAATAGGGTCTAATGTAATATAAAGGTTCTGCTGACACTTGTTCAGGGGGACCAGCAGTAACTGTCTTGTGGCATTGACACTCACAGGTAACATGTTCATCCCCAAAGAATTTCGTTAAATCCTTCCAATCACCCTGTGCTCTCAGATGCAGTTAGAGTGTATATTGTACATATTTTTTTCTGGCAATTTGCAACCAAGAATGTCTATGAATCCCTGCTGTTGTTCACATGGTTTTGTGTTTGCACTCTCTGTCTGCTGGAATCCAGTTTCTTGTGCTGGATTTTTCCTGGGGTTTTGTCAGGAGAAGAATGTGAATGACATCATCATGACTGTGCCTTGGTGGATGCTCAGTCCACAGCATCAGGCTTTCCAGTGGCTGATTAGAAAAGCTGGGCTAACTTCTGCTGAGTTTGGTGTGTTTTTATGGTGACTAATGTTATTGTGCAGACAACAGAAGACTGTGGAAAGGCTGAAGGCCCCTTACAAAGACCTATCACAAGTTATGAAGCCATGAGTATATGGGCTAATATAGAGAGTATTTGCTTAAAACCTTTCTGCTGTTTTTAGGGAGATTTTGTATGAATATCATGGAGAGCAGTAGAAGAGTTTCCAAGTAGTAAAACCTTTAAAGTATTATCGCTTGTAAAGCTGTGAGTTGGGAAAGACGTTGTAACTTTGACCATGAATTTACCTGGTTTTGTGGGTTAAGTCAGTGACCCAGATAGGAATCATCCATTGTATGAGGTGATTCTCTTGGTGTCATTTTTACTTTGGAGCTGGTAAATAAAGTGTCTGAAACTCTGACAATTTTATGCCTTTGCCAATCTTTAAATCAAAAATGGCTGAGTCGATTTGAGGATTTTGCAAGAAAAAAAATTGCACCCAGTCTGACATCCTGTGAACCGAATTTCTCCCAAAGCAGTTTCAAATGTGAGAGTTATGGACCTCTATAATGAAAACTCTGACATATCTTGAACTATAGTAGATACAGAAACATTGTGTTTTCCTTTCCTGCAGTTAGTACTTCATAACTGTTCAGAATTTTAGAAGCATTACTGTCTTATACAAAACATCACAGCAAATTATTTTTTTCATTCCAAATTTTAAATATTTTTTGTTTCCTTTAAGTAAAAATTCTGCAAACTTTCTCACGTAGTGCATTCCATCAGAAAATATTGTCACTTTCTAAAATATGTAACGTTTTCCTTTTTTAGAAACGGAGACACTAATGCATAGAGAAGTAAAGGGTTCTGACATCACTTCCAATATTATTTTATACTGTCCCATTTCTGTAATAATAAATGAATATGCCTTTTTATTGAATGTAATGCCTTAGGAAGAGCTGAGAGCCGGGAATGAATATGTGCTAACTTGTGATGGTTGATCGTTATCGAGAATTATATGAAGTGTTGCGGTGGACATAGGTGTTTTTATTGTGGCAGTCCTGAGGCCTCTGGGGGATTGTGACCCTATTGTACAGAGAACTGTTAAGACGTAAAGTGCATTTCTTAAGGAGCTTTTATGCCAATGGTAACAGAAAAACAGTTGGTGTTTTCATCTGCCTCCTGAAACAATGCACACATGATTATGTGCACACATGAATATGAATATGTGTGCATCTGTCAACAGACATAATCCTTTTCTGAAGTTTACATACACTGTTATCCAAAAAACAGCTACAAGGAAGAAGCCTCTAAGTTTTTATTTTATGCAGAGCAGCTCATAGTGGACTCTCTTGCCCCTCAAAGGACTCTTTCATCCTTACCACTGCCCGTAGTTCTTTTTGCCCCATGGGGATTCCTTTGTACTCTGATTCTTGAAACTGATAACGTTTCCTCTGATCTGACATTGGAGTGTTTCAGCAAAAATAATTCCCTTTTCTTTCAAGAGCCTGAAACTTGGAATCTACTGTAGATCTTGCGGAAGTTAAAAAATATAGAAGTCCATCAATGACTGTTGTCTTCCGAGACTCATTTCTGAGATTGTTGCCAAACAAATGAAAATTGTTTTGAGTAACATTGACCTGGAATTGCTTGGCTGCACAAGTCAGAGGTCATGCAGAAGTCCCCAGGCTGTTCACCAAGCTGTCATACAGCCGTTCACCCTTCAATCCTCTTACTTTGGAAAAACTCCCCACACAAGCAGCACTCTCTTAAAATACACTACTGGTTTCAGTAACTGATATACTATGGATTTCAGTAGTCTAACCCTTTAAGTTAATTTCCCAAACGTTGGCACCAGATCCTAGGAACATTACAAGGTATTATTCTAACTAAAGCAAGTTCCCAATCTACTTTACATAAAATCTATTGCTGTATCACAGAACTATGCCTGTGATTGATTTTTTTTTGCTGCCTCTCTGTCTCTACCCTTCAGCAGAAAATGAGTCTAAAGTGGTTAACTGGGACTGTCTGCACTGCCACTTTGCCTGGGGTCCCTCACCCCCCAGTGCAGGTAGTGGCCACCTGTTTACCAGCTGGTTCCTGAGCTTGGGAGCAGCCATCATGATGGGCTTGGTTGGCATCTGCCATTTCCTTGTAGGCTGAACCCATCACTCCTACCAGCAAGAGCATTCACTACCAGAAAGCTGTCTTCTAGGATAATTTTCAAGGGGCTTGCCATAGTCCAGGACATGTAGATGCTTTTGCTGCTTCTCAATATGTAAAAGATCCTTAACATTTCCACCTTTACAGGCAGTTGGTAAATGTCTAGCTGCAATACAGGTGGGGGGGTTTTGGACACCTCTCAAGCTTGAGTCAATGTCAGTTGTTCACAGGTGGGCCTCTGAGTCTGAGCCATGTGCTCCTTAATGTGTATTAATGACCTGCCTGCTGCTGTCTAACAATTGAAAACTGGGTCCTTTATTTTTTGGTATGCAGGAAATATTTTTAAAAGCTCTTGCTGTTCTTAGAATACAAAAAGATGATGAGCTTGCTACTGGAGATTATTTGCAGCCTCCAAAGCACTGTGGATTGTTGCTATACAATTACTGCAGCACTGAGGTGATGCTGTTAAGAGCAAGGAGTTTTGCAAAAAGAAGCATTTACTATAGGCTTTCTACAGTATTAATCAAAAATTCTTTCAATAAAAAGTCTTCTCTTTACTTGACTAAAATCAATCCCCTCTTCCTTTCTTTGTTCATGTAGGGTTTTTGAAAAAATTCTCATCTCTTTGTTCTCTAGGTTCAGTTTAGGGCTGTTGTGTTTTACCATGCAGACCTGTCTCGACTTGCTTCCTTTAAGCTTCTGCATCCATGGACTTTACTAAAATTTATGGAGCTCAGTTGGGGCTGGGAATTTTAAAGGGCCCATAATCTTCACTGACATCTATTTTATATATTGTTTGGTGTGTGGCAGTGCCCTTGATAATCAACAAGACTGAAAGGCCCATCAAGACCTGTGCAACCATATCCCTCCATGAAAGCAGTCCTCTGCTAGGACAATCACAGAGGCTTCTTTTCACAGTGCAATGCAGAACTGATTTCTTTGGCCTAATTTTCCTTGTGTCATTTCTTCATGCACAAACATAAATATGCAGCACATCAAGTCCTAGGTGAACGAAGAACTAAAACATCTATAAATAAATCAGGCTGCTTCTCCTGAAGGAAAAAAAAAAAAAAAAAAAAAAAGAACGAAACCTAATTTTCTATTTGAAGTACTTGGGGTATGCTAGATACTTTGGGCTACGTTGCCTATCGAGTGCTTTGACAGTGTCTATGGCTGTAACTAGTATACAGAACTTGTAAGGGATCAGTTTAAAAAAGATTGAAGGAAATATCTCTTTACACAGTGGGTTGTGAGCTTCTGGAATTTGTTGCCACAGCAGTCTGTGGGAGTAGATAGTGTCAGTAGGTTAAAAAAGGATTAGGCGTCTTCATGGATATTAAGTCTGTAAATAGACACTAGAGGGAATAGCTGCTTATGTACCCCCTAAAATCCTTCAGCCTGTCATTGTGGATACCAGGGTATGGTGAGGGAATTGGGCTACAGGTACTATGCTTTGTGGTAGGGTTGAAACACCAGAGTAAATGTGCACAGTGCTAGGGAATTATATTGGGGAGTCTTGTCTAAGATCCCCTGTGTTTCAGGACGTGTGAATCTCCAAAGTGTAGCCCAGCCATCCACCTCCTCTCCTCTGCCTCTCCACACTCCCACTGTGGCTCTTACGCACACAACCCTGCCATCAGTATGCTGCCATCTTCCAGGGTCCCGGGTCAGACTGTAGCCTTTCTATCATGCCTTGTTGACTTCCTTTTAAGTCCTGATTCATCTTCATTTTATCTCCAGAAAGCTGTATAGAAAGTGATGCTCTCAGTTCTTATCACCATTTTGTCCCTTCTAACGCTGCCATAGCTGAGGGACTGTGTTGGGCAACATGTTGTGATTAATTAATACAAAGAATTGCACATGGAGAAATCTGGTCTAAGTGCAGACCAGCAGATGAGGTTAAAACACTTTTGTTCTTTGACTTTGTTCTTGTTTCTCTGTCTTCATTTCTGTGGCATTTTGCCTCCATTGAGACTTATTTAGTATGCATCAGTTCCTGCAAGTTATTATCAAGGCTGTTTTTCATTTTGTTACATTACTACTTGATACTTTTGTATTGTGGTGGAGTGATTGAACAGGGTATTAGCACTCTCATGGTGTTTTTCTGGAACAGATCTTATCAGAGGATCCCAATGAAGCCCCAACAGGTACAAGGAAACTAGGCTAACCTGGCTGTGTTGCTGCTTTACAAATAACTAATGCCTTGTCATATAAAAATTAATTGGATAATATGTATTTAAAAGGATTTGTCCTTCCACTGCTGTGATGACACACATTGCAAAAGAAGTTATATATATAATTCTTTATATATATATATGTGTGTGTGTGTATATAGTCTGCTTTGTATTCCTTCTTCCCTTTCCTGTGTGCAGGTTGGTGTACTGGGTGATGATGAAGAGTGGGTGAGTCTTCGTGAAGTGGAGAATGAACCTGATGCTCAGATGCTGGAGGTACCGAACCTTACTCCTTACACTCATTACAGGTAAGAACAGCAGGTAATTAGCTGCAGCATGAAAAAAAATTAGTAAATAGCAGCATGGAACATCTTTCCTAATCAGAAACAGCTGGCTGTGTTTTGTAATCTGAACAAAAGGGAAAAGCTTGGCTGTTTTCATCGTTTATACTTAAAATTACTCGTCTGATATTGTTAATTGTAATTCACATACAATACAGTTTGTAACATTAAAAAGCAAATCCAAGTGCACAGTGAAATGCTTTTATGAGTAACTGATATCCTGTAACTTCCCTCATCTAAAGGGTGCACCCGTGTAACATCAGTCAGTGACAAATCAATTGTAGTTAAACTGGTGCAAACGTGTAATTACATATTTACATCAGTTTAAACATCGTTTTATTGATTTAGCTTAATTTGGTAACATCAGTTAGATGAAACCTTTGTTTATAAGAATCTACCACGTTAAGCTTAATAGATATATGCAATACTTAAACTGATTGAAGTGAATCTGCATTATGGGTGCACCCCAGTTAAATGAAATTGATTTTTAAATCAATTCAATTCAAGTGATGCGTTGCTTTAGTATAGACAAGATTTGAGAATCTGAGGTATTCAATCCTAATGAAAAATACTTTCATGGGGTAGCTTGCTAATGTAAAGGCTGGTTGCAGGGAAATAGTGGCACGTGTTAAATCAGCTTTCTAGAAACTTGTCCATTTTGTGCTGGCTGAAGGACCTATTAGCTAGCCCATGTGCTGTTGTGAGCTAGTAGTGGGTGCAACCAAGTAAAGCTCATATAATTTACAACTAATTCAGTGCTGGTACACTAGTTTTCTTCCCTTCAAAGCCCAGGAACGTATTGAATTTCTCACAAACTCTCCACTAAAGTGTTTTACACCTTATCCTTAAGAGCTAAACATTTTACTAAAAGCCCTTTGAAAATTTTTCAACTGGAGCAGAGATTTCTGGTGCAGCAGTTTAATAAAATTATCTTCAGGCTGAGAATATTTTGCTCTCCTCAAAAAGGTGGATCCTTAAATCTGAAGAGGCAGAGGTGAATAGTGAAGTGCAGGTCGTACCAGAGTTCAACATTCAGTATCATGCAAAATAGGAAAGACTTGCATATCTAGCAGGTGTATGGAGGAATGTCTTTGGGATAAAACATAAAAAAGTATATGAGGAACTTGGGGTGGTTGGTTTTTTTCTATTGTTAAAGTTTTTCGTTTATTTTACTGCTATGCCTCATTTCTCTCTTGTATCCATTGAATTCTGGAGTGATCCCAGTTATGTTGGGATTTTTCATGCTTCTAGTTCTCTGGCTTTTTTCATTGTAAAGCAGATTCTTGAATTTTGCCTAGTTTTTTCCTCTCATGCATGCACAGATACGAGGATTTTTGGTTTTGTTTCAGTGTAGAGACATTTCATATAATTTTTTGAAACCTAGAAAGCTGTTGCAAAATGAATTTGTTGTCCTCTGGTCAGCTTTACTTATTGCCTACTGAGGAAATACATCATGAGAGCTAATTATCAGACCACATTTTTATCCGTCAGCTTCTTTTCTATATTTTGTGCCAATGTTTGAGAGTGAAATCAAGGACAGTATTTGTTTAATGAGTTTTCTTTAATGCATTTTCTAGGGAGATCACAGCAGATAAATAAGCACTGCTATGCTGACTGGCTCACCTTTTTCCCAAGCTCAGTCATTAGGTCTAAAAATTAAGTGTTTAGTATGAACAGGTCATGTATTTCTGTGCAAGTGCTGGATACTTCTAATTGCTTGTGACGGGTGAGAGTATCTGAAATGTACAGCATGTCTTAATTATTTTGTGCTTTCTGAAAAAAAGATTTCTCTAAATCTTTTGTGACCCAATAGGGATTTCTATTGTGGAAGAGACAGTTTCAAGCAGACAGGATATTTTTTTAAAGACGCATATCCATATTAAATAACTTAATCTTTCTTGTGCAGGAAGGCTGAAAATGCGGCACAGGGATAAATCAGTTTCTTTCAACCAGTAATTGAGGGGAAATGTTATCACCAGTATATTTTTTATATTGACAGGGAATGAGAATATCTGAAGTTTGATATTTTAATACCTTTCTGAATGTATTGTACAAGCATCGCAAGAGAAAATCACTTACTGCTAGCATAAGCTCATCAGGCTTGGTATAATTAACATAAATTTCTCACACAAATACCTAAGTTTCTAATAGACCCTAAGCTAATCTCGTTTTCATTTTTTTTTTAATACCTGAGAGGATCTGAAAGCGGTTGCCATAAAGCATTCAGCAGTGAATACAAAGGGGACCTGCGTGCAACGACCTTTGTGGAACATTTAGAAACACCTAATTTGTATTTTTCCATCTTTTTCATCTTCTGGAAAGAGAGGTACCATTTGCTGAGCTGTTACAGCATGCACTGCATCTTCTCTCTGCTCCAGGTTCCGGATGCAGCAGGTGAACGTGGTGGGCCCCAGCCCGCGCAGCCAGCCCTCCCGGGTCATCCAGACGTTGCAGGCCCCCCCAGATGTTGCTCCCGGGAGCGTCACCGTGCGCACGGCCAGCGAGACCAGCCTGTGGCTGCGATGGGTGGTGAGCTGGCCAGGAGGGACGGCGGGAGGAGGGGAGCCTGGGCTGGTGCTTGGGATGCGCCTGCTTCCCCAGGGGGTCAGGCCAGCACTCCAGAGTGCCTTTCCTTGCATTCAGCATAAGGAATAACAACAGAATTATTTCCTTTTTCAGAATAATCAGAAGTCTGAGACTTACCTTAATAACTTGCCTTATCGATCACTTGCCTACTGCCGCTACTGCCACTTCATTGGGGGAATATATACCTGTGTGTAAAACCTTGGCTTTTGAGACTCTCTAGTATCACAATCTGGGTCAGCATGTGGACCCGGAATATAATACTTGAGCCAGTTTTCAGTTTCCTAGAGCTCAGTTGTTTGCTTTGTACAAAACAGTCCCCAGAAGGTGCACACCAGCCATTGGCAATCATCCTGCAGCTACTGCAGTTCAAAGGCAGCAAGGTTTGCATTTTACATTCCTGTAGGAAGATTATATTTACGTGAAAGGATGTGGAGGTATGTGATAAAATGTAGAAAGAAAAGATTAATTGCGAAGATGCAGTGATTGATGACATTGTTGTGCCCCTTTGACTGTCTGAGTTACCTGCAGAGTCACCACGTTGGGATTTACTTGGCAATTAACCTGCTCCAGAATGGTTTTTCTTCTCCCCTGTTAGGCAGAATTTTCCACTGGGGTTACTGTGGTGTGAAGTTGATGAAGCACAGGTTTCCTCTTGCCCAAATGTTACTTTTTCCATGTATAAACTCATTATGGCTGGAAGTCAAAATCAGGCTAGAAAAAAGATGGGTTTTCTCCCATCAGAAAGGAATAATTCCAGTTTCTCAATGGGACACTGCACTTAATTCTGAGCCTTGAAAGACCAAAACACCAAGGTGTCACCATGTATCCACTGAAGAGCCATTGCAGTTCATTTGATAGGACCCACATAACTCATCGTGGCTTTACCATGTGAGTAACATGCCCACATTGTTAAACTTTTTAGTACTATATCCAGACCTACATATCTTCCACCAAAATTAACTCAGGAATTTTTTTTAAATACTTTAAAATATTTTAAAGATTGTGTTTCCTTGCTGTGCTACCTGGAAGCCTGTTTTCCATGAGTCAAACTGTGCAGGGTTCAGAAGGAGCAACAGCCACAGCTGAAAATGACCTGATATACCTCTTTCGTGCTTAATAACATCTGCATTTGAAACTGTTTAATCTCTTTTTTTCAAGACCTGCAGGTGAATCTGTGTCCCCTTAGGAGCTGGGAATTCCTTCCTTCCTACAGAATAAGGGTCACATTTCTAGCCCTGCTTGCCTGCGGGATACAGTCTTCTAAGCTGTGAAATGCTAATGTGTATCAAATTTTCCCAGTGATTCAGAACTGAATCTCAGCCATCCATGGTGTCATATAGATAGTTTTGTGGGGAAAAACTCTAAACTTCATGAAGTAGGCTAATTATTTCATATTTTAATCTCTGAAATTGCTTGGGGAGTTAGAATACTAGAATAAATCTCTGCTGATAGATGAGTAGGCAGAGAGTCAGTAAAGAAAGTAAAAAATGTACGATAAATGAATTTGTCACATGCTTCAGCAATTTATCATTCATTTCCATATTTAATCACAAAACTCTGAACTATATTGTATTCATATCATCTCTGTTGATACACCCACAGCAAATGGCATAGTGCTGTGAGCATATCTGTTTAGTTCAAAATTAAGGTGAAAATTTCAAGCAACACAGAAATTTATTTTGTGACACATACATAAAACTGAAAATCAGTCTCTTAATATTTTTTGCCTCCCTATGGCCTTATATGAGTTCAGACAGCCTTGGCATATAGTTTGGAAAGCCCTGGCAGTGTGTTCTGTGTAGGAATATTGTGCTTTTCTTTGTTGTTTGCCAGCCCCTCCCCGACACCCAGTATAATGGCAATCCAGAGTCAGTGGGGTACAGGATAAAGTTCTGGCGTGTGGATCTGCAGTCTGCCACCCTGATGAAGGTTGTTAATGACCGATTGGAAAGAGAGTACACGATTGAAGATCTGGAGGAGTGGACAGAGTATGAACTGCAGATCCAGGCTTTCAATGCCATTGGGGCAGGACCATGGAGCGAAGTAGTGAGAGGTCGTACGCGGGAGTCTGGTAAGTCGGAACACCATGTCTGCTGTGAAGGACACAGCAGTTTCTGTCCTTTTGTTCAGTTTTGGTTTTGGTTTTGTATTTTGCTTGTTGATCCATTAAATTTAAAATGAAAGAAAAAAAAAAAAAAAACACAGAATCTCTAGATCCACCGAAGGCAAAAAGACATATAGACCTCTGTTTTATTTATTATTTTTATTTATTATTTGGGTTATTTATTTTATTCCTACGCTACTTTCATGCATAAACCTGCATGTTGTTATTTAAAGCAAGCAAAACAACCTTTTCCCATTCCTGCCCTCATTTGACCTCAGTGTGGACAGCACAATAAGCTTGGATACAGCCTTCTCTGGCTGAGCAGATCTCTCGTGCTTCCTTTCCCTCCCCAGTACCCCACTGCCCCTCTTTGTCCCCCTTTCCCTGTCTGCTTCGAGGCTCAGGCAGATTTTCTCACAGCTGTGGTTAGCTGAAATTTAATTTCAAGCACCAAATATTTCTAACAGGGCACAAATTATTTTAGCGAGGTGATTGACCGTATAGAAATAAAATAATTATCTGAGGTTTTGACGATGTGTTTTCAAAACTGCCTTCTAAAATTGTGTGTACAAGTCTATATAGACATAACCTGCATATAGACATAACCTGCTTGCAGACCTAGAGCACAAATGCTGTGTTGTCTGGCTGAACGTAGACTTCAAATATCAGAATCAAACTCTCAGTCTCAGGAAACAGTAAATTATTGTTAGCTTAGTAGCAACAGTTAAAACAGATCATGAAAGCCTGCTCTCTAGCTGTTCACTTCCACCAAACCTATTTCCAAAACTACCCTACATACACCTGATAAATTATAATTTATATTGCAAGTGAATAGCAAAATGGAGGATATAGATGGTTTAAAAGTTTAATAATAGCTCTTTGTGACCTCTATTTATGCAAGATTCAACACTGATATTTTTTCTTATGACTTTTTTCTTATTTTTCTTGATTAAAAATGTTTTGGAATTTAATCCTATGCATACCCTACACTTAGAGGCACACATACTCATGTCTCTGCTCTCTGTACCACACAGTGTGACTTGGTGGGAAGCACGAGCATGCTGTATATGGCAGGATTTGGTCTGCTGGTTCAGATGACTGTCCTTTGAACTAGTCGAGGAGAAGGCTAAACAATGTCATCCCCCTCCATTAAAGTGTTGCTTTTTGGGAAGCAGTAATTGGAAAGCTATTGCCAGAGGTACTTTAAACAAGGCGTGCTTGTGCTGGAGTTTGAGATAGCATGACCCAGACAAAATAGTTTTGAAGTGTTCTGTATCATAATAAAAAGATATCGCATTCTCTACTTTCTCCTTTCTGCTGCTCTTCAAACACTTCCTTTGAAATGTAGTAAATACTAAGATTAAGTGACTTCATAAAACCTTAGGATTTTAGTGCTCTTGCTCAGCATTTAAAGATCAGAGGTTACATGTGTATTTGGCATTTTCTCTTGCAGTATTAAAAGAAGGTTGACTTGAAACTGATTATAGTAGGCACACAGAAACTGGGATCAAAATAACACAAAGCTGTGATCTAGGCCGTAAGGACTCATTTGTTTTTTTCCATGTGTTTTCTTTGATACTAACATCTGATTTCTTGAATAGAGCAAGTCAGGGCTCAGACTTTTGGCTGTATCTTCTTAGATTTAGAATATACAAGAAGCTCTGGCATAGTGGCAAGCTGCATGAGAGAACTTCAGGGAATCTGCAGTTAACCTGTATGCGCAAAAGAAGTTAAATGCAAATAAAAAATGTCTAAAGCTAGAGAAAAATGTCAAATCACTTTTAGGTCCGTCTTCTGAACTATAAGAGAAATTCTATGTATTGCTTATGTTTTCAAAGTACTTTAAAAGCAGGTGTCCTAAATATTTATTTTTCCATTTTGTAGACACGGAGTCTTAAGGAAGTTGTTTTGGCCCCTTGCTTCAGACTGTAAATGTCCCTCACAGCTGGCCAGAGGTGCCTTGGCCAGGATCACATGGTGGTTCATTGGCAGAACTTATGGTTCTGTCTTTTACATTGCCCAGGGAGTCTAAGAAGCTAGAACCTGGGCACTGAATCAGCTCGTGGTATCTAATGACAGTGCAGCAGCTACTGGAGTCCAAAATCTTTATTGAAGATAAAGCTGTACTTGAGCACTTCTGTTTATTCTAGGATGTGTGATCATATCACTAGTAGCTAAGCACACGTGCTAACAATGAAGGAGCATGCCGTTACAGGGATGTTCTCTGGTTTCTGAAGCTCTTGAATATAAAACATATTGAAGCCAAAGAAATTATGAGAAAGTTAATAATGCTGTAGGTTTTGGTCACCCAGACTTTAAAAGAAGTTGGGAAACCCTAAAATGAAACTCTAGGATAGGGTTGCAAGCAGCTGAGGATGGAGGGGGATGAATTAGGATTTTTAAACAGGACTGGTTTTATCAGTCCAAAATGGTTTTATGACATTAGAAATCAAATAAGTCATTAAATTTTACAGTGTTAAATAACTGCAAAGTAACAAGGTCAGTTTCCACTCAATAAATTGACAATGATAGTAGGTACAATATAGACAAAGCAAGAAAATGCAAAGACCTCTAATGTATTAGAACAAGCTTGACTGTGCTGCTTCCTTTTAGATACAAACCATCTTATTTTCAAACAGTTAATCTCAAATACACCTAACCCTGTGCCTTAATATTTGTTGGGTACCTAATTTTCAGCTACATGAATGCATATACTTGTCTTACAAAATCAGCTTCTATACAAGCACAGTCACATATCTATGGCAAGGATCAATCTCCTGATGGTTCAGAGGCTGACCTTCATGAAGCAGTTACTGTGGTGTGATAAAGCATCACTTGATAATTCAGAAGTGATCCAATGTCACTCTGGGGATTTGTCAGTTCATACGAGCTGAGAATTTGGTCTGTGGTATCCAATTCTATAGGCAAAATGGTTGCGTACTGCAGCTATGCTACTTCTGTCAGAAATCTTGCTCTAAATTTGCACTTAATTGATGTCAGATGTACAATATGCCACTTTAATTTTTACTTTCAAAAAACAGTGATGGATGCTTACCTAAAAGGAGCTGCAAAAGCAGAGAGAACCACTGCATCCCACTATCTAGCTTTCTTAGAAAGGCAGAATACAGGCTAGCTTATTAAAAGCTTCTTTTGGCCCAGTTAAAGACATAAAACAGTAACATTTGCTATATATCAGATATGGCTATGTCAGATGTAGAAAGAGGATGCATGATCTTAGATGCCAACATGGATAACCTTAAAAACTTGAGTTCTTCTTGAAATCCCATTGCAAAGTGCCAGTAACTCTATAATTTCCTACATTTGATGTTCTAAAGTACATCATGCAGCTGGCAGTTTGCTGGATTAGCTCATCATTTAGTTTCAGTATTTCCGGTTCATTTCGTTAAAGCTCTGACATTTTTTTGGACACTGTTGCTTGGCTTCTGTACTGTTCTTTCAGGTTACTAATGAGGACGCGGCTTTGGAGCTTATAACAAAGTCTTCAGTGCAACATTTAAGGAAACCAGCATTAGATAAAGGAGCTTGCAGAGGAATGAGGGCTCTATATGCCTCACTCGAGCCGATAATTAGTCTTAGCAAACTATAATTTCTTAGAATCACAATATCCTGGGAGAGGAGAGGGTTTGGAGAAATGAAGGTTACATTTCAATTCATTCTTAAAGGTTCAATCAAAGTCTCTTACTTGAAAAAAAGACTGGCAACAATAAGATCCATAATATCACTTGCAGGTCCTGAATTCATACACCCATATTAGAATAAAATTCTCAAGACTAATATTCGAACTGGAGAGATAAAGCGCACTCAATGAACACAAGTATTTTTGCCATTTAGGCATTGGACTTGGATTCCTTTCCAGCAAGAGGGGATGTTTAGCTGCTCTGGCTGTCACTGGGAATTAAGAGGAGTCTGGGCTAATAAATCTTCAGATAGACCATTCTCTCCTTTGTTAGCTTTTGAGTCCCCCTGCCAGCAGCGTGATTGTACACACACCTCAAAGCAATCACACGCTCAGGGCCAGCCCGGGCACAGCCCCCACCTTTTGTGAATTTGGGAAATCTCATGGCTGCTGATCAAAGAGGAAAATAAATATTTGTAAAATAAATAAACTTTTTCTCTCTTGAAAGACTTCAAACCAGATAAAATAAAAATAAATGTGGCTGGAAAGGACTTCTTTCCTCTATGAATCCTGGTTTCCTGCGACCCACCTCCACCCTTTCTCTCTCCAGAAGTGATTCATGTGGGAGTAGCTCTTTGTGAAGATCTACAGATAAAGTTATGGCAGCTATCCAAAGACATTCATGGCTCCTGGCAATCTATTTTCCTTTATATATAATTATATCCTTGTGGGGGATAAATCTAGGAGAAGATTTTTTTTTTTAAAAAAGGCACTTCAGTGTTGGAGGGGAAAAAAATTGGATTTTAGTCTGCTGCAGTGTTGTGAGGTGGTGCTCTGTTTCTCATGTCCCAAATAATTGGTAACAGGGAAATTGTTTTAGAAATTACTATCTCTGTGGTTAACCTTGAGTGCACAAGGGTGGGGGGTGGTGCATTTTTTTTTTTTTTTTTTTTTAAATTTATATTAATTCTGGTGTCATACTCATTATCTTGTTCATGTTGCTAGGAGCTTCAGGAGCTCGCCTTCAGAACAGCAGGTCTGTTCTTTCATTTGGACATCCAGGAAAGCATTACTCTTGGCAGAGATTTGTGTTCCTTTTTGTGATATATTCAGGACCTTATCAAGCCTTACTGTTCATAAGAGCTTGTGTAACATAACTTGGTGAAATGTTCTCTTGAGGTCTGACAGGTGTATCATGCTTTAGAAAAGATTGTACTCTTCAGATGTTGGAAATGCCACAGGAAAAAAATGCAAAAGGGCAACATAAAATGTGAACTCTTAAAAATAGCCTCAAATTCTGCTTGCATAACATGGCATGTTATTAAGCTTGCCTACAAAAGCTTGCAGTTGTGTGGTTGTTATGCAGCAGTTAGAGTTTTAATGGCATGAGAAAATGCAAGTTTGCTCTTCTCTCAAGTCAGAGAAAATTACAGTGTTCCTGTGCCATCAGTTCTAATGATGTTTCTAGTTTCATAAGAGCCAATTTTGCAACATAAATGAAATAGGCATATCTTTCATTTACACTGTATCTGTCCCTGAAAATACACCTTGTGTTAATGTATCTGTCTATAATTGATGTATTGCAAATGTTGAGCACTATCACATAATCAAAAGGCTTAGAGGTTAAAGAACTTCTTACTGAACTGGGAGTGCAATCCAGTGGTTGAAATTATTGCTACCTCTAGACAAGATGCTATAATTTCCTTTCAGATAATATAGGCAGCCAGGGTGGCGTAAAACTTCTTGTTAGAACAGATCGTGCCATAAGATAAACTCCCATTTATAAAGATTTCTAGCTCTTGGTGTAGGGAAATAAAATGTATGGGAAGGAAATACTGGGAGATAGTCTTCTGCAGAAGTCCAGCAATTTAATCTTGATTCCAATTACTGCAAATATAGAGAGCTTGAAATTTATTCATGTTTGTCTGTATTTACTGTCTGTAGACACTGATTAGTATTAAATGTTTAGCTCTTTACAAACATCGTGATTTCTGAGATGAACTGGCAAGAAATTGTGAAGCAGGCTGAAATATAAAGAAGATATCGAGTGAATACAAGAGAAGAAGGGATTGTCTAGAACCTATTCCAGCCCTTTTGGTTTTGAGTACTCCTCTATGGGATCCTGGAACAATCCCAAGCAGATAGGGAGATGGAGCAAATTGATCTGGTATGTCTTATCTATTTCTTCTTTTTGGAAATGCCGTGTGATTCCAGTTCCTTCTGCTCCTCCTGAGAATGTCTCTGCTGAAGCCGTGAGTTCAACCCAGATCCTTCTGACATGGACCGCAGTCCCCGAGTCCGAGCAGAATGGTCTCATCCTGGGTTACAAGGTATGCAACTGGAGTTTCATGCTTATTTATTTTTTAATGCATTACCTGGATATGTTTTTGCATTTGTTATTTATTATTCACCTGCTGGATATTTATATTGTTCATAAGTCACCTGGAGAAGATACGGGAAGTGTGCTGGTTTTGAAAGGTGTAATTGGTGAATATAATTTCATTTTATATTTTGTGAAAAGGAGGAATCTAAAACGCATACCCCTCTTTTCAGTCCTCGTGTAACAATCTTTTTCTCTATATATTTCATATACATTTATCCTGCAGGTACTTTTCAAAACAAAAGATTTAGACTCCGAACTAAAGAGCCAAATAGTAAGAGGTAACCACACACAGTCTTTCCTGCTGTCTGGCTTGCGGAAATATGTTCTCTATGAGATTCAGGTGCTGGCATTCACGCGTATCGGAGATGGAGTTCCCAGCTCTCCTGCAGTTATAGAAAGAACCAAGGATGACGGTAAGTTTAAAGGTTACCAAAATAAGTATCTTATTTGATCCATCCTTTTAACACTGTTTTCTTTTAGTGATGCAGGTGTAGGCAACAGCCCAAACTAAGGCCATTTGGATATTTTTAAAAAATTCTCAACTTTGAACCTAAAGGACTTGATCCCTACCTAATATAACTCAGCACTGTTCCATAGGTCGTAGGCTGAGGATTTGGCAAAAACAGAGAAAACCAGAGTCCCCTGTATTCTTCTTTCCCTGCAACTGATGAAGAGGAGGAAAACTTCAAAAATTATACCCTGAAGCTCAGTGTAGACAATTTCTATTGAAGACAATTTTTAGAGCCCAATTATAAATTCCTACTGAAGTTCAATCATGCTCAAAAAAAAAAAAAAAGTGCTGCAATTGAAAGCAATAAATCTGAGTCTGATTGGATTGAAAGGAGAGAGATGGAATTTGCAACTTCAGGAATCCACTATCATTTTTTTCCCAAAAAGAATAAGGCATCGACCCTGGAAGATGATCATACTTACCCTTGTAACTACCTCCAGTTCTTCCCATGAGCTCCGGGACTCCTGCATCAGTCTGATGTGTTGAAGGAGCCCAAGCAAGCCCCTCACCCCTGTGCTGTTTGAACACATCACTGTGGTGGGACCATTCCTGCGGATACAGTTTTACAAAAATTTGGTTCAATTCTTTAAAATATTTTTGGCTTTGCAGATTCTAAAGTTATTTTTAGTTCATCACCTTTTTGGCTTTAAATGAAGGTTAGTATCAGTGTGAGAGGCTTCCGTTTATTGCTCCCAATGAAGAGGAACACAAAAGTAGTGTCTCTTTTTTCATCAAAATCTTTTCACAATAGTAATGAAATAAACATGGGCTTCTACAAGCAACTTTATTAAGGTGATCTGGTTTGGCTGAAAACCCATTCAGACTTCCAGCTTAACATGACATTTTCTATAAAATGCAGGGAAGGAGTAAGAGCATACAGGGACAGGAATGGAGACAGGAATAAGGACAGCAGATCCCTGACATTTTTAAGCCATTTTCTCAGCATACTGCCTGTGTGGGGACTTGGCTTTTCTTTGAAAGAAAACAGAGATAAATTTGTTAGTAGAACTCTGCAGGGAGAGAAAAAGCACTCACTGAAATGTACATATCAGACTATAATGAGAAATATTTAAAACTGTTTGTTTTAGATAACCCCATTATAGCAGTTCCCTCCTTAAGTGCATGTTGGCAAATGATACAAATTGTTCTTCCATCTCCATACCCCTGACATAAATATGTTGTGTCTCCTCTGGGCTCAACTTAATTAAAAGTATCATCAGGGGCAATGCAGGTGGAATTTGTGCTGAAGGGGAAATTTTGCAGATGCTAATGTATGAATTAGCATCTCCTCACCTTGTGAACCTGGGATGGTCAGTGCAGCCACCAGCCATCTGTATTAATGTGCATCTCACCTGCCTCAGGTTCTCCTGCTCAGACCTCAGTGTTTAAAATGCACATGTAAAATCAGAAGGCAGTTCAAAGCTGGGACTGGTGACACAGAGAGGAGATACTATTCAATTCCAACAGGTATGAAGGGAATTAAGCTGACACATAACTCTGTAAAGTCAGCTTGGTGACTCGCTTTGTAGTATGTAATCAGTTACAGAGTGGTGATGCGTCCAGCTGCGCTGCTGGAAGGTCTCACAGAGCTCAGAGCTACTTTGTCAGAGCATCCTGCTAAAAGCGTTTCACAGGTGTGGTAAAACGCTGTAGGATGCACTGGTTCTGTGTCATGTTTGGCGTCCGTGGGTGCTGGAGGCATTTGTCCATGGACAGGATTCCTCAGAATAAATGTATATTATGTATGTACACAGGTGCTTCTAACAATCTACTTCTTACTGGTGAGATAGGGCTTGGGCTACCTTCTGTGCAAGGTGAGCAGAAAACTTGTAATTCCTCTGACATGCAATGCTTGCTGGCATGATCTCTGTTTTTCTTTCCAGCCCCTGGGCCACCCGTGAGGCTGGTGTTCCCCGAGGTGAGGCTGACATCCGTACGGATTGTTTGGCAACCACCGGAGGAACCCAATGGAATTATTCTGGGTAAGACAGAGCAACAAACCCAGGGCTGGGATGAGAGGGTTGGAGACCAGAGCAAACTCCGGCTGTTGGGTTTTCCTTCCCCTTGCACATCAGATTAGAAACCACACATAAGCAAATCTGTGGCTAAAGAAAAGAAAATATGTCGGTGTCAACTGAGAGACGCGGTACCCTGTGGTGAGAAGGAAAAGTCTGCCTGGCTCCATGGTGTGTGTTTTCCTGAGCCAGAATTACATGTCATTCATGGCACTGTGTTTGAATTGTCATCTCTCTTTCCATCTGCATTTGGGTTTGTAACCTGTTTAGCTGGCCGCTGGGTAAACTGCCTGTAGAGCTGCAGCAGAGAAGAGCTGGATTTTCCCCTCCTTCCCCTAACTCGCCTTTGCTGGGCATGCCTGACATTGCAGCTTCACGTGTGCTTCCATTTTATTGCTTCCTTTGGATAATACTGTCTGACAGGTCACAAGGAGCGAACTCATATTTGGCTTTTCGTCACGGGAAATAGAGGAAGGAAGGCACGACAGGAATTTGTGAAAAACCTTCTTACATTCTTGCTCTAATAATTCTTGGGTTGCCTTTGCAATATGTTCACCAGCCACTACTTGTACTTAAAACGTGAAGACTTTTACAATGTAAGAATCCATTCTTGCCACTAGAATTGCAGTAGCTAATAGCTACCCAGCAGTTTTGTGTTCTCTACTGATGTTAAACACATTATACAGCAGTTCTAGCTGGTGAGTAAAGGTTTGTCTCTCAATTCTGAAAACAGAAGTAAAGGCTTTTGGGCTTTCTTTGGTTCTCAGTCTGCCAGGCCTTTCTGCTTCTAATTCCACTGCCATTGTTCAGACCTCTGTGTGTAGTCTTTTAGCAATATTTCCTAAAGCCTTTATTGTTGGGTGGAGGATGCCTACTGCAAATGCCACTGTGGTGGTGGCATCACTTTAAATAAAGGACCAGTCTTGCATTGTGTTTATATCTTGAGTCAAGAACTCAAGGTGTTTGCTCAGCTGTGTAGTTTCCCAAAGTGATCCTGATGCCTGAAGATGCAGGGAAATTATCAAATAGGATCCAAAGGCAGACGCTGCAGAGATTTTCTGAGCATGAGAAAGTCTGCGTGAAGCTTGGCAGTGGTTAGCTGTCAGAGACGGATCCATGCAGGGCTTCTCTGCAGCTCAAGGAAGCTTGGCTTCCAGGTTGTCTTGTGGATTTGATCTGTTGCTTTTTTTAAGGAACTGTGTGTCCTAGAACTTGCTTTCACTAGAGATTGGGATTCAGATCACAGGATGTGGTTAAGGAGAAAAAAAGTCATTTAATAGAAATGATGAGAAAGTACAAAAGAGATTTTGCTCCCCTGACTGTGTTCCAGTGTCTCATGATGCTGCACTTTGTCAGCCTTATTTGCTGAATTTGCAAGCTTGGTAGAGCAGGAACTCTCTTATATTTTGTCTTTGCAGAGTGCATTGTGCAGCGCATCCCCTTCTCAGCTGGTTGTTGCTCATTGCTGCTACGTTGATGATAAAATCATACTAAATGCAGGGTTAGAAGGAAAAGGGAAAGGTGTCCCTTAAAGAATGCTTGGCATACTTAGCATGTAGACTGTTGTTTCCAATATCTTACACAGTCTGTTCCCAGTAACACATCCCAGGATACTTGATACTGTCCTGACTTGACTTTTTTGCAACACTGATGGCAGTAACTATGTAGGAAGACGACCCCCTATTAATTCCTACCTTTTTTTCTGCAGTACACTTCCAGAACAGTCAGTCCCTCTTTCATATGTACATTAAGCTTTTTATTTGTAAGTATGATAATTTTTGGGTTCCTTTATTGAATTTCATCTTACTGATTCCAGACCACCTCTCCTCATTATCAAGATCACTCTTGTTCACTAATATGTTCACAGTCACTCATAAGTTGGCTTCATTTTTGGAGTTTGCAAGCAGAGTGGCAATTCCATCAGCCAGGTCATTAATACTGAACAGAACCAAACTCATTCACGAGGTCTCATGAGAGCTTACTTAATATGTCCTCCCAGTTTGTTAGCAAACTAAGAACAATATTTTAATGACTTTTTTTTACATGTGTAAGTCAAAATGTGTAGTATATTTCTTAGATTTGGTTTCTCTTGTTTGCTTTTGATGGGGCTGCATGCAACCATATTAAAACCTCACTTAAAGTCAATGTGGATCATACCTACTCTTCCCACCTGGCCAATTACACTGTCAAAATGGAAAATAGATTATCTGATATTTATTACTTGTTCCAGACAAATACATATTGGCTGTTCCTTGGCACTTTATTATCCTCATGGATTCTTATATGTTGACTCATATTTTTCCCCGGATCTTTTTGGGTATTGAATTTTAGCTGGATTTGTCCATAACTCCTCTGGCTGATCTTTCCTCATTTTAAAAGATATGGTACTCTGTTTTCCCTTCTGTAATATCCTGGGATGTCACCTGCCCTCCACAAGGTCTTGAAGGCAATCACTAATTGTTCAGAGATGGCTCCAGCTAGTTATATAAGCACTGCAGGGCAAATTTCATCAGGCCTTTCTAACTTGATTACATCTAACCTAACTAAACATTTGTTAACCTGTTCTCTATTCTAGCCTACGTCTCTACTTATATTGTTGTCAGTGTTAATTTAAGTCTCCAGTCAGCATCAACATTTTTGTGTGAAAATGAAGCAAGAGAGGTATCAGCCTTCCATTCTTTTCTGTCTCACCTGTCTTGTGCTCATCTTTTCTTCCCACTAGTTGACCTGTCCTCCTCCTGTCTCTTAGATTTCTAATGTATTTATAAAATCTTTCTCATTGCCTTTGATGCCCTTTAAGTTATAACTCTCTTTGCACTGTAGCCATTCTGATTTTGTCCCTACGTGCTTGTGCTGTCTATTTATACTCTCCCTTAGACATTTGTCCTGTTTCAACTTTTTGTCCAATTCGGTTTTGATTTTCAGGTCATTAGTGAGCTCTGAATGCAAACATATTGGCCTCTTAACATCTTTTGTCTGCATTTGGATAGTTGTACCTTTTTTTTGTCTCTTTTAAAACTGTTGGCTAACCTGGATTCCTTTTTCCCTTAGAATTTCTTGCCAGGGGGATGTTACCTGACAGTTCCCCCAGTCCACCTTTTTGAAATCCATTGTCTTTATTCAACAGTTCTCTCTCTTTTATTTTTTTGATAATAGAAATATTGAGGTTCATGGAGGAAGTAGTTAGCTGCCAATGTCAAAGAGAGAAAGTAAAAATTACTTATGCTGGGTACTTCTACGATCTTTCCTAAGAAGTGAGGTGTGCTTCAAAAATAGATAAAAAACAAAGTATAGCATTCTAAGTAAAGGTTGCAAGTTTATTGTTTTCCTGTACACATTTTAAATCTCATTACTGCAGTGAACTTTCAAAACACCATTGTAACCCCCACAGTCAAGTACACTGAAGTAGAGTTGTTGGAAAAAATAAGTTAACATAATTTTGTGTGGTGCCCTTCTATTCACTGATGGGTTTGGAAAGAAAAAATACTTGCTTTGCAAGAGCAACTTATATTCAGAGCCTTTGAACTAATGTTCCTGCTCTGCTAGCTTTGTCCTCTGAGTATACAAGCACCTTTGCAGCTAACATTTTTGTAATCTATATCAAAACATGTTCTAGCATTTCAGAGAGAGATTAGCAGGATGAAATACTGGCAGGCAACAAGAGGGAAAACCACTTGTTTCTTTAAATATTTTACTGTGGAATACTGCTAGGTATTTCCATTTCTCCTTTTGGGAATGTTACGCTAACAATATGAGGTTTCACTCTGTCTTTTTTATTGCACTGAAGGAACCAACATAGTTCCTTCAAATACTATTAAAGAAAAATGATGCATTAACGTGCATATGTGCACTTCTAGCTATGAACTTTCTCTGAAAACAAGAGCTCAACCTGCATCCTTCCAGGCCCTGGTTAGTATTCCTCATGGTATCTTTGTATTTAGCGATTACCTGAAGCTTATTGCAAAAGAGTGTAAGAACTCCACTGAGAATTAGAACCAAAATTGGATGTAATCCATGTTTGCAAATTCATATTTTGATCCTAGACTGCATTTGCACACCCGCTGGCCCTTAAACAGATAAGCAGTAAAATCAACAAACTGGATTGCTGCTCCACTAGGCAAACCGTAACCTCCCAATATCATTTGGTTTTCCCTAAGTTCTGTGACAAATTAATAAGTGTTTGTTTCTCTGCTTCACTATGGCCTGCATGAACGGGTGCTGTCAGTTCTGAAGGGCTTTGTATGGTGATGAGCTTGAAAGCTTTTTTATATTCATGGTGAGTTGTCATCTTCCTGCCTGTTTGCTTTGGGGAATCCACTGGTTGTGTTACAATGACCTAACATTTAACAGGCAGTTCAGATTGTTGCCATTTATTGAGTTCAGAAAGCATAGCTCATGAAACTGCTTGCAGTTGTGCAATAAATACTTAAGAAGATGCTAATGAAAAAATAAGCCTTGTTTCAATGAATAAATAAACTCCTGAAGAGTTGATCTTTCAGGGGTTTTTTATGCTGTTTTGGCCTGGTGAAGCACAGAACTTCCAATAGCAGAAGAGATTTGGGATCTGATGCTATATGGGGGGGAAAAAAAGAAGAATTAGGAAAACAATTTAAATTCTTCTTATGACCATCCCGATACTTCCTATTCTAGAAGACACTCCTTTCCCCAATAAGTTTGCTTTTATCATCTTTTAAAGATTTTACTTTTAATCGTAACCTTTATTTTTTTAAATCTCTGCTATCTGCAATATCTTATCGTCATAATCCAGTAAGGGAAGGAAGATTCCTTGTTCCTCCACTGCAGCAATTGCAGTTATTGCCTCTTGCAGCCCTCGAGCATACATTAATTTCTCTTTGAACACTTTCCATTTACCTCTATTGATTTGCCTCGTTTGATTTCACTTAACATTTCCTGTCTTCTCCCATCCCTTGTTGCTGAAATTCATCAACTTAATAATTTTATCTTTTTGATCTTGTATTAGCCCTAATTACTATCCAAGCTGTGGTTTAAATACTGCATCTTTTGTGTCTCTTAGGAAAAAAAAGAAAAAGATGCTTTTTAAGATACAGTACGTATCCTGGCTGTCCCAAACTGTCCGATAGGAGAAGGTGATGTAGAGGATCAGAATTAAGATACTGGCTGTCTCTCTGGGTTTGTAGGTAGCAGTAAGAGTGAGTAGAGTTCAGGTGCAGAGGTTGGATATGTACCTTTGAATCAGAACAAGGTAAGTGTTGAGTTTCTGAGGAAATCTGTGAAGGTGATGGTTCTGGTTGTGTAAACTCTGCCTGAGATATCCAGGAAAATGGATATTTACCCAGACTGTCAGCCAGCATGGCAGGTGTAGGAGAGGACAGTGAGAGCTGATACTGTTTTTTACAGGGATGCATTGGAAGGGAGTTTGCAGAGCCTGTCAGAGAGACAGATTGTGACAAGTGATTTCTTCCTTCTCATGGCTAAATTAGTTTTTACACTAGCCAAGGAACCACTCTTGTGTAAGTTATAATAATGGCCTAGATATGGATATGTTCCTTTGCCTAATCTGAGCATGTTGGTAATTGGCTTTCCAGCATAAGTACCACCATTTAGCAGTAAATAGTTATCTTTCTATTCCCTCCTTACATTTTAACTACACTTTATATTTTACAAAGGTTTAGAAAAGCGAGGAAATTGCTCAACAAGGATGTATCCCAGATATCATACTTATCTTTTAATAACTACATAAATCAACTTTTCTATTCTTTTAATATTCTGTTTCCCTCCAGGTCTTATTCTTTATGTCTTATGTCCCTTTATCAAACTTCCTTAGCCATCTTAGTTGCTTCTTCCTTCATCTTTCCTGCTGCTGTAAAAATTTCCCCAGTGCTTTTCTTTGACTGTTTTCCCCCTTATTGAGATCCTGCACTGGTGTTTTCACTCTTGTGTTCTTCACATCTGTATAAACAAAAAAAAGAACATAGGTATCTATACCTTCTCCCCATTGCTAGCTGTCTTTCTGTAGACTTTAAAAAAGATCAAAATACTATAGTACTAAAGATACAGAAATACTTTGGTGAAATATATTGGACCAGTAATGGGAGAGCTGGTGCCATGGATAAAAGGAGGTAGTTTGCAGGTGGAAAAATGAAATGTTCAAAGCGTAAGACCCTAAGACTTTGCTCAGGAGCTCTGAAAAATCAGGCCACTTTTTATCTACTAGCCTAATGCCATGCACCCAGCTGTGAAAATGTTGCTGTAAGAATGTGCCTGACAGACCAACTGCTGCAGTGTGCGGGGGTACCCCAGGCAGCACGAGCTGAGGCCGCTTGGGTGCTGGGAGCCTTTTGCTGCTGATGTCCATTTTCAAATGTGGGTGCCTGGAGCACATTAAGGCACCTCATTGAATCAGCTCTGGACCCAAACCTGTTTGTAACCACAGCCAGTGGGAGCTCGAGCTTGAAGTCACAGGTGCTTGGAAAAGCCAAGCCACTCTTCGAGGTGTCGGTGCAGTCAAATTTGTTCCCCGACACTGTGGCAGCTGCCCCACAACAGTGTGGTGTTGCCCCACACCTGCTGGCAGCTGCCAAAGTAAAAAGGACAAAGAAATGCTGGTGCATTGTCAACAGCACTGTGAGAGTCAGCACACCAAAACTAATACCATCTGTATCCCAATTAAATTCCACTCCTCGTGACAGCGGGCACCACACGCAAGCATGGCATTCATTCGAGAGAGAGCAGGGACTCTGCCTTTTCTGTGAGCGGGCATGTGGCAATTGTTGCATATTCACAGTGGAAAATAAATGTCATTGGTTTTGTCTAATAGCCACAGGTAAGATAAAAACCTCAGTTTTCATGCACTGACCTTCACAAATGAAGCACGCCAGGTTTGGCTCCCCTTGTTCTTGTTAGAGCCAAAACGTGGTGGGAGTTCAAACTCTAGCTGGGATATTAATTCTAAGAGAAAGAAATGGTCTCAGGTGCTGCAGACCCCTTTGTCATTCAGAAGATGAGCAGAGAGTTGGCAGAATCATGTCATGACTGTTTTGTTTTCAGCTGGTTTGATTTGGATTTGTTGGCTGCCCTCTGCCCTGTGTAACTCCATGAAGCGTTTAATCATACAACTGTATTCAGCTTGGGCAATAAAAGCCCACACCAGTTCTGGTATTAATTGATTTTGGAAGTCAGCAGCTGGACTGAAAGTTACCATCAAGCTCCAGAAGTGAGAGCCTGATTCAATTGCTGGGTTTACAGAATGGGTTTGAACATTTGGCAGATCCTCTTCGGGGGACAGTTGTTGCTAGTGGTGCGTGAGAACTCTGGAAGCCCTCCTTTGCACAGTTGGATCATTAATAATACAGGCTAAACTGTGAACTCCTAATTGTCAGGCAGGTTGGAATGGGGTTATCACAGGCATACACAAAATTGATTATTAAGTGCCGCATGGTTGAAGCAGGACCTCACAGCTTGCAGGCTTCTTCCTTGGGCTGTGGGCAAGGGCAGCAATGCTGAATGACAGAAGAAGGATGCTTTTATTAGCAGTTCTGGCACTCGCTGTACACTTGCAGGGGGGTGGGAGAGCTGAGAAAAAGGCAAGTGCAAAAGGCAGGAGCAAGCCTTTACTTGAGTAATGCAAAGGCTGCACGGTTTGGGCAATCCTGCTGCTCTGCAGCTGCAGAACCTTGAGTTTGAGACAATGCTGAAACTGAGAGGGCAGAACAGCCTGTGTACATACACATGCACGTGTGAGTGTGTGTGTATGCACATATGTGTAAGCGTGTGTGCTTGGATGGAAAGCTGAAACAGAGTGTTGTTTTGAACTGGCTCAACCAGGCGACATTAATTGCACAGACTCCGTTTGTTCCTTTGCCTTTCCAAAAAGGCACTAGCATGCTCAGAAAAGATTAAACTGGTTTTGTATCTTGTTGGTGTAAAGGACGGAAAGTGAAATCAGATAATCTTCAGCAGACCCTTGTGTGCTCCACTGTGTTTGATTTGCCTTGTAATGTAAGAGCCTGACTAGGGGGAGGGCTGCCATATAGCAGAGCTTTATAACGCTAAAGGAAGTAAATTACTTTGTTCTGGTCTCAGATAAACAAGTAATTATGATAAACTAATAGTTTTGATGCTCTGTTATCCCTGCCAGAAAAAAAATCCTAACCCTTTTCTCTCTGTCGCTGATGCTGTGATTTCAGGGTATCAGATTGCCTACCGTCTGGCCAGCAGCAGCCCTAACAAGTTCACAACGGTGGAGGTTGGCTCGACAGTCAGGCAGTTTACTGCTACAGATCTCACCCCTGAGTCAGCATACATCTTTCGGACATCTGCCAAGACCAGACAGGGCTGGGGGGAGCCTCTGGAAGCCACAGTGATCACAACAGAAAAAAGAGGTAATGCTTGCAGCCACAGGTTGAGGCACTTTGTTGCATGCCTTGGAGCCTGTGTTGCACTTAGGGGAATTTTAATAACAGGCTACAGCCTGTGCACCTCCTCCTTCTCACCCCATAAACCTGCCCCAAACCATAGCAACATCGTGATTTGAGAAACCTGGTGAGCAAGACAGACTTTTATGAGACACAGTTCTTCTAACCTGCCGGGCTGTTGGAGATTGATTTTTCCATCAGCTGCTATATTGGCCATATACAGCCTCCTTCTGCAGTCAGATCTTTTTTTCAGCTCTCTCAGTTTCTAGAAAGATTGCAGTCTTAAGAAAGTAAGTGATGGATGAATTATATTGATTAGGGAACACAAAATGAGAGGTGGTGCTGTTGCAGGGTTTCTCTACAGCTCCTCCATTGTACCTCAGTCCTGACCTAATGTGTGAGTAATTACTCTGGCCTTTCACTCCTGCACACTGGAACAGAGTGTTTGCATCTGTATTGCCCAGAATTTTTCTGCTTCTTGCATCAGCCATAAAATGGTTATGTGCATTCTGAATCTCCAATCAAATTCTGTTCTGTAGGGAATCTACTTGAATAAAGCAGGAGTTACATGTGTATGAATGAAACCAGATGCTTAGATACCAAACGTATCAAAATGTGAAAGACATATAAGGTATTACAGAATCTGGTCTGCATCACTGCTTGTTTCTAATGGTTTGGCTCACTTTTTCAGTCTTAGAACAGATCTCTCTCTACAGCTGCCAGTTAGAAAAATTATACTTTCTACTTGTGTATGAAGATTTTTATCTTATTTTAATTCAGAGCTAAAAGAGAATATATTGGTACAGAACAGGAGCGTGGGTTTTCCTCTGGTCTTGTGCCATATGCCATGTTCCACTGCAAAGCATGTATCTGGTCTCTCGAGCTAGCAAAGTCAAAACTAGCCAGGGTAACTTCACCAGCATCAATCCCTTGTGCATCACTGGATTTGGTGCCATGTGCTGCCCTTGACCCCTTCTGCTGTCTGGATATTGATCTTTAAGAAAACTTTTCTCTCAAAAATTAGAACCATGCAACTTTTGTGATTTTAAAAATCACAGTTTAGAGAGAAACACACTTCAGCAGCTAACTAGGGCAGACCCCCATAGACATCTTTCAACTATTATTAGCACTCGTGATCACTTGCATGTGGTTTTGTGCCTGGTCTTGGCTCTTGACCAAGACTTGCTCTACAATACAACCAATTATATTTACTTCTAGTTCTTAAAATGTGCCTACTAAACAATCTCTTGGTTTAGGTCCTTTCCAAACCTTGCAAATCATTTAGTGCAAAAGTAAGGATTTCCCCTGCTATTTGCCCACAATGTCTCCCTTATTATTTTCCTATAACACTTCAAAGAAGTGAGGACATTGGCCTGATGTTCAACCACCAGCAGTGAGGACCTGTGGGGTGCATTTCAACTACTTCTGGCCTGTCTGGCTGGTGTTAAAATCCCCACTGGCATAGCTCTCCGGGTCATGTGGAACCTTCCCAGTGCATAACAGTGTAGTCCTTAGAGAAAGAACCTCTAGAGCTGTATTAGAAAACTTACAGTGCCTCTACTAAAGATACTGTCCATCAAAGAGATTTATCAGTTCAGGGTTCCTTCCACCCCTGTCTGATTGCTGTCAAAGTGGAAGTTTAAAGTCCAACATGTGGAAGTTTTAAAAAAACCCACCATGCCCAATAATGTGAATACTCAAAGCTCAGAGCCTCTCCTTTTCAAAAAATGTGCTCAGATTTCTCAGACTGTGCACAAGCTGTTGCTGGATACACAATAGCTCAAGGCAGAACTCCCAGCTCCGCTGCAGGAACAATGATCCCTCGTTGTTATCAATGCTTTAGGGTTATCTTGAATAGGCAAGTCATAGTATAAAATGAACCCTTTCTCTTTTTGATGGATGTCTCTGCTGTGTCTCTATGCATGCTACGGAACCAAGTCCCAAGGCACTGAGAGTTAACTGAAGTGATCCCATATGTAAAGTGTAGAGAGAAGAATGTGTAATCTCACATCATCAAGATTGATATGAGGGGATGACAAAGAAATTTATCCAGTGCAGCTATTTGGCTAACAAGTAAATAAACAAACCAACCAACCTGAAGCTTCTATAAACGACAGCGAGTATTCTAGAGTGAAAATACATTTAATTTCCATTAATAAAAATGCATTGAATGTCCTCGATATTAAGGTAGCAAGGCACAAATATTCCCTTGAAAATTAGCAAAATTGGTCACTCTTGTTCGTTAAAATTCTTGGATAATCCCAATATAAATTTTTACATTTTACAGTGATACCTATGATTCACAGATCCCAAGCTGTGTTGTAGCTGCATTGTCCAGTGGTTCTTCTGTAGTGCCTTGAATCTACATAGTGGTGTGATACCCTCTAGAATAGTCAACACCAGTGATGCAGGCAGAACTGAGTCAAAAGACGCAAGAAATTAAAAATAGTCCATTCAGTCATATGGCCTGCACAAGCAGCTCACCTTAACATTTTCTTGTGGCTAAACTCCCATAAATAAACTCTTTATACTAATGTTTTTGTACAATCATTATTTTAAGATCTCCCTTTAGCAGCAGAAGGAAACCAGATCATGAGAGACTGACTGCAAGATCTGGCCTGCCCAAAACTGCAAGCTGGTTAAAGCTTATCAGCAGAGAGTATTAAATCCCTGCACGACACTCGCTTCCTCTGGTAGAATAACCCTGAATACCTGTCTCAGCCTGTCAGTGTAAGGCATTGACCTTTTGCATTGTACTCCGGCTCGCAAGCTGCTGGCACCGAGGGCTTCCTACAGCTAATAGCTTACAAATCTTTGGGCACTGATGTCAGCAAGAGCATGCTGCAGAGAAATGCCAAAACATACAGGAAATGGTTTTAGGGAATGGCAGGGAAATGAAGTGCTCGCCATACAGAGCCGTGAGGAAGCAGGCAGGCAGAGGTGTGTTTATGGAAACAAGTGCTGATGAAGTTGAATTGAATTGCTTCTCAAAAGCAAGTCACTGCGGTGTCTCCAATCAATTTCTGCTTTATTACATGCCACACATTTTAATCAAAATCAATAATCTTCATGATAAACAATTAAACAATTATTCCTCACTCTATAGAGTTTCTCTATTGAAATCGATGGAGTGCGGAGACACAGTGACGGGAAAGGAGATCTATATTGAAACAGTTGGGGATTGGCATGCTTACACTTGCATTACCATTCCCTGCCTCATCTAAAAGGTGTACGGTTAATTACTCTGGAGACGTCTCCCTCAGAGTTGGCACTGGCTGGTTTGACTTTGCAGGTTCAAGGTTAGTGGATATGAAGGGAAGAATTGTGGAGGTCTGGAAGTGAACTGCAGTAAGTACTCAAGCCCCAGATCCGCGCCGTCTCCAAGCTGGGGTTCGGAAGCAGCAGCAGCAGGAGCTGCTGATGGTTGCCCATTCCTTGCCAGAGAGACCTGGTGCAGGAATTCAGTATGGGCTGGAAGTCTGCTACACAACAGCCTTTTCCAGCTCATCCCTTCCTCTTCATACCTCAGCTGGGAAGCAGCTGGTGGAAGAGGATGCTACATAGCACGTTGAGAACATAGTCCTGTGGTACCAAGTAGTAAGCACAAGTTAAAAAGTGAACTAGTTTACAAGAAAATTCTGTCAAAAGAGCAATCGCAGGTAGAAGCATACCTGAGTTTCATTAAAGATTTCCTTGGTTTGCTTGGCTGTTGGTTCTAATGGTTCTTCCTGAATCCACCAGGCTAAGACACCCCCGCCACCCCACCCCCCAAATCTGAGGTCTGTTGCTACGAGGGTGTATATTCAATGGCGACCTTTTAGGCAGGGATATAAGAATCAGTTTTACTGTTCTTCTTTGCACTAAAAGGTTAAGAAATGGCTTGTATACTTCATGGGGCAAATCTGAATGTTCACTCTCCTGTGGCATTACTACAATGAAAATCTGATCAGGCTGCCAGGTTTTATGTGAGCTTGAATTTCCTCTCAAAGCAGTGCCAAATTATGGTTTAATTGCAGAACGACCAGCACCTCCCAGGCAGGTGATGACCCCCCAGAGCAATGTGTCGTCACGGAGTCTGCTGTTGAAGTGGGTCCCTGGAAGTGATGGATCTTCACCAATACGATATTTTACAGTGCAAGTGCGAGAACTGCCAAATGGAGACTGGCAGACCTACTCCTCTTCCATCAGCCACGAGGCAACATCCTGCATTATTGAAAGGTACCATATGATCCCAGGCTAGCATAAGAAATCCCACACTTCCCACTTCCAAAAGGAAGCTAAAGCAAGCATTGTTCAGCTTCACAGTCTTTTTGGGGGAGGTCAGGTTAAGCGAGGTCATTGTTCCCATTTTAGAGGTGGTGTTATGAACAGCAGTTGAGAGTTTTGCTGAAGGTCATGCAATAAATCTAATTAAAGTTGGATGGCAGTGCCTCTTTTTGAAGCCCTCCCTGAAAGCTCAGCACCGTAGATAACGCTGCTCAGGCTGAACCATATGTAGCTACACAATGCTCTGTAAAATACAACTAGTTAAAAATCCTTTCAGTAGTGACTGATGTTAAAATCCACTTTCAATGCTGCATTGCAATTATCTCTATATAAGCTCTTCCAGATGAAATGAGAACCATTTTTATCTGTATTTTCCATACCGAAGTTTATAGATAGCATCAGAATGTTTAAACTTTGTTATTCAGGGTTCATTATATCCTCAGCGATGCTGTGGTAATTAAAGTCCTTGTAACATCTGTAAAAGCGATTGAATGTCTATGAGAAGGTACTTGTTTTGCTGTCCATTTCCTTTGTTGACGAGCTAGTACAAATCAGATTATTCCTAAAAGACCGTGAGCTTTCGAGAATCGAGTATTCAAAGCATTCACATACAGATTTTTCAGGTCTGTTATAAAAACATCAGTGGCTATGGTATATGGCAGCTCGGTGGTCATGTGCCAGAAGATACAGATACAGTGCTGGTTTCATCTAACTGTGAAGAAAAAAGAAAACTTGACAATTATGGGTACAAATATAGACCTGGTTCATTGACCTCGGAGGTGTTATACTCACCCTGAATTACAGCCAGTATCCTTCCAGTCAAAACCTGTAAAATCAAGGAAACCAAGTAGGTCATTTAAGCTTGACATTGGCATTACTGAAAGCAAAAGATCAAGAAAGATAATTCAAATTATTCAAGTTGCTGTAGGTAAGTAATGGTGTCCCAATAGGGTGGCACTACTGTAAAAAATTTCTTCTCCCCCTTGCTAAAAGCATTTTCCTGTGAACGTCCAGATGAGAAGTACATGCTTGATGTGAGAGTGCTGCCCATCAGAATGCATTATCCCTTGATGTTTAATCATTTCTTGCAAGTAACTTTACTTGGGTTTGTAGTCAGTGTTACATCTGCCAGCTGATGGCTAGACACTACCAATTAATTAGCTAAATCCCCTGTAACTTACAGCTCTGCATTTCCTATCCTCTGCATGTGAGTCAAAAGGCAGCCTCCCCACCCCTTCCCCTGCCAAGCCAAGACAGAAGAATCTTTACGAAGGTTATGTCAGCTGGAAATCACTCTTTGCATATCTTAAAGCACTGCATAGATAAAAGAGCTGCAGGGAGCCTGTTGTTACTGTCTTTATTAAATAATCCAGGTAATAGCATTAATTTGAAATTCGGTAGGAATAAAATGCACTGATCAAACGGTATGGTCTAAAGGATTAGTGAGAAGGTGGGCGCTCTGAATTCCAGTGCCTGCTGCGTGCTGGCTGACCCTGGGCCATTACCTGCCTCCTGTCTACCTGTCAGCCCCATCTCTGCTCTGAGGATGAGCTGACCCACAGATCTGTTTTGAGGCTATCTCAGGCAAACCACCCTGAAAGCCAGGTTTTGCATAGCCATGCAAAATTTGAATAACAGCACGTCTTGTCCTTTCCAACAAACCCCAGTTGGAGGCTGCCCCATGAACTCCAACTTCATGGCTGTTTTCTGGAGCCCAGTCCAGCTACGAATCCATGCATGTTTTCAGGAACTTCAGGCCAGCGGAAATCTGAGAAGATGCTGATGGCAGCAAAGGCACAAACACCCCCACATCATGAGGAAACTGGGGGAGGCTGCAAAGAAAAGGCGGCGTGGAGAAGAGACAAACTGCTCAATGACCAATGGGCAGATTCTCTGTAGAGGCTTTGTTCTGAGGCAAGTTGTGATGATGTGGGGAGATTTCATTCCTTATTTTTTACATTCCACAGCTTGAACCCGTTCACTTCTTACAAACTGCGAGTGAAAGCAACCAATGACATCGGAGACAGTGACTTCAGTGCGGAGACTGAGGCGGTCACGACTCTTCAGGATGGTAAGTGAGGAGGAGAGGCACGCTGGGGTCATCACTGTGGGATGGGCACTCCCTGGTGCTCCTGGGTTTGCTGGACCCACTGCTATATGTTTTCCAGTGGGACTGTGGAGTGAAAATTCAACATCCAATGCAGTTTTGTTCATAGGAGATTGATACAGGTAGTAATGAGATGTGGCTGAATTAATAACAGGCAGCTTTAAGTGTCCTGCTGTGCCCTCTGATAATGAATCATACTTTCAGGAGTCTCAAAATGGAATTAAACTCCGTTTGATTGGCTTCCAAACTCTGCACTAACCATTATCTTTGCAGAAATTGAATAATTTACAAGAGATCATTAAAAATAAATGTAGAACCATGCATACATTTGAAGAAGTTTCTTCAATTGTTTTCACTCACAATCCACATCAGTCTGCAATATGGCAAAATTGCTGAGGTATAAGTAAGAAAGAGTATGAAGCTCTTGGAAACATGAGCATTTAATGCTGCAGATCAGGACTAATAAACTGTGAATGACATTGACAAGGCTTTTATTTTTAGCCTTAGAGATCAGCTTCTAATTCCTTGATTGTATAAAGTCAGTGCCTGAATGCAGAAGTAGCTCTGATGTCTTGAATGGAGAAAAGAACTCTGCAAACTATGAAAAAACATCAGTATTTACCCTTAGTCTGGGAAATGGTGTAATACTGGGATACATAAATATGTATATGAACATATATATGGTGCTAGGAATTAGCCAGTGTTTCATACAGCTCAAGGAATGACTGGTTAAATATGACATTGAGATATAAAAATAGGAAATGGTTTTACAAAGGAATGTTTAAAGAATGTGATCTTGGAATCAGAAGAACAGAGGACAGAGCTCAGGAGTGTCCTAAGTTAAACAAGAACCCATGTAATACTTGAATAATGTGCCTAGCAGCCTTTTAAAGACATCCTGACTCTCCACCTTCCTGAACAGCAGCTGCTGTATCAGTGCAGGCTGTAACTGGTACTAATGAGGCAGCACTGACTCACTGTTTCAGAATTTAAAATTTTAGTTTCAATTCTCTTTGAATTTAACTACAGTGAATCCAGAGTTGTGCTTGGCCTCCTCATAATACAATGGGGAAACACTGTGAAAGCTTCTCACCTCCTTAACAAACTGAACATTTATTCTGCTGAGCAAACCTGGTGCTGCCACTAGAGCATTGCGCTGTGGAGGCCTGTCAGCTCCTGATAAGCCTTCCCTTCTTCGTATCTGAGCTGCTATAGTGTATGTGCTAAAGGCCATGGGCACAGGAATGGGTTAACCCATGGTAAATCAAGCTGTTCTAACTAAAATAACCTGTGACTATGTGACACAAACTCCTAAAACCAAGGTGGGCTTGCCCCAACAGTGGCAAAAATATAACGAAAGATTTGGGAACAGTTTGCTTATTCTTTCAAGCATGCACGCAGCTGGTTTAACTTTTAAATGTGTATTCAGTTGTTTGAGCAACTGGCATGCTGAAGCTTCCTCCAGATTTATGCCCTCAGCTTTTCTCTTATTCCTGCTGAAGTTGCCAAGGCCACGGGTAGAGCAAGGGATGTACAAGAAGTGGCTGCCTTCTGCCTGGATTGCAATATTCATATCCACCGCATTGCTTTTGAGACCTACCACATAGTGGGATAGAAGATTTCTTTCAGCAGTGAAGAAAGAGAATCTGATGAATAAAATCTGCCTGTTTTCTACCCTGTTGCTGTAACTGCTTTGGTGACCTTTATCTTGTTTAGTTCCAGGTGAACCACCCAGTTCTGTGTTAGTAACTCCACACACGACTTCATCTGTCCTTGTGCAGTGGCAGGTAGGTAAAATGAAAAATTTTGATGTTTCTGGAACAATTTGGGGTTGCTTTGACTTGTTGACCTTAATAGTACATTGCAAGGGACATATTCCTGAGCTGGAAGTATTGTAGTAAAGTTGAAGGACTGAAGCTACCTCCTTATTTTCCTGATCTAGGCATATATTTGACTGACGGGTGGAGATTTCTGGCAGTTGCTTTTCCTTTGTTGCCTCATCAGGGAAAACTTGGGAGGTAAAGGAGTTTCTGTAGTGATGCCCAAGATCATTACTTGCACCGATTCTCCTATCCTTTCACTGATATCAATAGATGTGCATCTTTACATTGAAAACATTCGACAGAATGTGGCACTGGTAAAGATCAGGTAATCAAAAGCTCCCTTTCGTTCACATCGCATACTGCCTTCTTCAGCTGCTGAAATAATCGGAAGCGCATGCTGTGCCTGAGATCCTGTTCATACCTTTGAGGAACTACACATGCCCTTTTGGCTCTTTGAGGGCTAAAAATTGAGATTTCTTCAGAGAAAAGAAAGGAAATTTGAGCTCTCCATATCTCCGAGTTGGATGTGAAAGTATTCATGCCAAGTCTGCGTTTTATATAGGCATTTCCTCTGCCTTCCTTTATCTTTCAGTACTGGCCTCCTGGGAGATGCTGGAACATTTTGTGACCCAGTGCCTGAGGCTTCTTTTTGTGGAGTGAGCATTAATGGAGGGAACCCAGTGGGGTACTGCACGTTATCCATAACCTATCCTGGAAAGCCTCTGCCCACCCTGCTCCTGAGACAATGTCCCACAATCATAATAAGGATAACTTTGGACAGATTGCATTATAGTGAAAAATGTACATACGCGTTTACAGTACAGATGGGGCTCCTTGCATTTTTGGAAAAAAATATATGTATGAGGGTCTGTTTATTGCTATGCAGCAGCACTTTAAAAATATGCCTGGCTGTACTGCTGGGTTGCTGGCCCAAGTTCATGCAGCATAATCCTAAGCAACAACATTGCTTACAGCATGTTGAACAAATAGAAGACATGTCGAACAGTTTTACCAAAGGAGTTATGGAGAGATGTAAATCTACCATCCCCACCTACAAATAAAGCCCACAGTGAAGAAAAAAAGTATACAAAGAGAGGACAAAGAGGATGTGAGGCATGATGTACCACAGAAATCATTCCCCCAATTGACTGATTATTGGTGTGTAGTTAATGTGAAATAGGTGGTTGTTTAGGTAATTGGATGCTTTTTATTTCATGAAAATGAAATGGGGTTGTTGTGCCAGAGCCATCTCAAGGGAGTTGTGGGCGATTATATGTCATTACTACATGTATATTAATAGGTCCTGGTAATTCAGCCGTACTATATTTTTCAAATAAACAAAAATCTTCAAGTCCCACAATAGCCTCCAATTAAGAGGAAGTTTCACAGCAGTGTCTAAGAAATAATGTAAACTGAAAACAGCAGTCAAGCTAAATGGGAGAGTAGATTTCCAAGCAAAGCTAAATTTTTAACTTTGAGCTGTGTTAATAATTCACAAAACAAACTCTAGATGCCCTATCTGTGCTTTCAGCTGCTTGGTCCAATCAGTCCATTATTTTTAAATTTAAAGTAGGGAGAAAATAAGTAATTTCCATTGAGGTCTGTTGCATCAATAATGCAAGGTTATTTCAGATGTGCGGGAGGATCTTACAGTTAACATCAGGATCATGTACTGCTTCTGTCTTAGAGATAACAATTATTCAAACTTACATTTTAGTCTTTTTTTAATTTTTATTTTTAAACAGCACAAAAATGTTTCTCTTACTTCTGTACAACATTACAGGCTGCCACTCATAATCGTTTTACCTATTTCAGCAGATCCCTTAGGCCTTCCTACAAAATCCTAAATAATCCACTACATCAAAAGCAGAGTTTTGTCCATGAAAGACAGATAGGAAGGGGAAGACCTGACCTTTTAGCAGAGTACCCTTTTCAGGAAAGAATCATCATTTCCATGGCAAGGAGAAAGACAGTTTTCAAGCCATTTATTTTCTGAGCTTTCCTGTCATAAATTTAAAGGAAGGAAAAAATGGGGAATCACATGAAAGCATAAGAAAACAATGCCTGCTATCAACAAATCAGTGTTGTACCACAATGAGGAAATAAGCTTTATCTGGTAGGCAGTTACATGACAGAGCAGGGAGTAACAGTCTCTTTCTCAGCTTCAGCAGTGTTTTTTCCTTTTAAGATTCTGTAGGATATTCCAGCTAAACTTTTTTTTTATGTATTAATAGTTAAAATAGGAAAACACATTGAATCTTTCCAAGAGAACCTTTCTTCTAGGTAATAATTAACTGAAATACGAATCCATGTAATGTTCACAGTATTTATTTTTTTTCATGATGTGAAGTTTATTTCCGTGCTGGATAGGCTTTGTTTTCTTGCAGCCTCTCTCCTCCTGCATGGTGATGCACTCAAGATGTATCTTGGTGGGACAGTGCCTCCCTTTACCCTGTCTCTGGGGGAGGCAGCCCTCATGCTTTGCATTGTGACTCCTTACTGCCAGGACAGAGTGAGGCAAGGGTACTGCCATGCCATCACATGCCCTTCTCTGCTATAAGGCACAATCAGGGCTAAAGCAACTTCAGTATCATATGGAAAACAAAAGAGGAAAATCAGGATATTGAAAAAGAAAAAAAAAAAATCATAATAGACATACTAGTAATTGCCAGTAAACCATATCTCATCTTTTCCACCTTGAAGAGGAGAACGTTTCAGCTGGCCTATGAGTGATCATGTCATCAGGCAGCCCTGGAAAAGGCTGTCACTTTGTTTGGTCTGTTTGCTCAGCCCCTTGGACCAGGGGCTCGATCTGAGACAAGGAAAGGCTGTTGTTCAAGAAGTTGATTTATTTGCCTTGTAAAATGGAATCTGAGAGGGAATATGATTGCCCTTTTTAAAATACATCACAGGAGTAAACACCCATGGGGAGAAGAAAAATTTAACCCAAAAGGCAATGTTAGCACAGGAACAAACGGTTATAAACTAGCTATGAATAATTTAGATTAGAAATTAGATGAAGGTTTCTAACCGCCCAAGTAGTGAGGCTTGGAACACTTTCTGGTAGGAATACTGGGAAGCAGAAAAATCAGCTTCTTTTTTGGTGGAGGTTGCTCTGTTTATGAAAAGGACTTTAAGAAGGTGACTTTCTGCAGTCTTGAGGACCTAGTCCTGATGATTCTTGAGGTCCATCACAATCCTCTATTCCTAGATCATTCTGCAATGCAGATGCTAAGTAATAGTGAAAAGTGGTCAGAGCTTCTCCAGAGGATGGAGCATGATGGATTATGAAACAATGACGAGTGATGAAACCGTAATGCAAGTAATGCAAGAATCTATTTGATTGCTTTCAGCAGGCTCTGGGCAAGACAACAGCAAAAGAAGGCAGCTTCTTGCAGAAGAAGTTTTTGCTGCTTTTCCTGGTAGCTGTGTAGCATTCTTATTCTCTGGTTCACATAATTTTCTTTTTTGGTTTCCATAAACTGTGATCTTTCTACTTAATTTCTTCAGCCTTCACCCAAAGCAAAGTCCTTTGCACTGAGACGAGAGAGCCCTCTCTCTCTTCTTGCCATCATAATGAAGTAATGGAAAATTCTTGTCATTTGTGGTAGTAGTATGTTAGGTTATTACCAAATGTCTTCCTCTTTCCTGTAACAATAATATTTTTTCATTATAATTACATGTGATATTAATTTCCATCGTGACAGCGTTTCACACCACAGGTTAATTTTTCCACAATGGACAGAAGGTTTTCCTTAGTAAAGTTCTCAAGACTGCTAGGGATCTTTCTGGATTAAAGGCAAGATCATCATTAAAATCCTTTTCATTTATACTTTCAGCCCCTTAAATTTCAGTACAAGAATCTTTAGAAGATAAATGGCTCAGGGCATCTTTTCTTCTCTGCAGTTCTTAGCCTGTATTAGACTCATGAGAGTAATTTTTTTCCCAAACACGAAGAATCCCTTTGCTTGCCTCTATTTAAGCAAGCCGTTCAGACAAAAATCTCATTTTCAGTGTACTGGTTGTATATCTTTATCTGAAGGAAGATGTGAGGGGCTGCTGAAGAATCCTTGCTGAGGTACTATGTCTTCAAGCATCTTCCAGCATGTGTCAGAAGGAAAAAACCTCATCTCTGAGCCAGCCCAATGGCCATACTCCAACCTGTTATGGAGGACACCTGGGTTTGCCTGTAGGACTGGACTTATGCAACACACCGGAGTCCATCATACTGCAACTCCTCTGTAAATGCTTCTCTGAGGCTATTACACCTATTTTCATCTTCCTAATTAAAGCCAGAATACATCAATTCTTTGTTATTTTCTCATCAGTCTTTCAGTAAAATAATACTAAATGAAGAATGGTCTATGACTAGTCCCCAAGGAAAATAGCCACTAAAGAAATTCTGTCTTCAACAAAATAATTTCTTTCTTTTCATCTCTGAAGAAGTGAAATACTGGCTTGCTGTTCCACTGTTGGTGGCCAGCAACATGCATTTTCAGGGACATGCTTATTTATAATCTTTAACACACATAAGTTTCTGTGAACCAAGAAGGAAAGGAGCTTAGCTCTTAGTGTAGTGCATCAGGTATCAATTTTTAAGTAAAGATCCTTTTGTAATTGCCACAGCTGAGTGGCAAAGCCATGATCAAAGTTACCTTTAACTTGTTGTTTTCAAATCACACAGACTTTGACCCTGTATATTACTAATGGTTATTTTCACCAGAGCGCAGTGTCCCTTCTCACAGGACCAGTGTCAGCTACTGCCTATTGTGATGGATGTTTGTTGCAATGCACATCTTAACAAGCCTGTTCTTTGTGTGAATGTTTTTCAGCCACCCAAGGCTGAGAGTCTAAATGGCTTGCTGCTGGGATATCGGATCTACTATCGAGAGCTGGATTACGACACTGGATCTGGAACAGAATCCAAAACCATACAGAACCCTTCAGCTTTAAGAGCAGAGCTCACACGTAAGCCTGTGTTTTGAACCCTATAATATCCCAGAATGGTAATTTGTTGTTATACAAGACACTCTAGACCCTCTTGCCCCATGGAAATAAGACACAATTGTGTCTAAGAGTGCTGGGGATAATTTAGCTTTCACACAATCAGGGTGTAGATGCTGAAAAATGCTAGTAACTTGTGTCTGATCAGCATCACTTGTAAGGGTTCATGCTAATCTATGCCAGCATGCTTGAGTTGATGTTCTGTCCCTCATGTATCCTCTGATTTCCTGCTTTCTGCTACCTCCATTTCATGATTGCCCCAGTATACTTTGCTCAGCCATCAGACAAAAAAAGAGAGACTTCATTTTCCTCGGCTCAGAACCTTTTTCTTTCTTGCTATTTTTAATAGTTTTTATAACTGACATTTTGTTTTTCTTTTTGCAGTATAAGAAAACAGCCGAGGAAAAGTTTTAAATAGAATTTTTATAATTTCAAAGTGTTTCTCCCTATTTTGGAAGAAAATAGCAAAAATGAGCAAGAATTTTAAGGCATATGCTTGCCATGTTAGTCACTGGGATTTTTGGCTCATGGAAAGAAGGTGGAGAGGTAGAGGAATAATAGAAAAATGAAAAGGATTTTTAGACAAAGGCTAGAAAGGAAATCAGAGGGAAGAATAGGCAGAATAAGATGATGGGAGGCAAAGATGTGAGCACTCAGTAGCCTGACAGGTATGGTCCAGCAATGAGACCTGCTCGTGGAGGGACCAGCTTTTGTCCTGTTTGATGTCAGCGGAATATTCAGAATAAGATAATACTCACTTTAAGAGCAGCAGAATAGGGTTGGCTGAGACTATTTTAATATCTTACATCACTTCCATGTTTCCCTGAGCCCGTAAAAGTGGTTTCTACAAAAGCAGGAGTGATTTTTGTGGGGGTGCAGGAAAAGTAGATGCTTTAAATGTAACCCAAGGACATAACTGACCTTGCTTATAAGGTCAGCAATGAATGAGACTTCTCAGCCTTCACCGAGTTTTAACCAGGACAAAGTAGAGATGGAAAGCTCCTATAGGTGTAGGTATGCATAAGGGTTTTTCTCCAGACAAAAGCTGAATGACTATGTATATTATCATGAAATAATGCCTCTGGATGCTCTCTAGTCTCACAAGCCAGGGAGTCATTGAAACCTACCACTTTCCCATCTTCCCTCTTCTTGGCTGGCCCTGCAGCTATGTTCCCAATAGCTGCAGAGTAGAAAAAAAACATACTGTGTACCTCTCCAGGGAGTCAAGAAAGAGAGAAAGGGGTGGAGTTAAGTGTATTTTAAGAGAAATTTCCTTCTTTCTCCTCATAATGTGACAATTCTCACCTTAGAACACCTCTGTTCCTCACTGACCTGCAGTTTTGCACAGCTTAGCATATTATTACAATTCACTCACAGCAGGAATATTGAATTCTATAAGTGAAACTGTGGGAAATCTAACACACATTTAAAGAAACATGTCCTGTCCTATTGTAAGTGTTCGCTCTTTGTGGCCCATGTTCCAGGGCTTTACCCTGCAGCTCTTCAGGTTTTGAATTTTACATGTTGAGAAATAAGGATGTAATACAGTGCTGAGTTTCCCCCCTAGAAAATGTTTAATTTTTACTCATTTGCTCTATTTAATCTAGGAGTCAGGACATTTCTGTGTTGTATATTTGTAAGATTCTCTGTTTGAGGAGGAAATGAAACAGCCCCGTGTGAGTGAGATGCTTTTGATGTGTTACGAGAGAGTGATGTGATTTTATTGCCCTTCAAGGTATAGTCCTGAAGCTCACTGTGTGTGTGTGTGCTGCATCATTTGCCTCTGTCTCTGCTGTACATCATTTGCAATAACTATTTCCTTGCACTGTAACAAGCTTTCTGCTTTGCTTACCCTGAATAGCCCAAAGCAGCTTCAAGACAGTGAACAGCAGCTCTGCATTAACGACGTATGAATTAACACGTAAGTGCACATTGCCTTTAGATGAGACTCTTTATAATGGTTCAAAATACACTATAGGCAAACTCCTATGGTTCTCCTCAGTGGATCTAGCAGAAATCAACACAGATTAATGATTCTGCTTTCTTGAGTTTCTTTTTCTTTAAGCCTTTGCTTTCCCTACATCAAGAGACATTGATGATGCAAGTAGGTAGCTGTTGTAAAAATGTGGCTGCTGGGAAGGTAAAACATTATTGACTGTAACAACCCAGTATTGCTGACGCTAAATGAATTTTGATTCGCTTGCTACATATTTTGCAGTCCATCTGAGTTTAGCTGTATCACATCATTAGTCCTATGATTCAAGCATTGCGATGCTCCCGCATTCCATGGAGTAGGAGGCCAGTTTAGAGAGGGCCCAATGAATTTATGTGCATCTCCAGAGGTGTTTTCAATTGGAAATGAATAAAATAGCATTCGACAGAGTTAAAAGGCAAGTTGCTTTGTGGTGATGATGGTTCACTAGATAGGTTTTGCCCAAGGCTTTTGAGTCACAGATTGTGATGGGCTGAAAAAAAAAAAAAAAAAAAAATGAAGCCCTATCCCCAGTGAAACTTGCATGCATGAACTCTCTTGTGTTCCATTTTCTTCCACATCCAGTTAACACTAAAATCTCCCTTGTGGCTTTTCATAGCAGCAATTAAAGTTTCCCAGTACAAGCTGCCCAGTACTATATCCTATATATCTTACTAGTTTTTTGTTTGTTTGTTTACAAACTTACCATCATTATTGCTGATTTGCTTGCTACATGTTTTACAGTCCATCTGAGTTTAGTGGTATCACATAAAAAAATTAGTGATGTCTCAGATATCATTTACAGTATGCCTGAGACTGGGTAATGATGCTGGACATTGAGTTAGATATAGGAGCACAACTCTTGTAAACACTTCCATGAAACTGAAATTAGATGAACCTGTATGATTAGGCTTATTGAACCTTACCAAACTGATGGCATACTGTCAGCCACAGAGTCAAGGGGACTATCCAGTTCATAGATAGCAGAGAAAATCATTGGCAAAGGAAGAAATTTGGACCCCTGGCCATGCGTGTCTTAATTCAGCGCTCATTTAAATAGGGCAATTTATATTATTGATTGCTCTCTTACTCTAATTTCACTATTAAATATTGTCGATGATAAATATTTCTGTTAGGATTGATTCTTTCATCCTGAAAATGCAAAATAGGAAACTGCTCAGGCGCTGCCCCCCCTAATGATGTTGACACGATTATACTCCACCCTCGTTTGCAGCTGCTAATTACCCTCATACAGTTGGTTTTTCTAGATATTTTTATGCTGTTCTCACTCTCCTACCTCATCTGTCAGAGTAGTTTCTGTAAGTCAGCAAAAGATTTGGTTGCCTGGTGGCCAAATGGAGTCCAGATTTCAAATTCTCTTTTCTCTCTGTGATTGATGTTCAGACTGTGGTCTCCCTTTGAAGGAGAAAGATGCCCATGCAGTTCTTTGAATGGGACTCCAGATTCCCCACAGCAGATCATCTTCTGCACCCTACCCACTTCAGCTGTGACATTCTTGAGCAGTGCAGTTGCTACATGACTCCCTAGATGAAAGTCCCTAGGGTTAGGCAAAGGCTTGGGCCGTGTTCTTTCCTACCAGTAGAGATCAAAAGGAGCCCATATATTGAACATTCCAAGCAAAGTCCTGCCTTTTTCTGTCATTAAGAATGACCTAGAGATGTTGCTGTAGGTAGTTACCCATCAGGAATGATTCCTCTTACTGGAGCAACACCATGAGGAAACACTGGAAAATTCTGCCTATTTCTTTGCAAAGATCTTTCACAATTATGCAAAACCTGCTATTATGTATGAATTAAGGAAGGATGGAAGTAGGCATTGCACTATTGTACTGTTCTAATGCTAAGTTTCACCTGAGAGAAGTACGGTGATAAAGAGGTGATGGTGTCTAAAAAATATCTGTAATATAGTATAAATAATAGTATATAATGTAATATTTTACATTTTCAGAGCTGAAGAAATATAAGAGATATGAAGTACTAATGACAGCATATAATGTAATCGGTGAGAGCCCTACCAGTACACCAGTGGAAGTGTTTGTGGGTGAAGCAGGTAAGTAAAAGGAAGATTAGTTGATTTTGGTTTTATAGTACCAGCATGTTTTAGTATTCTCTAGGTAGTATTTAATATTTGTCCAGGAAAGAGATGATTTAAAAAACTCCCCAGTCATGATCACTAACAGTTTTTTTGTAGCGCCCTCTCCTGTAATGGTTTGGCACTGATTGTTTCTTGCTTTGAAAACCAGTTGGTCTACACCAATAAGGGAAGAAAGGGCATTTGAGAGAATGAAGAGAAAATATTTTTGGAGTTGCAGGAGGATGACTGTTCATACCAAATTAGCTTGAGGGAAAAATTGACTCAAGTTAAAGAAGTGAAAAGTGGAGCACAGGAAAGCCACAAGGGAAAAGAAACAAAACTACAAAACAAGGGAGACTTGGAAAGCTGGTTCTTTTATTTTATAGCTCTCTGTGTAGAGACGTTGCCTGTGCACCACACTTTGCTGTATTTTTATGCTCTTGAATTCAAGAAGACACTGTGTCTAGTATAATGCTAGCTTTGGAAGCACAGATGATGATTACTCTCAGGAATATGCCGACTCTATAGCTGCATCCAGCCTCTACAGAAGCTGAGGGTCAGTGGCACTATTCATGCCTTTACTTATTAAGGATCTAGTGCATGAATCCAGGCTGTATTTATGAAATGTAACTAGCTGATCATTTTGAAATCCCTCCATTGGAAGGCCAGAAGCAGAAATCAGGACGAGACAGTTAACTAGACACTTCTTTGAATGCTCTGTGAAACAGGTGATTTTGCAGAGCCCAGATAACCCACAACTGAATCTGTTGTTCTTCGTAACTCTAGCTGAGAAGCACAGGACTGGAATAGCTGATGTCTTTCTCACAGCCACGACGGTGGTGCCGTATTTATGGTGACCCCAGCTGGAGAGAGGCTGGCACCGAAATAGTTGTTAGTTATGGTATCAATTTCTGCAGCAGCATCTTTTGAAGCTTCGAACAAGAATAGGCAACACGCACCCTCCTATTGTTCAGTCTGCCGCCGTGAACGAATCTGATTACACTTTTGTTCTTCTGTCTCAAGGCTAGGATGTAGAAGCTATCAAACCCAGTACTAATTCATTTTATTATTATTCATTAAATATTCTATTGCTCAAAACTAAGCAAAGTACTTTTTTTTTAAAACGCTACTGCACGTTTTTTTAAATTCTACTTAACCTTTCCATTTCAAATGTGGTGTAACATTCACTATCTTTTTCTGAAAACATCATAAATTAATCAGAGCAGCATTGTTCTGGAGAGACAGCTGGCAATATTTACTTTTTTTTTTTCTAGTTTGCTGCTGCTCCATCTAACTTCTGCAACTGCAGCAAAGAAAGCCCCAAGTGGAGCCAACTGTATCTGGCTTCAAAGTACATTTTTGTTTCAGAGCTAAATATCTCACTGCTGCAAACAGAGCCAGCACATGCATTTGTACACATGTACACAGCACAGAAAACCAGCTGGGGAAAATGAGGAAATGCTGTTATATTGTGAGTTTTAATCCTGTGGTCCAGGTCTTCGTTATCATAATTCAGACAGGGAACACAGCACAATGGAAGGAGCCAAACTTGGGAGGAAACGGAGATATCCAGGAGGCTTTCTTTCACAGGCAGGGTTGGTACATCTGAAGTTGTAGCATGACTCAGATGGTTTTGTAGAGATACTGGATTTACCTCTGGTTAGGGACAGTCCAGGTTCATGCGGTAGAAATGATGAATGTAGGATCTTCCTGGCAATTTTCACTCTTGTTGTGTGAAGTTATTATGCTTTGTTATATAACTGCCTCTTCCACCTCCAGAACTGGCTGTGATTTATACTGTGAGTAAAGTGATTGGAGCTGGTATTGCAATTTAAGTTTTAAATTGATTTGTGACACCTTTGAGTTAAAGTGTGCTGTGGAAATACAAGTTTTTGTTGTTGTTGTTTGCTTGATGTTCTTACCCACGATAAAGGCTGTTAAGCAGCAACCTGGAAAAAATGGGTCTGCTTAGCTTCAGCAATAGGGCATCCATGTTAAAAATAGAGAAAAACCTTCCCAATAAACAAGAAGTGCTGACAGCACAGGCATAGCACTGAACACAAAATGACTGAAGGGGACCAGTCCCCGGTCTGAAGGCCCCAGATAACTTACATTTCAGTACTGTTAAACGGTGCTTCATTCTGCCGTAAGGGCTGCAGTAATTCTGGTAGGCGCAAGAACATTCCTCTTTCGGTTGTAAAAAGGAATATACAGCATGCATCTTGGGGAAAACGTGCTGGGTTTAGGCCAGCTAAGTCAAAATACCCAATTCTGTGCAGTTCTGGTGGGTGTTTCATACAGCGTGGGGCACCTGGAAATAATACTGACAGTTGATGTGCTGTTCAGCTTCTATGTCTGGTGCAGCCAGATGAGCAATGCAGAAGAGGAGTGTTTGTAATTCCTTCCTGCCCTCTTGCACTCTTCCTTGTTAGATTTGAAGATTTTTTTCCTATCATCGTACCTGGATTTTTACAATAAAAACTCTAGTAGGCAAAGGAGCTCCCTGCCAAACTTGGGGGGAAAAAAAAGCCATTAAAACCAACCTTCTGGCAGTTTTGCCAATCAAACAAGTAAAAAGCACCCGAATGGGGAGTTTCTCTTCAAGCCCTGGAGTGCTGTTGAGCTGCACCCCAGCTGACAGCCTCCTCAGGCAGCCGGAGCACTCGGGTCTCACTTGCCTCTGGCTGATGGGCAGGGGGAAGTTCTGGGGGGGAACAACCTGCTGGTAGGCAATGGGCCAGACCTGAGTAGCAGAACTCTGTATCCTGACTTGCCTGGTGAAGAAAGGAGCTGGATACAAGTGTTTTGGGTTTTTTATTTTTGCTACAGGTGGAGCAAAATCTTTTGCTTGTTACAATAGCCCATAAGACGAAAGCTCCAGCAAAGGCTCCATTTTGAGCTCTACCTGGATGTTTGCAAAACTCAGAGGAGTGGAGAGCAATTCTTCCCCATGTCAGGAGAACGGGCTGGGAGTCCCTATGCTCAGTGCAGCCAGGAAAGATCGATGCCTGTTCAGTCTGAACAGAGCCTGTGTCCTTCCCCCACCTGCCTCAAGCACCTGGATCCCTCTCCTCGGTGGACCAGAAAATCCTCATCACATTGACTTTTTAGAGCTGGCTGCAGCTCTGCCCTGCTCATTAGAGAACCATGTGCATCTCCCTACAAATGACAGAAAAATTGAAAGCTGCCACTTGCAGAAATTAGGAAGGGAGTCGCAGGCCTGTCGGCAAGCCCCCTTCTCGCCTTGTTAATTCATTTAACAGTTCAGCTGTCAGGGATGCTGGCTTTGATTGGGGAGGCAGTGAGTGTTCAGCGAGAGGCTGGGTACTGATATTCATCCCAGCCCTAAATGCAGCTGCTACCAGAGGTGCTGTTCTGCTCAACTGAAATTAAGACTCTGTTAGAGCAGCCACTATATCAAGAGCATTATTCTACTAGGTCGCTGTCACTATCTGATTGTGTGGTAGGCTCTGGAGTTCAGGAGACTCCACTACCTGCATTTTAATTAAACAGAAATCACAGTTTTGGGGCAGGTGTGCTTCACCTAAATTGGGAAGGTGAATAAAATGGAAGGTGGCCATACAAATCCTGTGCTAATGAGCCTGCAGCATCCCGTGCTTCTCCCATATACTGCAAAGCTGTTCTGGATGAAAAATAGTAGAATTCATAATTTCTTACAGCAGCTGCTGCTGGAGGAGAGCATGTGTGTGTGGAGAGGACAGAGCAGAAGGGTTGAAGTGCACCAAGAGACACTAGCCTTTAAACAGCTTTTAAATCCATTTGTGTGAAGAGGGGAGTGATGTGTGTCTTTATAACTGATGGTGACACTGGTGACCTTCAGAATTCACAAGAATTGATAAAGGCCGGTTTGTTGTTGTTGTTCGTTTTAATAATGATCTCTGAGAGAAGGTTCCGCAATGGGAAAGGGAAGGATTAAAAAGAGCTGGAAGACAGAGACTTCTTATAAGTCCTTCATTGAAATGCCACCTTGGCTGCTAGCATCATTTTTTGGAAAAGTAAGTTTCCTGGCCATCTCACTTTCTTCAAAGTGAAACTGTAGCTTGGAAAGGAACAGGAGTGGGACGGGGGGATGACTGCTTCTTACCTCTCTTTTCTTTCATCTTCAAAAACTTGAGTTTACCTCTTGGTGCCAAGCTTACAGATACCAATACAGATTTCCCACTGTTATCTGAAATTATTTTCATCTGCCCTCCTGCCAGTGGCTCCACAGGTGTTTCTGGAGTTCCCAAACTTTGTCTACCTGTAGCTGACACACAGAGGGAAGTTCTGTTCTGCCAGTAACTCAGAGCTGCCTGGCCATCTCCAACATTTTACAGACAAGGAATAGAAACCATTTGGAAAACTCAGAGACCAAAAATAGTGATTTCAGTTTGGGAAAGAGAATACAAAATACAAAGAAGAAGCCATTCTAAGGAGAAAGAAGCCTTGTAAAGAAGCAAAGACTTGACTCCAGGCATCTGACCCCCCTTTATAAGGTGCTTCTAGCAAAGAGCTCCTGTCCCTTCTCACCTGGTTATCTGTGTCCAGGCAATTCCCTTTGTCTCTTGCACTAGTGCCAGAGGTTGTCAGAACAAGGCTGCTTTGTCCTTGAGTGTTTTCATCTGTTTTGCAGGCCTCACTCTTTTCATGTGTTCATAAGAAATACCCTACATGGTGTCACCTCCCCATCATAGGTTGCTTTCTGGACAAGGGAGTCCATCAGCATTACCTTGGGCCCTCCTTTCTCTTATAGCACAGAAGCTTTATCTCCTTCCATGCCCCAAATGTAGCTGAGAAGATGCTGTGCAGAGAAGTCCCCTGTGCCTCCTTGTTAACAACCTACAAGAGGAATGACAACATTTCAACGCATTAGAGCTGGCAGCTTCAATCAGTCTGCTGTGGCCCCCTTGGCTGTTTTCTCCGATCTGTTTGGGACATGTGGGCCATGTCTCTCGATGAGTGACTGTGCGTATGTAGATAGGGAGCACGTTGCTGCTGGCACAGCTACAAGAACTGGGTGGGCATTTCCATCCCAGATGCCACTGGAGGAGGGTAAAGAAGGATTATCACGGCCATTTCATATTGCAGTAGTCTAAAACATGTCAGCCTAGGGACAGTATATTCCCTTGATAAACCAAAGGGGATGGAGGGAAGCTAGTATAATGAATAAAATTGGTTTCACTTGCTCAAACTTTAAACAAAGGAGTTGATCTTCCTTGGCACTTGAAAAGCACCAAGGCTTTGAGATTTTTAAGGTGTTTGCCTTTTAATTGCTGACACTTCTCAACATCCACAGAAAGCTACTTTTGGGGGATGGCAGGGTGTTTCAAGCACTGATTTTCCTTTCCCCCTCTGCTCTAACTTTAAAGAATCTGCAGAGCTCTTCCAAGATCATGCTCAATCGTGAATGAGCCTTACACAGTCGTTCTGGGAATGCCCTGCTCCAGGAATAACACTGGCTTTTCATCCTGTCCCCAGTGTCTTTCTCTCTAAGAAAGCAGAAGTTCTCCTCTGAGCTCAGAGTTAAAGATCCAAGCCATGTTTTCCAACAAAGCATTAAAAGAGAGAGTAAAGTCAGAGCAGAGCAAGAAAGGGAAACTGCAGGAAGATGAAGAGGAAAAACGTGGTAAGACATTTCCTGTTTGGACTGGGAAAGAAACTGCTTTTCAGTTTCTCTTGCATTACTGGAAACCATTATGCCTGTGTCCCAAAAGCATTCTGTTTCTGAGAGTAGGATCAGCCACTGGGGTACATCCCATCAGTATTTCTTGGTGGATTTTAAACTCTTCCAGCCTCACTGTATACACGGTTTCCACTTGGGGCTTGTCTGCAGCAAGTCCAATTTGGATTTGTTGTTCCCATCAATGCAGCTCCACTGGTGGTAATAGCAGTATAGATAACACTCAGCTGCATTATCTAATCCTGCAGGGCTGTGACAGGATCGTAAAAAATAACAAACTAAAGTGTACCTACATTAGAGCATTAGTCATTCCTTGTGTGTTGCTGGTATTGCTGCAATGCTGGGCAATTATGCATATGAATTTTTCTATATAAACCTTGGCTCCCTTTCCTATTCAAACTGGCTATTTTTTTAAGGATATATTTACGTTCTTAATCTGTTTACAGATGAGCACAAAGGTTTCACAATTAAACTTCCAAATTGGGTAGCTTAGCTCAGTAGTTACTTTTATAATAGTAAGACAGAAAGTAACCGTGCCAGTGTGTCTGTGGAAGAAGTGTCCTTAATGTCAACATGTCAAAAAGACATCCCTCTAGCTCTCTGGAGACTGAAATCTAGTGTCAAGGCAGAAGGAAGCAAAGTCTAAGTGAGAGTTGTACTGCTGTCAAAGCAAGTTATTCTGCCATATAGGAGAAGGAATTTTAAGAGAATGCACTGGAAAGCAGTGTCCAGATTGAGACATAGATTTGATGGGTTTATTTGACATCTTTAATTCTCCATTGACAATCCAGAAGCTCCCTAAAATGATTTGCAATGTTTTCATGCTGCAAGTAAAAGCTGAATGTGCGCCTCATTAACAGCTCATTAAGTTGTTAATATTGGTCATAAGCAGCCTTTGCTACAGCACAATGCTTTATACAGTGCGGCAGCTCCTGCTTAGCTCTGCTGTAATTGCCTCTTTTTATCACATCTCAATGTAGGAAAGATGTTTCTGTCCAAGCAAAAATATCATCAGTTTTTGATCAACTGTGCTTGCTTACCTCTGCCACTGCTATTGCTGGTGTGGGTGGTGTTGGGCTGCAATTGCCATGCGACATTTTGCTCAGATGATGAACTTCCATCTCACAAACCCAACAATTTGGTGTCGATTTTCAGTACTGACTGTAGCCTGAGACAGACAGACTCTCCGTACTCAAATTCATCATCAGAACTCCTGTCTTTGTTCTGTAGTTGGTGCAAGCAGCAGTGGGAGTGGTAGGACAAATTAGCTGTTCTGCTGCAGTGTTATATGGCCTGTGAAGAACCGAGTGCAGGGACATCCCTGCACAGTACACGGAGGGCGGAGGGATGAGAAGCCTGTTCGTGTATGCAAAGCCTTACTGAACTAACAGCAGAGCTACTCTATTAAAAGCAAAGGAATTAACCTTCCTTTCAAAAACATGAGCGATCAGTAGTGAAGTAAAATGGACCATAAATTGCACTGGTAAAGAAGTGGGGAAGCCCCTGGCTGATAACTCATATTCAACCAGACACAGGCTGGAGTTCGAGTATTTTTGACTAAAGGGTTATATCTGCAGCCAAATTTCTATTTCCTCTAATTGTGCAGTCCTGCTCTGCTTGTTTTCAGTCATCCTGGGATATGTGAGCAAAGTGTTGTAAGTATTTTCATGTGGGTCTCAACTCCCGTGGCTTTGCCTCCTCTGTACATCTTTGCTGTGAAGCCAGCTGTAGAGAAACACAGTTGGTTTTCTTTTCTGACATCTGTTTGCTGTACCCATCGTCAATCATGGAACTGGAGGCATTTCAGGTTGCCTGTTGTAGACTGAAAACAAAAAAAGTTGCCATTTTTTCTTAAGAAAGTATGAGTTAGCAATATTCTAAAACATTCTGGCCACTGCAATCTGGACACCAATTTGATCTGGGGGTATGGGACCACACTGATGAACTCAGGGATGCTATGACTGCAAAATAAACAAAGAAAGAGAAGACTCTCACTCAGAGTTGAGAAGATGTAAATTTAATCTCTCTCCCCCCAGGAGCACAGTTCTCCATGGGTTGCCTGGGGTTCTCGACCATTGCAATCTGTAAATCCTAAATTAATCCCTCATGGGGGTCAGCTACCCAATCTTGCATTAAAGCCACAGCAAAAGGTTATCGCAGTGGCAAATCTCACCTGCTCTGTTTGATTTTTTTTCTGATACGGCTTTTAACATTTGGTTATATGGCAAACCCAGTGGAGATTCACCCTAATTATTTGATACGCTCTCTTGACTTTATGGAGCATAAGAAGTTGGTGCTTATTAGGCTTTAGTAGGTGCTGCCGTTACTGTTAGTGAACATTAAGTGGGTGCATTTGTCTGCTGCCATGATCTTGTGGTATTATGATGTTAGAGTGTGGGATTAACAAATTATAATGAGTGGAACATGACTATAAATGGAGGAGGAGGAGTCTTGGGAGCCAGATTGCCTGGGGAAATAGTCTGAAGTAGGTAATTTTGCCTCTGTCTAATGAGTAAACTTTTTAAAGAGAGTTGAGAAGCAGTACTTTCCCACCCTGTGCTGCTCCCACTCCTCCTGGTGCACATTGGGGAGGATCAGGCCAAAGTATCAAACACTCCGCGGTTCTTCACCATCCCTTGAACAAGCCTCAGTGCCTCCTGGGGGGTGAATCCTGCACTCTTCAGAGCTGACACACCACTTTCACGCTGGGTTATCTCTAGTAGCATTAGCAGAGCTAACCCCAATTTGCATTGATGTAAGTGAGAGGGGATTTTGGATTGTAGGTTGTCTGTCTGTTTGTTTGCACATACCTAATGCTTGTCAGACTCTTGCTGTTCCGGCTCATGGGTCCATCTCTGCTGACTAATGGGCTGCCTGCCAATGTGTGATCATATCCTTGTTGACACAAAAGAAATAGAGGGAAAAGCTCTTTTGTTTATTTTCCCCCTTCCTGTTTTAACCACCTGTATGCTCTTTCCAGAGGCAGTCTGACAGTTCTGTAAGGGCTTTACTTTTGGGCCAAGCACTCTCAGTCCCATGACGGATAATCTCAGTATGCAATGTGATAGCCTATTTTAGGTTTGTATTAGCTAAGTAGAACTGTGGGCTTCAGCAAAACGAAAGTGTGGAGGTTTTCTTGCAGGGTCTAACTATTTTGCAGTACTGCTCCATAAGATTTGACTCGGTTGCAGGTATTGTAACGTGATCATGGTAACTTTTTCTGCATCACTCAGATGGTGTCTGTCCCATGAAAATCCTGGATTGCACGTGGCTCACTGGGAAATCTGAACCCCATTTTAAAAGATTAGGAATCACAGCAACAGTGTTTTTGCCACCACTGGAAGAGATGGTGAGGGACAGGATGAGAATTACTTCTGCTTGAGTCACTTGCCAGTTTATGAACGTTCTTCATGAATAAGTCATATCCATGGAGGTTTTCTCAGAACATGATTGCCTCCTCAGTTCAAAAAAATGGCATTGGCAGATAACCTCCTACAGTCTGGGTTCATGGAAAGGATGTTCCATTTCTAATCCTTGTTCACATCAATGTTTTTCCAATCTGTGCAGTGAATGTCATCTCCCTCTTTCCTCCCTCCACCCCCACCTCCCTGTCATATCTCTGTAGATGCTGAAGACATGCCTAGCCAATGTTGGGAAGCTTCCCAGTACTAAGCAAAGAAGCTGGGGATGTTACATCTGTGTATAATTTGCAGCTGCTTTTATTTATTTTCATGACTTAGTACTCCTAAAAATTTGGTGTGGCAAAACATAGCTACTGTGCTAAGTGTAGTATACGGGGAGGGGGCCAAGTGTTTGCCTACTCAGATAATACGGCAACAGAGTAAAGCAACTGTGGGCGGGCTAGATTCCCAAAGTCCCCATCCTGACAGCTGTTCTCTGTCCTCTCCATCCCTCCCATTAGGGTAGGTTTGTCTGTTTAATTCTCTATTTTTGCATTGGTTAGATTGTGCTCCCTCTTCATCAGTGTTCATGAGGGTGAGAAGATTTTGTTCAAGTTCTTCTTGTATTGATTTCCATTGGTCTCTTGTACGCTAGAAAATGCTTTAATTTCTCTTACATTGATCTATGCAACCATGTAAATCAACATATATCGCATATATCACCATCCCAAAAAGGGTTGTTTCCTACTAAACCCTGTTTTTTCCAGCTGCTTTAACCTTCTTCCCCACCCAGTAGGTTGTTGGGCTTCTCAAGATAGGGGAGTCCAGATTACTCCTTTCCTGAGACTCATTTCAAGTCACAGAGTGACAAAGTCAATAACTGTGACAAAGTTAGTAACTACCAGAGCACGAGGTTTTGGTGCCAAATTGTCATACCTGAAAAAGAGGGCAGGAGCACTCAGGTCCAGTATTAACAAATGGAGCTGTGTTGGAGGGGTTAAGACCCACATCCTTTGTATGTGGGTCTTGCCTGTCTTATTGCATCTGAAATCTGAGTAACCCCAGAAAGTGCAGTCGGTGGAAGAAGTGCATACTTCCATCACGAAATGTAGCCTAGCTTAAAACAGCCAGAAATTGGTGGGAAACATCTTTTACATTCTAAATATAGCTTGTGCCGCTTTGTCACAGCGGAAAGCAGCTTCGCAGTAGCTGTTTTTGAAGCACAATTAACTAATTGTTATTGAACTAATCAGCATCACTCACGCAGCATTCCTGACGGCACAGAGGTACGGCTGCACAGGGGAAGTGTTTCTCACTCCCAACTCTCTTTTGCAGACATTGTAAGAAAATGGCCAATAAATGCTGAACATTTTTCTCTCACGCTGCTTTTCCTTTGTGGAAGGAGTGGCTGCAAACATCTGCAGATACACTTTTCTGTTCTTCCTTGGGAAGTACAATCCTTACATTCCTTCTCTAAGCCCATACTACAAGAAAACCTCTTGCGTCTCACTTTGCCCATTCTGCAGATCAGTCTTGCTGTTTTATCTTGTGACCTTCTGTTTGTTTTGTTGTGTTTGGCTTTTATAATCCACTTAACTGTTGCTTATCTATGCCATAACTTGAGGGCAGTGTCTGCAAGGGGAGAAGAAACAATCTGTTCTCCATGACACTGCAGGAACAGAACTTCAGTATGGTGAGGATGGTTTAGGCTAGACATTTAAAAAAAAAACAAAAAAACAAAAACCCAAACAAAAAACCAAACAAAAACTCACAACCAACCCAAACCTGAGAGTTATTTTAAGAGTTATTAAAATACGGATATGCTGACAGAGTTTGTGTGGGGAGGAGGGGGGTATCTGGAAAGAGGTCAGTGATCAAGATTACACAAACAGCTGACCAGCTGAGTTTATCCCAGTGTGACGCAGGAGGATGGCTTGTCTGAGCCCTCTCCAAATCCTTTCCAGCTCTGTTTTCCATGACTGTGTGTGCCAGGAACCCGTGTGTAAACTTTGGAGGTGCTGCCTGTGCACGCTTTAATTGTCAGCACATGCTACATTGAATAATGCTGTGTCTTCTCTCTCGTTGTTGCTCACTAGGTAGATAAGATTATGGCTGATACGTCAGAACATTGCTGCCACCACCCCTCCATTATAATGTGTAGACATACAGATTAGAGGCTTTTTGGGCCTGGAGCTGTCTCTTTGTTCTGTGTTTATGCAACACATTGTGCAATGAGATTCTGGCCTCTAGGTGCTAACACCAAAATGCAAATATATTGATTACTAGGGAATAAAAGCAGGAATGTTCACAAAAGCATGCTTTGATGAACTGGGACGAAAATGCTTGCTAGATAGAAAAGGATCAGAGGTCTTTACAAAACAGAAATTTGCTTGGGATTGTTTGGAACTGTGGGATCAAGCTGATGCACAGAAAATCTTCAGTCTCTTTCACTGCATTTTTCTCCTAATTTTTTGCCTGCATGTTTATTTAAATGGCATGAGTACTGGGGAATCTTGTCCCAGACTTGTCTGTGAATTTTCTGACACAATACTGGCATTATAGAAACAATTAGAAAGTCAGTAGAGGAGAAATCCTTTGCTACCCAGAAACTGGAGCAGATGTAAGAGCAGCAAGGAATGCTTCATAAAAACAGTTATTAAGTTTACCCAATGAATCACAAGGATTTGTAGCCTACGTGTGCTACAGAGCATCGTGGCAACTGTCACTAAGAAAAGGAATAATAGTTTCATATTGATGAAAAGCTCTCAGTGCCACACAGCTCAGAGAGCAAATATCCCAAGCAAGCAGCGAGAAAAACTAATGTGAACCCTCTGCAATACACGGAGCTCTGGTGCGGGCAGGCCACTGGGGATTTTAAGCACCTTCTCTTTAAAGGTTATAAGCATTTGCAAGCTCAAATTGACTGCAGTGTGAGCAGAAACTGTTCAGTATGACTGGAAAATGAGGGCAGTGATATGTTTAAATGTGGATTTAGATGTGTAACTTTTATTCATGGGCTCATTTTGACTTTCTCTTGAATTTCCAGATAGATTTGTTGCCTTTACATGATCCTGCCAACATCATCCCAGTCCATAGATGATGATGGGTTTTTTTTACTAATTACTATACAACAACATGCTCAGCCTTCCTTCTTACATTTTGGCTGAGAGTTTCAAGGAGACAATCTCAAAGGTGAATTGAAATCAGATAAGAAGAGAAATGTTTACAAATGCCTGCATAAGATTCCAAGGCAGGATTAGACACAGAATTAGACTTCATTAATACATACGGTTTTTTCAGGGAAAGTGAAATGCTTTCTACCTTCCAAGAGCCAGTTTGGACCCTCAGGGGTCTGTGTCATTCCTGCTATAGTTGATAATGTCACTAACACCTAAAGCAGTGTGAGGTATGCAGCTTTAACCTTGCCTTTTATGTATTTGTGATTTCAACAGCCATGAAAAAATTCAGAGCTCAGTAATCTTGAACTGCATTCCTAGAAGGTAAAAGGCTTTTGAATTCACCTTTAAAATACACTTGCTTTTATTGGCACAGGCTGTCCATACATTCAGTGAATGGTTTGGGGTTTCAAACAGGTAAGAGTCTTTAGGGATGTATTTCCTTCTTTTTGAAGTGTTTCATTTCACCCTTAATGTAACGTGCTGTCTGCACAGAGCCACATCAAGCGTCAGTAGCACTTTTCTCCTGTCCCTTGCTGTCAACAAGAAATCTGTGCTTAGAAGAGGAGGGACACATCAGCCTTTGAAAGTTGAACAGAGAGACAGACTCACAGGGCACAAAACCAAACAATTTGCATCTCCTCGAGGCTCTGGGGTAGTGAAATGTCTTTTTCCACGTAAACTTTTTTTTTTTTTTCCTCCCATGAAAATTTTCCACCGCTGTGCCAGCAAAAGTGCAGCTCCAGCAGTGAGAGTGTCAGCAGAGAATGATCGTTGACAGTTTTTAACCATTGTGTTTCTTAGACATGGTCCAAAAAGGGTTTGAGGAAAAGCAGTATTTTTCTGGCAGCAGGCTGTGCGCGCCGGCTCTTGTAATGGTTGCATCTCGGAAGTGGCAATTGCTTCAGGCTGGAACATGGGATCCAAAGAAAAAAGCTATTGAAGATGCTATTTCAGACCTGGGTATTGAGAGCACTTTGAAGCTGTCAACTCAGGACAGACAGTAGTGTCACTACCTAGAAACAAAATACATTGCTAAAGTGATCCATTTTCGTCTGTGATTGTACGTATTCCAGTTTCCCTGAGCATGTAATCATCTGCAGATCTCCAAGATGTATTTTCAGGTTTGTGCTGTGTGATCAGTTTGGCCTCTCTAATGTGTCATGTGAAAGTCTCAAAATTTTGAGATTCTTGGTCCTTAGCAGAACAGCGCCACGTTGCACTGGACGCAGCCAGGCGGCTTAGCTGCTCCCTTTGCTCCTCCACAAAGTGCAGGAGACAGGGCAGCAGCGAGCCGAGGGCACCCCTGTGAACAAGCTGTATTTTACTGATGGTCACTGTCACCTCTTGCACTTGCGACATCCAGCCAAAAAGAAAACAAAAACTACAATAAACAAATAGTTTTAACTGAGCACAGGGATAAAGGCTATTTTCAATTTTGCCTTTCACATTTTAATTGTACAGCAATAATTTTGTAATAGAGTTGCCGATGGCAAACATGCAAAAGACATTAACTTTATTTATGTTTTGGATTATTAATGTGGCTGTTAAAATTCCTCCAGTTAGTTTTGATTGAATTGTTTTTTTGTGCGATTCTGTCGTTTAATGGAGCGGTAAATAAGAATTTCTGATAATGAGCCCAAGCATCTGTCACAACAACCTGGCGCTGGTTATTAACATTTCCATTAACGGCAGGGTGGGCAGTGATAATATGGAAACCACACAGTTAGAACAAAATAAATAGTTGGTGTCAGGCTGAGTGGGTGTTAATTACTATTTTATTTTATAACTCTGGGGGGAGGGAGTATTGGTAGAAAAGTCTGACTTATGAAGGTCATTCTCTCTGAAGAAAGAAGTCTCCAGAGGAACAGATAACCGGGGCTATCTGACTTGAGTGGTGAATGTTTTATCACTTCTATTTACGGCCCATAAAGGGGCAGAGAGAAAAGAGGCAGCTTTCTCAGGTGGTCTGGGTGAAGGCTATGGCACCGTGAACATGATGAAAGGAGAAGTGTACCCTTTGCCCTGCTTTTTCTCTTCCTACTTCTGGAGTTTGAACTGGACATGCTTCAGCACCTCTTCTGTAAACAGAACATGTGCTGTTTTGTTAAGACGTGCTGGAGGCAGAGACAGCAGGTCGGGAAAACAGACCATCCCTGCTAGCCGCTGGGGAAGAAAATCCACCTGCACCAAGTTGGATCCTGACAAAGGGAAGGATAGTGTGACCCAGGTGCACTCAAAGATTAGTTTTGTAGCAAAGCACAATGCAAAGAAGAAATGCCATCAGGAGCCAAAGACAGCCAGCATGTATATGTGAAGGTATAATCAAAACAGAGCTAACAAGTAGCAAACTGAAAGTGATTTTGTCATACATAAAATATTAGTTGAATTGATTAGTGTCTGAGTGGGTTTGGAGGTAATTTTAGACAGTATTTTGGCCCTACGTCCTGGAGCCTTGAAGACAGGCTGTTATAAAGACCCACTGCTGAGTGGGGGCCAGGCTGATGGCAGCAAGGGGCTGCCTTGCTCCCAGTTACTGTCAGGAGCTGTCGGTCAGGAGTGCAGTGTCACTGCCAAAGGCAAGCCCCAAATGATACTGTAGAATGAAGACAAAATTCTCCTTTTCCAAAGCTGCTGGCAGGATTCAGTTCGTTCAATATGTACCCCAGCCTGTGTGGGACAGAACGTACCCACGTCCTGGAGGCTCAGCTGCTCCTCAGTCCGTGGGTGCTGAGATTTCCTGGTGCTGTGGATACCTCCAGGGCTGACTCCATTAGCTGACTTGTGGTGTGAGCAGTCTGTCTTGGGTCCTTCTGCAAATGGAAAACTGCAACCTGGATATGAACTAGTTCTGCTTGTCACTGTTAATTCTTCTGTCCTCCTTTCTTTCTAGCACCAGCGCTGGCCCCACAGAACATCCAAGTAAACTCCCTTTCTGCAAGCCAGCTGGAGCTCACCTGGGACCCCCCTCCAGCTGACAGCCAAAATGGGAACATCCAAGGCTACAAGGCAATCCTCCTGTTCCTACTGATTTCATTTATCTTGCTTGGCATTGCTATTACTTGTGAGATAGCTCTATAAACTACAGTTGCCCTCGCTGCGTAAGGCAGATTAAAACAGCATTCAGATTGCAGTACGGAAATGACACTAAGTCCCTAAACCAAAAGAAAGAGAATGAGATTGCGGGAGAAGAAAAGGAAAACTGTGTTGCTATTTATGGAGAAGGACAGCATGGGGAAACAGGGTATGCAGATAAGGAGGTAGCTCCACTTATGCGGGCAACATATCTGCTCCAAAAAGCACAAGAGCTAGGGGCAAGAAACTATGAAGAAAATTAACTGAGCTTTCTATCTATCAAGTGTTACAAGCCATTAGGAAAAGCAGAACTTTTTCCAAGCTAGAAGCCTGAGCCAGGTCAGATTTCAGAAGAATTATTTCATTTCCTTAACTTTAACAAAATTAAATCAGGGTATTAATTGTGTTTGGTTCACAGGAGATGAGCACGTTGCAGAGGCATGTTGTTTAGCTTCTCCAGCATGAGAATGGACCCTTAGAGAGTGGAAATGGGCAGGTCTACAAACACTGGAGCTTGGCTTGGGTTCAGTGTCTGGCTCTGCCTCTGTCCATGAATTTAGGTCCATAAGCGAAGAAAAGCCAAGCCAATGTGAATAATCTGGCATCCCTTCTTGGCAGTTACAAGCATCCTTATATATCAATTCATGTTCTTTTCCTTTTGTACGTATATAGATGGCTCTAACAGCTTGGCTTGCAGAGCCAAGGTGGAGACTTGCCTTGGCTCATTCTCTCAACTTTCTGGCTTGCTTTGGCCTGTTGTAATGCTCTCGTTGCCAGGCCTGTCCAATAAGTAGGGCTGGCACCACTTTTCCTCTTGGAAATGACTTCTCCGAAGCTTAATTTTATGGCATCAGGATTAAAAATTATGTAAGGGAAGAATGGGGAAAAGTATCTCAAGGAACTTTAGGAAAGTCTTTATTAAAAATTATGTAAGGGAAGAATGGGGAAAAGTATCTCAAGGAACTTTAGGAAAGTCTTTATTACCCTCTTCAGGAAGACGTTTGCTTGTCTGTCTGTGAACACAAATGGTGAAACCATTGTGTGCATACAGAGATGAATTATGGACCATCATATCAGGATGCCAGTGCTGACAGGCAGCTAGCATTTCAGGGAAAATTTAAAAACTGACCTCTCATTGCTGAACTCTGGCAGCTCATATCTGCTGTCATTAGGCCATATTCTTCAGCCTGTGCTCTATTTTTGAGTGGTGCACTCAGCTACTTGGTCACTGGACTCAGGGGAATTTGCCAAAGGAAGATAAAAGATTGGACATGTGGTGAAAAGCATTAGTATGCCATTTAACGGAGGAGTACAGAGCAAGACTGCACCATCTCCCTGATCTTTTATAGCTGCAATGCCCAGATATTTTCTAGGTGTAGGATACATAAAACATCTTACTGTCCCAACAGATTTATTACTGGGAGAGCGACATCCAAAATGACACGGAGAAAGTGAAGGTCCTTTTCCTCCCAGAGACAACAGTCCGGCTCAAAAATCTGACCAGCCACACGCAGTACATGGTCTGCATCTCCGCTTTCAACGCAGCTGGGGACGGCCCCAGGAGCAGCCCGTCACGGGGCAGGACACACCAGGCGGGTACGGGATCGTTGTCTCATCTCAAAGCACAATCTGGGCAGCGACCAGCGTGTAACAGTGGCTAAGGGAAATGGGTGGATGAAGGAGGGCACTGGGGTTGAGATTTAGGGTTTGGATGGGTTATTACATTGTAATGGTCTTGGAGGGGAAAAAAGGGATCAAGTAAGTGGACCATGTGGGAAAGAGAGTGATACAGCAGAAACAAGAATAGACTGGCAGAAGGACCAGTCCCTTCACAAAGTCCAGAAAGAAACTGTCTGTGGGTCTGTTTGTGGCCTCTGCTATGACATCTGAAAACCTAAAGGAACTCATCTCCGGTGCCTGAAAATTGTCCATATAGTCCTGTGAGAGAATTATTGTGCTTTTTATAATTCCTCTTTTTTTAAAAAAAAAAAAAAAAAAAAAAAAGCTGGATCAGCAGCCACACAGGCAGACTGAGCTGTCTCTGTGCTGGATGTGACCATGGTGGGAGTGCTCCAGCACAGGGTGAAGGCAATGCCCTTGGTGGTGGCTGTGAAGAGGAGGTGTGCACTCGGGCTGTATGCTCATGCAGCACCCTTCTGAGGGTCTTTCCCTTCTGTCCTATCTCCCTGCTTGCTTTTGAGGTTCAGCTTTGCAGCTGAGAGGCTGCTTTTTTTTCGGAGAGGCTGGGTTTTCTGACTGATTACAGGACATTGGGATACAATTGACAGATCTCATCCTCAGCTTGTTTCCTTTAGATTTAGGCTGGGAAAATAAACCAATGTTTTATAATATCTATGTATATCAGATTGACTACTGCTACTGCAATTCAATCTCTTTGTAATCCTTTCAGCACCCAGTGCTCCCAGCTTTTTGGCGTTCTCTGAAATCACTTGCACTACACTCAATGTGTCTTGGGGCGAGCCGACAGCAGCAAATGGAGTCCTGCAGGGTTATCGAGTAGTCTATGAGCCTTTGGCTCCCGTCCAGGGTAAGAAAGACCTCTGATCATACATATTCATGGGGAAATGACAGAAAAGCACTGGAGTATCTTTTATCTCTGCCCAATTTCCTACTTGTTCTCTGCTGTTTTCCAAGAGAAGCCAGGTGGCAGAGGGTAAGTAAAACAATTCCGCTTTTGCCAAAACTGTTCAGCAAACTATAATATTGTGGAATATAGGTTTTGTCTGTCCTCTCTCATTTTCTTGCACAAACTATATTCTCTGTGATTTGAAAAGTCATTTTATGGCCATCGTTACCTGCTATGGACAAAGAGGAAACAGCCTGAGAGTGCCTGATTGTCTCCCCGCGTTGCACTTTGAAATTGCTGAGTAGGCTCCATCCCAGAATAGTCGTCAGACACATTTGTGTTGCTTATCACATCATGTGTCACTTCTGTTATCGCAAAGATTGCCTGGGCATCAAATGTGCTAGTCATCACTGGTACCGCCGCTGCTTTTGACAGGGGAGAATAACTGTGTTAGAGATTTAGTTGTGTCTGTTTACATGGAGTCTTCAAGCAACATTTTTAACCCAGCACCAGATTTAAGCTGGACCACAACAATGTGGTGGCCACAAATGTTTCATTAATTTGCCAGAACAGCAACAGAGAAGGATTTGGCAATTTCTCTGGAAACAAATGTAAATTCATTCCAAAGGTGAATTAGAAAAGATTACAGTTTGTGGATGGTCTTATTAATATTTTTATATTCCTGGTAGATCGCCAATAATTCAATAGGATGTCCAACTTTGGCAGTGTGACAGCAGGGAGAGTAATTTTAGCCATTGCCAATCCATTTTAAACTCTTTTTCAAAGAAATAAGAATATCAATCACTCGTATTTGCTTTTTTCTGTAAGGAATAAAGATCTATATTGTCTAAATATCTATGTCTCATACACTGAGGAAGTTATATTCAGGAATGAAAACACGAGAATAAAAGCACTTTCAGCCTTTGCGGCTGGCAGGTTTGAGCACAAACAGCTAATGCAGAAAGCATTTCTAATTCTGACCAAGAAATGTACGCAGGGTATGCAGGAGGTTCAGGCTGTTTGGGCATTTCCTGACTTTTATTCATTCCTGCATAGTGTTTAAGAATATATTTTTTCCCCTGAAAATACGGACGTGTCAGATCGTGTTTTCTCTGTATGCATTTGACTTAACATCCTCAGAATCTTTGTTTTCTTTTCTTCTCTTCTCTCCCCCACATCTGCCTGTGCTATCTCTGACTCCAGTTTGTCTCGCCTTCTCCCACAGAAGATTTCTGATGTGAGCAGGGAGGTTATGGAGGGCTTTTCCTCAGATTCTAAATTTTTGCCAAAATTTATTTCCCAGTTTCCACCCATTTGCTCTCATGCCAACATTTTTCTTTCACCAAACATATTTATTCTCCCACCATGGTAAGTAATCCCTCCCTCGATGCCATCATTTTCCTCTCATAGAAAAGCCATGCTCCTTTATTTAGAGAGCAAGGTAAGCCAAACTTATTTGAAGCATAATGGAGCACGTAATGGTGCTGAAAGCAGGCAGAGAGGCTTGTGGGGCCAGCAGCTCCCAGATCCCACGATCCCGGAGGGTCCTTCCAGCCCCAGGTCTCATGTTCCTCTGTGCCAGCACTACAGTGCAACAGCATGGATGGACCGGAACCCTGGTGCTTTTTTCCTGCATCTTTTGACTTTACACCCATCCAGGATTTTTGGCCGAGCATCCTCACCGTTGTGACACCTCCTGCCTTCCCACTCACAAGCCACCGCTTAAAACCTGCACATTGTGCAAAACTTTCTAACTGTGATCTGTTCTTTAGCACAGCCTTCTCCCTCTTTGACCTTTTATTGTTTAAGCTTTACTGTGTTATGTTTTACACAGTAATAGACAACAAAATTGCCCTGGAGCCTTTTTTAACAGTTCCTTTCTTTTGGAACATAACTTCAAAATGACAAATGCTTCCTGATTTGTCTCAGAGAAATGAAATAGTACACCTAGGGAAGGAGGGAGCACTTTTACTGCTTCCTCGTTAACCAAGGAAAGATTCCTGGAGTTATAAATTGTATCTGGGAGAAAACTTTGAACAGAAATTGCGTGGACATTATTCTTTATTTAACTGATAAAAACTGAAAGCATCATCTTGATTTGCATAAAATAAGCATCTGGATTGAAAAGCATCTTCCTTCTACATTTTTCTGGAAAGATAAACTATCAAGCAGCCTTCTCTAGCAGGAAGAACATTCTCCCACTTCCTATCTTCTTGGTTTGAAATGTGTTATGTACATCTACAGAACCAAAAAAAATGCCAAAAGGTCTCTGTAAATTTGAACTTTCTGTTCTGTAAAATGTTTTATAAATAAAATTATTTCCATTGACTTACTTTTAGAAAATGTAAATGAAAACTAGAATTTTTATTTTCAAAGCACTCATTACTGCTCTGCCCTTTATGCAGCACTGAGGACCTAAACATGAAACTAACTATGAGCTTTGATGAAGGGAACAGCACTGGTTTTAATTCATCTGTGTGAGAAAAATTCTTAGAGAGTGAGAAGAGTGAAACACAAGTCACAGCTTCAGACTTGTCCAAGCTAATATTGCTTTGATGGCATCCCCTGTTGAAGTGGCATTTATACCCACAAGTTACCTGTGAGATACGCATCCTTCATTCTGCATTCGCTTGGTAATGGTGGAAATGACAGGACAACATGAAAGAACCTGGCCCTTGTTTCCTCCTCCAGGCAATGTTGCAGGTTACTTGGCAAAGCAGCAGTGGAGAAGTGCTGGCTTAGGAAGCAGTCTGCAATGCGCAGTCCTCTTCGTTTACCTCCTCCTTTCTTCCCAGAGTAATTAGTGAAGTTGCGTGTAGTCTCTTGGTAATTTCCCAGTTGTGTTGTAAGGTTTTTTTCTTGTCAGTACCCACTTATCAAGCTTAAACTGTAATTATACTTATCAGTGCTGAAAATTGGCTATTATCACTACTTAAACTCCTGCTAATTGTAAGAAATACTTTCTTAGCAAACTGTTAGATAATTTTACTTACCATCTAGATGTAATAAGCTCCACTTGATTTCTTCTTTTGCATTGTAACCTTCTCTTATTTTTTAATCTGCGTGGCTTTTCTAGGGGTGAGTAAGGTGGTGACTGTGGACATTAAAGGGAACTGGCAACGCTGGTTGAAGGTCCGAGATCTCACCAAGGGCATGACCTATTTATTCAGAGTGCAAGCCCGAACCATCGCCTATGGACCTGAACTGCAAGCCAATGTCACAGCTGGGCCAGCAGAAGGTAAGTGGAACCATGAAAGCATGTCACAAGCCAAATCAGTTATACAAACATGATCCAACAGCAGGGAATAGTCCACTCAGGGCTTCACATGAATTTCCAAGCCAAGGAGAAGTTGAGTCACAGGAGCTCAGGACATGATTCAGTGGGTTTCACAACTGCTCATGAAAAACATGTTTCCTTTTTTCCTGAAATCTAGAATTCTGATGTGAATAAACAAAACAGTGTGAATAAATCATAATTCAAATGGGATAGCCAGGGATTTCACAGCTGCAGCCTTAGAGCACAGTGCATAATTCTGACTGTACTGCTATGCGGTGGAGTCAGAACTGGAATAACTCTGCTGAAACCAGCCGAGGTTCCTGGATGTAAAGCCAGAAAGAATTTACAATTATTCTCTCCTGACACTTTGGCTTATGCAGAGGGAGAGGTCTGCAAATTTCCTGATATATCAAGAGGAGCTACAGGCTGAACACCAGCTTGGTTCAATGTGTGTACCAGAAGAATTAGTTCTTTTATTTGATCAGTGATTTTGATAAACAGATAATCTAACAAGGTAAATGACCTCCAAATGTTATAACCCTGTCCAGTAAATCACAGAACATCAATGCAGTGGTGGAATTTCTGATTTTTGCTTGTTTTCCAGCTCAGGGAAATATTTGCTCCCTCCATCAGAGCCACATCTGGCAGTTCCACCCTTCTGGGTGCCAGCAAGCTTTCATTAGCTCCATCGCCAATATCTGGGATAGTGGCGCTGTGGATCCACAGTTTAACTCTCATGCCCTCCACCACAGACAGTATAAAGCAGGAATCATCTCTAGTGTGGCTGTGGCATCTTCCCAAGTGGATAGGCAGGCAGCTGTCCCTGCAAACCTCTCCCTGAAACCTGGAGGCTGGCTTCATCTCTCAAGACAGAAATAGCAGTGGCAATGTGCAAACGCTGCAGATATGCTAATGGTTAAAATGAGAGTGGGTTTACTCTTTCCTTCTTAACACAGGTAATTGTTAAACCCAGCCATTGATATATGTCAGCTGGTGTGAGAACGAGTGAAAAATTTAGGTTACCAGCCCACTGAGCTGCCTATATGTTGACCAATATTTCTAGAGAATTTTTTCCCCTATGCCAGTAGAAGAAATGGAAAATACAGCAGTCTGCCTGTGATACCACAATCATTCGTTAACCTTGTTTCATCCTTCAGGGTCTCCTGGCTCCCCTCAGGAAATTCTGGTGACAAAATCTGCTTCTGGGCTGACGCTACAGTGGACCGAGGGAGATTCAGGAGAAAAACCCACAACTGGCTACATTATAGAGGCACGACCCTCAGGTAAGCTGTGGGAAACACAAAGAGCTTGATGTAATGAGTTCCCTTCCTTCAGTCCATACTGAAAACCATCCCACAGTGGAGAGGTTGTTTCTCATTCCAGTAAGGTAATGGGATTTTGTGAGAGAATGTTATCGCCAGCCAGTATTAAACCGTTGCTGGTTTATTATGTGGTTTAGCACATTTTCTCCTGTTTAGGAATAGTCACAGAAAATTACCCTGAGTACTCTGGCTTTCACTGTGCTATATCACTGGTAAATCATCCAACTGATGAGTTAATACAGTTAATAATTAAAACTCACTTAAATACTTACATCGTCTTTCATGCACAAGAACTAATAAGTACTTGCAAGCTGTATTTTGAGGACCACAGATAGAAATCTGTCCTCTTCTGCAGCAGAACACAGCAGCTAATTATTGTTTTACTGTTAATGATAGGGCCAGGACTTTAGCACCACATACACATCACTTTCCACATTTATTCTGCAGGGGGAAAAGGATTCCCCTCATCACCACAGTTTTTCTTGGTGCTTTCTCAGAGCTCATTTGCTTCTGGGATTTGCATTTTACTGAAGCTGCTCTTTGCTTTTTCCAGAATATTTCCCAAGTTAGACAAGGTAATTTTAAAAGTAGGCATATGCTCCAGCCTGTCCGCAGCCTCTCCCAGCTTGGTTACCCCTGACAAATTCAATAAGCCCACACTTTCTGGTAACCAAGTCATTAAGAAAAAACAGTGAATGCTGCCAGACCCCTGTGTAATCTCACTTGATAATTTCCCTCCACTCTGACAGCAAATGTTGATAACCATTCACCGAGTACAGTTTTCTAGCCAGTGATGCATCTACCAGATACTTGTTTCACATAGGCCGTGTTTGAATGTCACGATGTCAAAAGCTTTGCTGAAGTCAGGATAGATGATGTCTGCTCTTTCTCCTCTATTGACAAGGTCTGCTACTCTGTCACAGAAGGAAATTAGACATGATTTATACTTGACATATCCATGTTGGCTGCTTGTTTTTTCTTTTTTTACTTCTAGGTGCTTGCACATTGCTTGATTATATATTGATTAAATGAATGCTTATCTGTTTGATTATATAAAGGATCCTGTTTGTTCTATGTGTCTTGAATGTAACACTGCGTTTAAAACCAATTATTTTGATTACGTTTAACCAGACCAGTAACAAAATTATTGCCTGTATTTGTGTGATCATCACTGAAGATGCAGATTTCCATACCTGCCTCTGATATAATTTGCTCTGTAGTGAGGCTCTGCTGTGGCCCTAAAATTTATTCCTTATTTCTATCATTTAACTTGACAACTGTTTTCAAAACAAAGTCAAGGGAAATGTGTACCTTCTCAAAGCACTGTATTTTCCCAGAGTGATCAAGATTTTTTTAAATTAGAGGCATGACACCACTGTGCTTCTATTTCCCTTACCTCAGTTTACTGATTTCTGCCCTTATTTCTTCATAGGTAGAAAATACTATGTCTTATTTGAACAGCATTGTTTAGATAGCAAGTCAAACCAAAACTGTTCATTGAAGTTCACTTACCAGCTTATATTTGCCCAGACAGGGTTTTCTGAGTAAGAGTATTTTAGAGGGAAACCTGCAGCCCATGTACAGATTGTCTGCAAGCTGGAAATTCAACTTGTGTGAGTAGTGACACTGCAAACTCATCCAATGTTCCTGGGCTTGTCTTACCAAACATTTTACAGTTCATGGCTAAGGATGTAGGATTTGTGGCCCACTCATTTTGACTATGAAGAAAATAGTCTCTCCAAGGCAGGTCTGAGCTGCATTAACCCTGGGTCACTCCTGCTGGCCCCACTCCACTGATCCTGGAAACACACAGAAGAGGTCTTATTCTCCTGCTCTTGCAACCTGACTGTTGAGGCATTTAATTCCTCTTCAGATTATTTTAATCCTATTCATTCTGCTGTAGCAAATGAACTAGGCATTTGTATGCTGGATTCTCATCCTTCCCTCTGGTTGCAGCTGTAGGAAGCATGAAATGTGATCCAGGAGAGGAGACAGGCTAATTGGAAAGTTTGCTTATTTTGCCCAAGCATCAGCTTCCTTTCTGTGCAGCTTTTCTTCGTCATCTCTGCACAGAGGAGTTTGAAATCTGAATTACGAGCTTAACAAAAGCAGGGAACTAATTCCTTCTGTCAGGGCTGGTCATTCAGAGCAGGTTCTGTTTTAATATAGTTCTAAGAATTTGCTTCTGCACGTTGTTTTGTATGGGTAGTAGAGTGTGGATTGGAGCAACCTTTGTTTTTAAGGAGTTGTTGCCCAAGAGAAGAACAGTTGACTTGTGCCCTTCACATAAAATCAAGGAAGGAAAAAATATATTCATCCGTCTGAGATTAAAAGAAGGGGCTTTGGACAGACAGATGAAAAGCTTTAGCTTGTTGCCAATATTTAAATGCAATACCACTACCTTAGTGTTTCACATCTCAAGTGTCATCTATTATAGGCCTCATTACCCCAAACGTTAAATGCTGTATCATCTCATTTTCCCTGCTGTAGCTCCCTGCCAAGACTCTTCCATCAGAGTAGGAGGGTGGCTTTCTGTCAGAAATGGCAAACCCTACTCCCTTTTGTCACTTTCCTTTGAATTTTTTGGTACCCTGCTGTGTCTCCCAGGGCTCCAGCTGCCCTGCTGGGTTTAGCAGTGGTGGCAGCAGGCAGCTGAGATTGTTCATTTAATCTCCCTGTTTCTCTACCGGATTTATGGAAGGTGACCAGGCTGACTACATCCTCTGCATTTTGAATATACTCAGACATGGGGATGGAGCACGCAAACCAATATTTTTTGCAGAGTGATCTGTGCTAGAGGAAGACATTACAGAAACAGAAGAGTTTTTCTTTTCCTTCAACTTCTCTGTCCCCAGAGAAATGAATTCCAGTTTAGTTCCTTGTGCATTACAAGAAATGCAATTAAGCAGCCTCTGTCACTGCCATCGTAAGCACTCCCTAGACATCAACTAGGCTGGCTAAGGAATGGGTATTAGATTGTGTCCTCAGATTTTACATACAGAGGAAAAGACAGAAATGGCACAATGATGTTAAGGTTCCAAGTGCTGTTGGAAGGAGTGGAGAAACTGATTTCGCCCCTCTTTTCCCAACCCCGTGCCACATCCAAGGCTTCTGTACTGTGCTTTAGTGGTGGACACGTGGCCTCTAAAGTACCAAGCAGTCTCACATAGACTTGTCTTCCCAACTGTTCCCTGTCTACAGAGACGGTGTTTCTGCATAACACCCTGGGGATCCACGCTGCCAGGAGTGCACATGAATATATAACTGCCAGCATGAGACCTCCATGCATGTGTTGGCCTGCTGCAGTCATCTTCAGCTGCAGGGCACCCGTTTAGGGGTTCTATGATCCGGGACAAGCTGATAAGAGATTCCCTCTTCTGTTTCCTCTCCCCATGCATGCATTTTGGATTTTGTTTGTTTTTCCCAAGCAGGGGATGACTTAAGCCCAGTAGGAGAGAATTGCATCTTAACGTGTTTCCAATAATAGTATTTTTAGCACCCTGACTGGCATGAACAGGCCAGTAAACCTCAGATCAGCCACAAATAATGATCTTAGGTCACAGACAAGTCAGTAAACTGTCTCCTTTTGATCCCCAGGATGGTCAGTTCCATGAAGGCAGCACACGTTTTGGGGAAGAACCCGTCTACGTGGAGTGGGGATTGTTCTTCCTAGAAATGCTGGTTTTCACTTCCCACACCCTGAGGGCAGATCTCACTTTAGTTTCCTTTCTGGTGTCTGGAGTAGTGTTTTTATGTTTTCTTCCTTTTTTATTTATTTTTAAACAAATGAGGGAGTGCAGTGTCAAACATGGACACAAACCAGCAGAAGTCAGTAAATTCAACCTGAAGGGTGCAGCTGCATTGCCGGCATCTGCCATGGGGCCTTTGGTTTGCTTCTGCTCACGAACGACATGCTGAGGCTGACAGTTTGTCAGCCTTCACTTCCCATTCTTGTCCTTTCACTAGTTTGCATGATAATCCAGACCTTTGCCTCTGACAAATACACCCACATTTTAATTTTGTCCTCTGTAGGAGGAACACTACTTGTGTTCAGACAGTCCTTAACTCTCAGCAGCTTCTCCCCTCATAAACCTCCTAATGTGTAATTAGGAGAAGGTTTTACAGCATGGCTCTCCTCTTACTCTAAGAGGGGAAGGCTGGTGTTTAAGATCCAAATAACTGACAGCTTTCCATCTCCCCAGCTGCAGCATGGCAGTTGTTTATTAGTGGCCTGAGTTAGCAGAGCCGGGAGCCTTCCTTCCTGACTGACAGTTTTATTCAGCGTGGAAACCCTGATTAATTGCCTGTGAAGCCGGGCTGGCCTGTGGATGCTGTGTGTGGCTGCAGCACACGATGGCCGGCGCCTGGCCGTAGGGTGGCCAGGGCAGGCACAGCATCACGTTGGGTCAGAGGTGTTTCACGTCCCCCTGTCATTCAGATCTTCTCCTCATGCACGTGCCTCAATCCCAGACTGGGTGGAGAAGTCAAAGCTGGGGGATAAAGATCAAATCTCACATCAGCAGGAAGTAAGACTGGGGCAAGGCCTGGTGAAGCCTTTATAGAAATAGGAAGCAAAGAAAAAATAATCTTTTTGAGGAGCCCTCCCTTTTCCATCAGACATTTAGGCCTTTCTTAAGAAGCCGAGTGAAAGGCAAAATTAAGAAAAGGACAGATGTTATTGAAAGAAAAGCATTTGCAAGCAGTACACGTGCATCCCTGCTGCCAGCTGTGTGCCTCGCTCAGGCATGAGCCAGGAGTGGGCTGGGGCTGGCTGAGCCTTGCACCTCTCTGCAGGAGTCCAGTGTTACAAACTGCTTTTCTTCGCCATTTCTATACGTTAATGCCCAGTTGATATCCCAACCATAGCATGTGCAACTTTTCTTCCAAAACTGGGTGGAAAATACTGTGTACAGTGTACTAATGATTTTCTACTGAACTTAAAGGCCAATCTTTGCTATCAGAGGTGACCTTCTAATGAATTCTCTTTCAGCTGAACTTCTAACATTTAGAGCAAACCTAGTTTTGAGGGATGATGGAAGAGATGCAGTGAATGAATTCACAAGTGTGTGTTCAATATTTAATCTCAAAGTTCACCACTGAAATAAACTGCTTTCTTAGTTTGGATATATCTGATTGCAATCTCTGTCTACAAAGAGGGGTCTGAATATTCCAGATGGAGAGAAGATAAATTAATTGAGGCCCTGGAATTATAAACTTTGACGTCTAGGGCTTGAGAAGCCACAGACTCTACTGTTCATAGCATTTGCATGGAACCAGCAGTGGGGCAGACATAAGGATGTCCCCCTTCCCAGGCTGCCACCTTGCAGATTTCTGACACTGTAGCTGCATCAGCACCTCCCTGGGATCCCAAGGATCACATGCTGAGTCCCATCTTGGCCAAGCCCTTTCTCCTACCCCAGAAAAAATGTTTGGGCAAAGATTCTTCCAATGAATCAAAGGGGGATGGACCAGAGAAGATGTGGCCACCAGACATAGCATCTCTGTGTCCCTGTGAGACAGGAATCCCTCTGGAGAAACATCCACCAGCAGCCTGTGCTGCCCCACACCACCGCCACCATAGCCAAGGGGACAGAGAGGTGGAAGTGCAACGCTGGCTTCTCAAGGGTAGTTTGCCCGCCTTACTGCAAGCTTTACAGAGTGGTTAAATTTACACTTCTTGGTCTGTTGGATGTTCTGCACTGTGCAGCCTGATAGGTTTGAGAAAATGAGTGAGAAAGTGTGTGTGTGAACAGTTGTGTTTGTTGCAATGAGTGTTGAGCATTTATTTTTATTGTTGCCTTTTCTTCCCCCATTTAAGTGGCTTTCAATGCAAACAAATTGCTTTTCAGACAATTCACAATGGGCTCAAATTCTCTTATTGCTGTTTGCAAATGTGTTTATGAAAGCTCAGGCAATTCTAGCAATTATGGCAATATTTTATAGTCTGAGATGCATCTTCCTAGTATTGGTGGTTGCAACAATCTAACTTTGAAAATGCATCCCTCACTCCACCCTCTTCAGAGAATCTAAATCCCAAACTCCCTTTTTATTACATTGTAAGTTTATGTGGTAGAAATAATCTAGCCTTCTATTGCCCTGTAAAAGGGAAGTCAATATTTTATCTCTTGTTTTATAGCCATTGTAATATCCGACTAATACATAACAATGGTACATTATGATAACTTCATTATACTCTGATCATGCTGGTGAATAATGTATTGGTCTGAATTTTAAGCATGACAGAAAAATTACCTATTTTTATTGTTCTTTGGTATTTCTCAAATGTAGCTGGAACAATAACATTTCAGTCTGCTTTTTGCATCCACTGAGACTGCCAATCCTCATGATCAGAAAAGATGTAGTTTGGGGGTTGTTAGTCATTGTGTGTGTTGCTAGACGTGCAGCACAGTACAAATTACTGAGCCAATATTTACTGATGCCAAAGTTAAAACATTCACATGGCAATGCACCTGCAGTGTTAATCAATCCATCTTTGCTGCTATTCCCTGTTGCACAGAAGTAGGCTAAGGGCCAAATTTTGCTCTAGCACAACTAGCTGGTTACACTAGCACAATTCTGGAATCACTGCGGTGACTCCAATTAGTTTACACTCAGGTAAATGTGAAGCAAATGAGAACAGCTTCCTGCCTTACACTGCAGCAGTGGAAAAAGTCACTGAGGGTAGTGCTGCTGGCTCCTGCTTTATTGTTACCTTGATAACACCTCAAGCTGCAGAAGTCATGCTGATGCTCCAATCTCACAGTGCAGAGGACTTTCTTTCAAAGCAGGCAGCTCCTGTGCCGGAGTCGTATCTACGCAGAGGTTATCACCATATTCCTGTTGCTGTGGGAGAAAAATAGGCATTGCCTGAACAGCTTTGAAAAGTAAAAGCCCAATGGGATACTTGTGAGGTCAGATCTATAAGTACACTGGCTCAGGCTAGCTGAGAGTTTGGCCCCATGCTTAGACAGTAACTCCATTTTGTCAGCAAAATTGCTGGGCACCAATTGTTACTGAAAAGCAGTCCGTTTGGATTAATGTTTGATTCCTGCACTCAAAATTATTGACTGACATTTTTAATTATAGTTGGTTTTGTTCTGACTGGTAACAGCATCCATCTTGTTGAAAGTTCTTTCAATTGTAGTCAAGTGAATATAAGATTACGGGTATGGATCAAGGGACCAGAATGGTGCCTGGTCAGGATGAGCATCGGGATCAATGTCGGTATGGCTGCTGAGAACCAAGATTACCCTACTGAAACGCTGTTATCAGAATGGCATTGTGCTTCTAACAACTTTGAGGGGTTTAGAATACAAACAAAAACTCATCCCTGTTTAAGAATGCACGGCACAGAGGTGCAGTGCCGGCTGTCGCGCTCTGCGGGCTGTGCCACACTGCGGGCCAGCAGATGCGAAGGACACATCACTGTTGATATTGTGAAGCAAGCAGCACTCTGGTGACACCAGTCCACCCAGCACCAGCTCATGCAAGGCCACAGGACTTCCCACCAAGACCCAAAACTTACATTAGTTTGCAAAGCCTAGCCTACGCACTTCAATCGCAAAGACAGTTTTGTAAAAAGCAGGCAAACCCTGTGCGATTAGGGCTCATTAATGTAGCAGGTTGCTTTGGGTTTACTTGCTCTGTCAGATAACAAGCATGCTGATGCGGTGACCTTACCTGATCAGGAGGCACCCAGATGGCTGGCAGCTGCTCTAGCCGGTGCAGGTCGCTGTGGGTGCTGCTGCAGGTTTTAGAGGAAACCTCTTCCATCTGGGCTATTATAAGATCCCATCATGAATAAATGCCTTTATAGATGGGGTCTTGCAGGGCATTCTGACATTTGTGTGTATCACTGAGCAGCCTTCAGGTAAGCATGTCCACTGCCTGTGGCTGAAACACACAATTAATGACAATTTTTTCCAATGAGCAGAAGGAAGTGCCAAGTCACACAGCACATGCCATTTCTCTTGCTGCTTTCCTAGATGAAGGACTGTGGGATATGTTTGTGAAGGACATCCCTCGCAGTGCTACCTCCTACACAGTTGGCCTGGACAAACTGAAACAGGGTGTGAGCTATGAATTTCGTGTGGTGGCTGTCAATGAATTTGGCTATGGAGAACCAAGCGTTCCCTCTGTGGCAATATCAGGTAATCATGGATTTTTAAAAATATCTTTTGCAGTGGAATTTCTTAGGGTTGAGGGAGGAAGGGGTGGGAAAAAACAGCCCAGATTCTCTAGTTGCAACAAATAATCAAGGGCAGCTTGTTTTCAGTTGTTCTAGGATAAAACCAGAATAATACAGTGGTGAATCAAGGCTTGTTATTACCATATACTTTACTTTCAAGAGGAAAAATGCACGTGTGCCATTTTTAAGTTTGATAAAGGACCTTCTCAGGAATTTCATGAGTGTTTAAATGTAAGATCTCTTGCCCTGACTAATTTACAGTATACAATTTGCTTTTTCTACTTTTCTAGTGTGTTGTTTTGTTTGCTCTGCTTCCTTCTTTTTTTCCCAGGGTTCTCTGATAAACATTTTCCATGTTATTTTGTATTTGGCTCTCAAAAATATAAAAGTTTCACAAAATTATTCCTGATACACTCTGCTCTGACAGTTCCAGTACAATATGATACCTCCAGTCTCCCTTCATCAGAACAGCTCGTTGCTGATGCTCTGGGGCTCTTCCCACCCTCCCTGCTCTCTTGTGCTTATTCCCAGTAAACGGGGCTGTGGCCTAAACATGCTTCCAAAATCCCTTTGAGCAGCCTGGCACTCTGATTTTGTGAAGGAACTTCAATACCTCTAAAAGCATATTCCACTCGACTTGCCATGTCTGGGCGGCTCGAGTTCGGTGGCCTGTTGTGAAGTGGGAGATCTTGCCCTCGTGACGGCTTTGCTCAGGTGTCCTCCTAGCCTTGCACAGACAGCTCTACTCCAGGTTGGTTTTGAGCAATAGGTTTCATCCTTGCTGTGTCAGCAAAGGCAGACAAGAGGAATAAAAGAACCTGATAAAGCAGCTTTGTGATTCAAAATTCTGGAGAGTCTTGAGAGCCTGGCAATGCTCCAATATCTGGAGTGGCTTTTATCTCTTTACTCCTTCAGTGAAAAGCATAAACAACATTCAACAGTTACCCAGCAGGCAAGAGTAGTAAATGCTGCTATCACCATCATGGTTGTGTTTGTCCTTACACAATTAACCACTTAGCCTGTGAGAGCTGTCTATGGATTTCAGTGTGAGTGCTACCCTTGCTTTTCTCCTTCAGGACAAGGGCATAGACAACCCACTTCAAACACCAAGAGTCAGTGTTTTTCCTATCTGTGGTTTCACAGAGGCTGTAACACAATGTAAAGGGTCAGTAATCATGTCAGTCTTTCCTTTCCTGAAGATATTCCTCTGAAACTGGGCATGCATCTCCTTGTCACACTTTTTATAAATAAACTGCTTGTTTGTAAGTTCTCCACTTGAACAGAACTATTTAATTCACCTCCTTTTGATGCTTCAGTGTTCATCTCAAATTGCTGCATGAAAGTAAGAGGTTTCTGTTGAGATTCACAGTCATAAAAGTATAAAGCATTTTAGGCTGGCCACTTCAGCTAGCACAGGGAGGTATAAATTGCACTGAATCTGCTCAGCCCAGCATGGCTTGTGCAGTTTGCCTTTACGACTTTATTGGCCTGGACTGGCCTCCTAGCAAAGAAAGATTGTGGCTACTTTTCACTGCTGCAGAATACCCGGTGATCTGGAACAAATTTGAGCTCATATCGTCAGGCTTACAACAGACTTGTATTTAGATCCAGGGCTCAGGGCAGTCGGGGAAAAAGAGTGCCTGGGCTCAGTGATAGTGCTTGGGTTGAAGTTGGTCTCCTGGCACTGCCCATTCCTAGCAGGTGTTCTTCTACCTTATGGACAACAGGAAAAGTGCATACAACTGCTGGCTTGTGCTCCACTGGCAGCATTTATTCATAGAGCTGAGGGTTGCTGACAAAGAGAATACCACTGCAAGAAAATAACAATGCTTATTACTTAAAACAAGACTGGCAAGATAACTCTAGAAAGGGGAGGTTAGTATCATTTTATGTCTCCAATTGAGGTCAAATGGGGTGAAATGTCTTGCGATCATCACAAAACCCAGGCAACTGAATTGATACTCATGTGCTGCATATCAGGCTTGGCTAAGCTGATAGGGAAATGATATAGAGTAGCAGTGAATGTTAGAAGTTGGGAGTTAATGGAGGTACTGAAAGATACTGAACCAAGTGTACTTTGTTCCCTGGCACTAGCTGTATTTTTCAGAGCCACTGAGCGGCATTTTGGCGAGGTAAGCCTCTTAAAAAGTGGAATAATCGTGGGTCATGACAGATAAATTAGTGGTTCCTTTGACCCAGGGAGTACTGAGCATACCACAGTAGTCAAGAAATGTAGGTGTGCAGAGCCATGGGAAGAAACCTCCCTCTCTTCACTTGGTGATAAATTCTTCTTAGCTAAGGCATTCTGGAGCGCACCTCTAGGTTTATGAAAGATGTTTGGGGAGGTGTTTGAGCCATGATATGCTCCTGTTCTCTACACCATCTTAGAAGTTTCAGCAAGCTCCTTGAAAGTCTGACTATCAGCAAGCTCCTTGACTGCAGACCAGACTATGTTACCTCCTTTGAACACCTCTCTCTCCTGAGTACTGTTACAGATGCATCGTTCACTGGGGGGAAGAAGAGAAAATTTTGAAGGAACATAAAGAGGAATTGATATTTGTTTTTTGCTCTTTCAGCACAAACAGAAGCCCCTTTCTATGAGGAGTGGTGGTTTCTGCTGGTGATGGCTCTCTCAAGTCTGATCCTCATCCTTCTGGTGGTGTTTGCATTGGTCCTGCATGGCCAGAGCAAGAAGTACAAGAACTGCAGCGCAGGTAAAGCATTGGCTCCATGCTGTGCACACACTCTCAAGAGCTGTGGGAATTAGAAATGTCTTCCCTTTGAACCTCTGGTTTTATCAGTGTGGACTCTGTAAGTATTTTGTTTGGCAGAAGTCTCGGATCTTTTTTTCTCTCTGTTTTGGTAGAAATAGCTTTTGCCCATAGATATATTGGGCAAAGAGTGCCGGATCTTATCAGGTTTTGGATGTTAACCAGCCATGGGCTTGGATCAAACAGTATCTGGACAGTATCTGGAAGTCCCAGGGACTGTAGCAAAAACCAAGGAGTCTGGGTCAAATGCTTGGCAGAAGACAGCAAAAAAGGAATGAGCTGAGACTTCATTTATCTTTGTCATCATTCCCTGACAGATGGGGAGAAGGAGAAAAATTCTGCTTTTCCATGGCTGTACCCAATGCAAATATTCTAAGACTGTATGTGTGAGGACTGTATCACAACTCCTTTATATTTAATAGTGACCTGCAACTCACATTCATTCCCTAAGCTAAGCTGCAGTTGCTGGGCTGGAGGCCAAGCAGCTAGGAGGTGTCTTGGTTACCTGGTCCTGATAAACCTTAACACATAATAAGCATCAAGATTTGAATTTTCCTTTAGTTACAATTTTTACCAGTCTCCTTTCTGAAAGGCAACGGGGGCTACCTGCTCTATAACTAGGAATGTTAAAATAGTTCCCTTTCAAAACACTAAGTTCTTGAGGTCTGAATATTGTTTTTACCTTTTCTTCTCCTTATATGATAAAGTCCTGGAAGGTTTGTTCACATGTGATAGTCTCCTCCAGCAAGAAATTTCTCTGATGCCAGGAGGTGCCAAAAAAGACATGTTAATGAGTAGGATCAGGTGGATGGGTCTTTGAGCTACCTGTTCTTAGAGATTAATGTAATGAAGGAGTCTTCCAGGCAGTATTTAGTAATTCAGTTCCAAAGTGAAGATCTTTTCTTTCTTTATAATTCACCTCTAACAAGTGTTAGAAAATCAGATTTCAGTCCCATGAGATACAAGATGTATGAATTCTGTGGCATTTTACCAAGTTAATACTGTTACATATTTGTATGCATAGCTCATAGGAAATCTCTCATCTTCTTAGTTTTGCTCAGTGTTTGGGGGACAGACATGAAAAGACAGGTCTGACCTGTACTGTCAGATATCAGTGTTCACACCGAGTCTTAATGTAGCACAGAAATTGAAGCCGAGGATAAAGTACCTGTCTGCTGCAGTGTCAGTATGCAGCCGGTCCCTCTCCCCAGGACACAAGCTGAGCTCACACCTTTGGGATTACAATGAATGAGCACGGGAGAGAATAAGCTCTTGCTATATTTGATCACAAGAAATAATATACTTTGCTGTATTTTCCCTCTTCTGCCAGTCCCCTGTCCTTTTCCCTGCCTTACATTGTCCAGTGATTTCTCACATCTATATCTTATCCTCATTACAGCTCTGACATCTTTTTCCCATTTGTTATCCACTTACCCTTTCTCTTGCTTTCTTTCCTGCCTTTTTGGTTTTTTTCTGCTTTTCCTCTTTTTCTGCCTTTCCTAGTTTTACTTTCCCTTTCTTTGCTTCAGTCAGCATGAAGGGGATTCACAGCACTTGATTTAGGACATTCTCTGTGGCCACCTGAATTAGTCACCTGGTTTCTATTTATAGCAAAAGACAAGAATAAGCAATTTTGGAGCACAGTTCATCTGTGCTATTTTAGATACTTAACTCTGAATGAAATGCACCCATCCACGCATCCTCCTTTCCCCTCTTTTGGCTTCTTCTGCCTGTTCACACTCCTAATAAGCTCTTCTCCTTCACTCTGATTGTTTTCATTTGCCAGTAAGAAAGGTAAAGCGATTTTCAAATAATTAACGATGTCATCAAACACAAAGAAGAAAAAGTTTGTTCCTACAGTTTTATTTGGGGGAAAAGGGCTTTTGTTTCAGCTGAATCTTTTATTGCCTGGTTCCAGGTAAAACCCTCTCCAATGTGGAAGAGTCAGTCACCCTGGATAACGGAGGCTTCACTGCTCTGGAGCTCAACAGCAGACACCTGAACATCAAGAGCACCTTCTCAAAGAAGAATGGAACCAGGTAAGAAGCTGAGAACACCACAGTCTTGGAAATGGTGTTTTATCTAGCTTCAAACCACTGTTAAATAGTCAAAAAGGAGAGACTGTTGTCTGGAGGATCTAAGGAGGACTTTAATGCCCAAGTCACTGCCCCAGGCTGTGATTCTGGCTTCTAAGCATGATTTAACGGTGTCATTTCAGAGAAATTACAACATCCTATACACTTACCCTTTATGTTTCTAGGTCTCCTCCTCGCCCAAGCCCAGGGGGGCTGCACTACTCTGATGAGGATATCTGCAACAAGTACAACGGTGCTGTGCTGACTGAGAGCTTGGGCCTGAACGAGAAGCCCTTAGAAGTGTCGGAGTCAGAGGTAAGGGTTTCCTTTGCCTTGCCAAATGTTGCCCAGTCACTGCAGACATTTGTTTCCCTGATGAATCCTGGCAGGTCTTTGAAGTCTCGATCCCACACCTGCATTATACTGTATTGTCACTGTTTGTCTGTCTTGGGGACTTTCAAACCTCCAATTCACCGTCCTGTTCTCATCACATCTTAAAATTAAAATCTCAGAGGAAAGAATGCCAAGCAGGACCCAGCCAGGGCAGATTCCAGACCTGGCCTTGGAAGGTATTCAGTTTTCCAGTGTTGGGTAGAAAGACAACTGCAGTCAGCCAGCATGTGCTCACCTCTCTGGAAGGGGCTGCACATCCCCTTCTGCCTGTGGGCTGCAAACTTGGAGCACTTTTGGAAAGACCTATGTATACTGCAAAATAACCAGCTGGCTGCAGCTACCGTCTGGAAGAGGTTGAAGGTGGGATACACTTTGAATTGTGGCACTGACTGAAGTATGGGATGTGGTTTGAAGTTTTCACAGTGCCTTTTTTATACAGCTACAGCAAACACCCAGATTCGGAAGAGTGGTGTTGGGGGGCGGTAACTTCTGCCTCTGTAACAGAGGGAG